>NC_053150.1:30910237-31262737 GCF_016808335.1 Panicum virgatum | reverse complement strand
TCAACTTGGAGGACACGCCTATGATGCGGCCTCCGTGCTCTTTGGTCCCAATGGCTGTACATGTACTAAGCACATCCTTGTCCCTCTTGATGCTGAACTTTCCTTGTTTCTGAAGCACGGTAAGTTCGTACATTTTTTGTGCGACGGCTTCAGTCTCGGGTGTCTCAAAATGTGGCTTGCCTTCCACTATCTTAGGCTTCGTGGCTTCAAGCCAGAACCAGGCACGCTCAGTAAGGCCTTCAAACGGGTCTATTTGCCTTGTGGCTATTATAGCCTCTCTTTCACGCTGCCATTGAGGGGCCTTCCTTTGGTAACCACCCGGACCAAGATGGACTTTATGTACATTGCTCATTGCCATATCAGTATTTTTCTTGCTTAGCGCTAGAGATTGTTCAGTGCTCTTTTGCCGAACAAACTCTTCCCATTGTGCTTGAGTGATTTCCCCATAATCCTCAAATGGTGTTCGGCCCTTTTTCACATACTTAGTGTTGATTTCACTCTTCCACCGGCGGAAACACTCACCCAACATCTTCCTAGCATAATGCCTGACCCTATCTTGAGTTCCTCTTGACAAAATAAAGGTTTGCCTCAACATCTGCCACATCGCCTCCTTCGTACCCTTCGGAACTATTGGCCAATCGGGGATCGTTGGATCCAAAACCATCTTTGTCCTTATTATAGAACCGATTGTGTTCATAAACTTTGCGTAGACCTCTGGAGGGTCTATGGGCTCGCCTGCAGCACTAACTACGTTGACCACCCATTGGCCTTCGGGGTATTTGTTTCTTCCACGCTGATCCCGTTTGCTTTTATTCTGGCTGCCAGAGGAAGTAGTTTGAAGTTCCGGACCAGAGCTTTCATTGCCTTCAAGTTATTCCTCTGTTGCGTTTGCATGTTAACCTCGACGTCTACTTCTTCCTGTCGCAGCATCCTACATGGATCGTACCCAAATTCATCAACTTATTATGCGTATTTCTTGAAAATGTACAATAAATGCTCGACTGTAAGTCCTTGCCCGAGCTGGACTCGGAACGTAATCTGGATCAAAATCCGACAATAAAGACCTTTGTCTCGGAGCGATCGGATGTGGATCTAGTGCATCCAACTACACTCCTGCTACGTACGCCCATTGTCCTTTCTGGGGACCTTCGTCATCCTCACTTTCAACTCCGGCGTCACCCCAGTCCATCTGAGAGGTGAGTTGTTCAATTTCCTCCTCTTGCGACATTGGCGTTTCCCTTGGTGGGGAAGATGGTGATGGATCAGACATTTACAACTTCTACATTAAACGAGGATGGCCAAACGAGTTTAGTCGTGTCATACGATGGCCGGCAAGCGGGAAGGGAGACGTGAATGGAATGCGACATTAAACGAGTTGTGTCATACGAGGATTTATATATATATATACAACAATATGGCAAGAAAATCATATATTGTAATAATGATAAATTTCTGAAAGTCCACACTATATATATATATATATATATATATATATATATATATATATATATATAAAGTCCTCGCAACTAATAATAAAGTCAACAATTTTTATATATATACACAATAATAGGTTTTTCAAGTCAATAATGCTAAAATTCTTAATTCCACAACTTATATATAGGGGTACAACAATAAAGTCCTTTAAGTCCACAAATAATATATATACACAATAATAAAGTCTTTCAAATGAATAATGCAAAAATTCTTAAATTCCACAATTTCTATATAATTTAAAATCCTTAAATTATTTCTAAGACAAATAAATAATTATAGGAATTATTGAAAGCGATCGGGTGCTCTAGCCTAAGAGGGGGAGGGGGTGAATTAGGCACTCTAAAAACCTTAACCTATGGCTCCAACTAGTTTGCACAAAATTTAAACTAAATCAAGCTATCTAGATGTGCAACTACGTTTCACCTTAGTGTGAAACCCTCAACCCAAAAGAGTTTTGCAACCTATAGCCAATCCTAGCAAAATACTACACTAAGAAAGTAGAGGCATACAAGTTGTAATATGAAATGCGGAAGCTTAAAGAGAGGGATGAGAGGAAGCGAACTCTCGACATGAGGATTTATCCCGTGGTTCCGATTGCCACAAAGGCGCCCCTACGTCCACGTTGTTGAAGCACTCACAAAGAGTATCGCTTCCGGCAATCAAGTCTCTTCTGTGAACACAATCACGGTCACCTTGATCCCAATCTTCACTACGGGAGATTGCCCACGAAGGAGGGGTCTCCGTCCCCCGCACAAAGTTGTCGACGCCGCTCCACATCAAGCTGGAGGGTCGTTGACGTGCCAGCGAGCCACCAATGCTCCAAGGAGGCCGGTGCACCGAGATACAAGTTTGGTTCACTCTAGAACCACAGCACAAGGATCTAAACCTTGCTTGATCACTCACTCAAGAGCTAACTTAGCACTAACACTCACAAAGCATGTGCTAAGGACTAAGGATTTGATCTCTATGCTCTTGGATGGCTTGGAGGTGTTCTTGGATGTGTGTGTGATGTCTTGGGACTCCAGCAAACTCAAAATGGCCGGGAGAGAACATATATATAGGCCACACACTTGAACTAGCCGTTTGGGGCCGTTGGGTACATTTCTGCGTAGGCATCGGAACTTCCGGTGCCAGGGCATCGGTTCTTCCTGTCACTCCGCGCTCTGAAGTAGCCGTTGGCTTCTCTGACACAGTTGCAGCGATTCCAGGGACCATCGGTTAAACCGATGCCAAGGGCGTCGATTAAACCGGTCACACACAGTAACTGGACTAGCCGTTGGACCTCCCTCTTCTGCTGACGGCATTGCACCGACGCTATGCTCCGATGCACCATCGGTTAAACCGGTGCTGAAGACTTGGCTCCTGGGCACTTGACATCGTCTCTGGAATATAGTACGTTGAATATACCGATGCTCGTCTTGACGCCGTCGGTTCAACCGATGACCTGGCTATCTTGACTTGGTCTTCCCTTGATCTTTATTTGGTGCTCAGACTTGCACCGATGCCAGGGCGTCGGAACTTCCGACAACCATCGGATGCACCGATGCTACAGGCATTGGTTCTTCCGGTGCTACTGATTTCAGTAGAACTCATCCAATTCAGCGTTTCTTTGAGTTCTTTCTTCGTGTTTTGCTTTGTATGGCCTTTTTACTTCATCACTGGGATCTAGAAATGTTTACTCAACAAAACCATTAGTCCCATTGATTGCGTTGTCATACGATCACCAAAATCACTCGAAATGGCATAAATGGTGCCATGTTCGTTACAATTATTAATAGCAATTCTAGGATATATTTTATCTACATATATAGAAATTATTTCTAAGACTGTTAAATAATTATAGGAATTATTTCACAGAGTAATAAATAACTATAGGAATTATTTCTAGGAATTCTAGGATACATATATCAACATATATAGAAATTATTTTGAAGACTATTAAATTACTATAGGAATTATTTCTAGAAATTCTAAGATATATTTAATAACATATATAGAAATTATTTCTAAGACTAATAAATAACTATAGGAATTATTTCTAGGAATTCTAGGATACATTTATCGACATATATAGAAATTATTTCTTAGACTAATAAATAACTATAGGAATTATTTCTAGAAATTCTAAGATATATTTATCAACATATATAGAAATTATTTCTAAGACTAATAAATAACTATAGGAATTATTTCTAGGAATTCAAGGATACATTTATCAACATATATAGAAATTATTTCTTAGACTAATAAATAACTGTAGAAATGATTTCTAAGACTATTAAATAATACATTAGCTTAAATGTAAAAAAACCTAGGCGGTGCCGCGGAGAACGAGGCGAAGGGGGGCTCGATGGAGCAGCTCGGCGGAGGAGAGGGCGGCGGCGGCGGGGGTCCCGCAGTGCTCGAGGACGACCGGCGTGCGGAGGGCGCGGCGCGGAGGACGGCGGCGACGGCGCGGGCCAGCAGGAGCTCGAGGCCGGACCGGAGTGGTGGCGGGGACGGCGGCGGCGGTGCTGGTGCGGGTGGAGGAGGAGGCGGTGCGGACGTTCGGATCCGGAGGAGAGGGCGGCGGCGGCGGCACGGATGCCGCTGGAGATCGAGGACAGCGGCGGCCGTGCAGATCCCGCTGGAGCTCGAGGACGGCGACGGCTGCGTGGCTGGACGGCAGTGGTGGCATGGAGAACGGGCCGCGGCGTGGGCTCGGGTTGAAATTTCGGCAGCCTACCGGCGTCCCTCTCTTCCATATCGAAATGTGGCTAAGTCCCAGGGCGCCTAGATATTTATAGGAGAGCGATTTCTCGGGGCTGGTGACGCCACCACCCGCCCCTGGAAACGATTTGTTGGGGCGGGTGACATCACCACCCGCCCCTGGAAATTGCTTTAATTGTTTCGAGGGGCGGGTGGTGGCGTCACC
The DNA here is from genome assembly GCF_016808335.1 of Panicum virgatum. Lineage (NCBI taxonomy): Eukaryota > Viridiplantae > Streptophyta > Magnoliopsida > Poales > Poaceae > Panicum > Panicum virgatum. The sequence continues at coordinate 31,258,329 of NC_053150.1, read as the reverse complement.
CGCCCCTACAAATCTTTTTTATATATTCTGAAAAAAGTTTTATATCCAAATGAGTAGCAAATCTCATCAAAAAAATATGAAAATTTAACCCTAGCATTATTGACACAAATAGAACAATAGAAAAATATGTGAATAATATTTTGATAATATATTATAGTTTATAGTGTATAGATCACAATGTAGGGCTCTCACTACTATAACATCAACCGATTCTTTGAGATTTTCACACCCTCATGAAAAATATACACTAGAATGATTTTTTCATATTTTTTCTTGTTCTACTGGTCATAATAATGATAGGGTTAAATTTTTCAAGTTTTTTAACAGTTTTACTATTTTTATGGAATTAATTGAATTTTTTGGAGAACACTGAAAATTATTATCAGGGGCGGGTGACATCACCACCCGCCCCTATAAATGCTCGCCCTATATATATATATATATATATATATATATATATATATATATATATATATCAGTTGCCACCACACTTAGCTAGAAGAACAGATCTCGACGCCGCGGTCCGCCTCCCCGAGCGTGCGCCGCCGCCGCCGCCACCTCCCCACGTGCGGCCATGCCTCCATTGACCAGGTACGTGTTATATCTTGTTTTTTGTTTCATTCTTTCCATTTAAATGCAAAGTACACTTAGTTAATGATTTATTAATTTAGTTAGTGATTTATATATTGATGTATATATATTGATGCATATATATTGATCCAGGTATGTGTTATATTGTTGCATATAATTTAGTTAGTGATTTATATTTTGATGTATATATATTGATGCATATATATAATTTAGTTATTGATTTAGTAAATTAAGTGAATGGGTGTTGCATTTTCAATAAATAAACTCATGTATATATTGTTGTATTTTAAATATATAATTTTCTAATGATGTATATATTTGTGCATTTTAAATAACTACACATGTTTCAGCAGCGAATCATATGGCAAGTGGTGGCTTTAGTCATGGTATGCAGCATCAGGATTACGACCAGCCCCAGGCTCATAATCTTGGCATCGCTTTCAGCAGAGTCAACAGGACTAGACCAATGCGATGTTCTCAAAAGAATAATCCAGCTCCAAGCATAGTAAGAATCATTTTTTGTCTATGATCCACAATATGTGATTTCATTAATAAAAATAATTATTAATGTTTATTTACATTGCCTCTAATAAAGCGTATCGATATATTTAAATGGCTTACTGATGTTCTACAACACCTAGGTGGTTCACCTCTTCAGGTGGTAACCACAGAACACCAACAATCCAAGAAAATGACAATCTCTTTCGAGATACCATCAAAACAATATGTAGGTATCATGATTCCAATAGTGGCTAGTGGAAAAGAATCTCCAGTTAAGTTGACTTTCGAACTACGCCTGATCCTACCGTGGAACCAATGTTCACCGTCTACGGCAAAGCACTTCCTCGTAGAAGTGAAGCAAAGGACAGCACACTTATTCGTGCATTGATTTTTATGGACGATGCCCTGGGGTACAAGATTGGTGATGTTAACTATGTTCAGTACCTATTGCTTCGGAATAATATTCCTTAGATGATGTAGTAGGCATGCAATTGAACTTTTGCAATATGTATTCGCTATGAATTTTCATGCATGTATTCTGTCGCTATGTAATGTAGGCTATGAATATGTTATGTCTACTATCTCTAAGTGTGAGTTTCTGAGATTGTACTATATATTGCACGTGTGGCTGTGAACTTAAGTTTACAAATTGATATTTTCCTTGTTCTAGGTTGTATTAAATCTGAAAAAATAACGAAACTCTTTCAAAAATCAGGGGAAAAATACATCAACAAATAGTTCATTAATAGGTCTGATATTCAGAAAACAGGAGAAAAATACGATTACATGCAATCTGATTCGAAATAACTACTGATTTAACCGGTTACAATTCTCGATTCGCCATCCTTGCGTGCACATGGCTTGTCATCTTTTCTTAACCTTGCTTCTATAATCTTCATCTTTTGTGGTAGGTCTGTGAAGAGGTTCATTTCATTGTACTGATTATAATCTTCCACATCGTTGATACCATCAACCCTTATGATATCTTGTTTTTCTAGGACAACAACATGCTTTGGTTTCTTTGCAGGATCAGCTACATACAGAACCTGTGCGACCTATGAAGCAAGTACCCATGTGCCATAGTCTCCCTAATAAATTCTTGAAGATCATTCAATTCATCTTCGTTGATCACCTTTTGAGAAATTTTGTTGAAGAAATAACACAGCCGAGTGATTACCGTCCTCACGTATACTGGCTTGATCGCTCTTATTGCAATAGTGAGGAACACCGTCAGCAAAACATGACAATCGTGACAGTTATAGCTGCATAGCGATAGATCTTTCATCGAGACTAGTTTCTTTATGTTGGATGAAAAACGACTTGGGACTCTGACCCCCATAAGCTCTTGCACATTGCCTTCTTCTCATCATGTTTCAAGTCGTAGGAAGCAGGGGGAAGTTCATATCTTCTATTTTCTTTATCTATAGGGTGAAGATCCTCCCTTATCTTTATGGCTACTAGGTCTTGACGTGATTTAATGTATCCTTTGTCTTTGCTGATGTCTCCAGAAGGATCCCAATCGAGTTACCAAACATATTCTTCTTTAGGTGCGTACCATCGATTGCATGGCGGACTTCAGGATCACCCCAATACGGCAAGTACTTGTAGAAGATGGACTGTTTCTTGAATGGTACGCCTTCGATTGGTGCCTTATCTCTATTTTTTTTTCTTTCCATCTTTTGTCACCTTCCCAGCTCCTATTGTAGGAGCGGGGTTCATTTGCATCCGCCACTGGAACAAAAACAAGGCGTCCCTAGAAATCGTTTCTATAGTAGTGGGTGCAGGTCGGCGGTGGCGAAGTCCCGCACCTCGCCACCATGAGAGTAACGAGAAGGCATCGTCCTTGCCCCGCGCCCCTCTGAAGCCACCGCCACACCCTAGCCTCCATTGCTGGTTCCTGATTGGGTCGCCGCCATATGGCCAGGCGTCCGCCCCACCGTCCCCCATGCGGACCCTCGAAGACCTCATCGCTGCGCTGCAGGCTATGGGCGCTGACGCCACTGCCGATGCCGATGTCACGTCCGGTGGCCTTAGTCTGGCCAAGGAACCCGGCCGCCTCCCTACCCTTCAATCCTTCGATGGGCCTCATCCTGTGTGTCACCACCTATTCCATGGCTTCCCACCGCTTGTCCATGCGGTCCATGAACGCGATTACGCTCTCTACGTTGCCCAGATAATCCGCATGCGGCGCAGCCTCCTCGACGATGGCCTTGCCTCCAAGGATGAGCTGCGTCCCTCGTGACCTTCCCCGAGCAAGCTTCACTGGGGAACTGCGCCGACAAGCTTGAGTCCACCTGTCAGCGCGTCGAGGAGCCCGCCTTCGACGTGGCCGCCGGTGCATGGGCGGCGCAGCTGGAAGGCGGGGTGCTGCTGCACGGTGGACGTTGGTTCGTGATGATTACTGGAGTGCGGGGGAGCTACTGCACGGTGCAGCTGGAGGGCGGGCCGCTGCTACGCAGACCGCGGGGACCTTGGAGAATCATATCTTTGTTTTGGCTTAGCAAACATTAGTTTGTGATGATTGCTTTCATACGTTTGGCACTTCCCTTTGAGCTTAGACCCCGATTCATATTTTCCCATGTGCTTCTGTGGCACATATTTTGCCATGTGTACACATAAAAGGGTTGTCGTACCACTACCGGAAAACGAATGTTTGCCGAGTGTCATCGGCTTTGCTGAGTGACAGAACACGGGCACTCGGCAAAGCACCTCTTTGCCCAGTGCCCACGGCACAGCACTCGGCAAACACACGACTCGGCATGTCCAAACTTTGCTGAGTGCCGGCCGTCGGCAAAGCAAGGGCACTCGGCATATTTTATCTTTGCTGAGTGCCGCTGGGCCCGCACTCGGCAAAGGCCGCGCATGTGCCCAGCACGCGCTCCAGCCGTGCGCCGGCCGTCAGGGATGGCTGACGGACGTTATCTTTGCCGAGTGCTACAAGAAAGGCACACGGCAAAGACTAAACTTCCCCGAGTGCCTACTGCGGGCACTCGGCAACTCAAATTTAAAAAGTTAATCCCAAGTAGTATATGATACTTTTATTGATTGTTTTACTATATTCTGTTATTTTTTCTGTTTGCGGGGAATATTCGGTGAAGCTATTTTTAAATTAGAAGTGGGTCAAAATTTCGAAATCATTGAAAGGAAAAGTGACATTCATGTATCTGGATCAAAACTGATGCCGTATCCGTGAAAGAACTGAATAGTTGAAGCATGTTTATCACGAAACTTGACCGCAAGCCTGCGCACAGATGTTCAGAAAAAACATAAAATAGCAAACAAAGTCCGAAAATCATGGGACTTGTTGAAATGTCATGGTTTCATGCGGGGATAGTGTGAAAAAATCCACAGCGTTTCGGACAAGTGATAACATATGCTTCTTACAAACCGGAGGATCTCCGAACAAGTTTAAGAGAGATGTGAATTAGTCAGAAGGGTTTGTACACAAAATGAAAGTCGCATAGGATTTTCAATGTGAAATTTTTTGTATAGACAAAAAACAACAAAGTATGTGCCCCGTGAAATTTGGGTTAATTTTTTAGTTCGCTATATTTTTTTGCCACTTATTGATAATAATTGTATTTAGTTTGAACATGAACTTTAGACGCATGAAATAATAGATTTTTCTTCATGAAATTATGAACCATAAATAATTGAGTTACTTTGGCAAGTTATTTAATTGATATTCATTAAATTTTTGTGAAACACCTGATCAAAACGATTTTGTTGATATAAATTAAATTTAACTATGAAATACATGAAATAATAGTTTTTTTTGCATAAAATCATGAAACATGAAATGTGAATTGTTCCAATCTAAATTTCAAATAATAATGCATGAAATAATGAATTTTCCTTGAATTCGTATATCAATATCAATTTTTTTGCAGCCATTTGATTCTCTGTTAAAAAAATGTTTGCCGAGTGCCAGCTGGGCCAGCACTCGGCAACAATTTTTTTGTTTTTCTAATTCCTTTGCCGAGTGCAGGATCAAAGACCCTCGGCAAAATTTGTTTTTGTTTTTTTAAACTCCTTTGCCGAGTGCCGGATCGGGGGCACTCGGCAAACCCGATCGGGCACTCGGCAAACCCGATCGGGCACTCGGCAAAGAACGCCCATTCGGGAGTTAAACGCCTGACTCATCCACTCCACTCCTCTACTCCACTCTCCCTCACTCCTCTCCACAGCCGCACGCCCCACCACCTCCCCACACCACCAACGCACTCGCCACCCACCGTCGCCCTCGCCGCCGTCGCCAGCGCCACCCTCGCCTCCGTCGCCCTCGCCGCCCACCGCCGCCCTCGCCCGCGCCCTCAACGCCCTCGTCCTCGGCCTCGCCGCCTGCGCACGGTCCGCGCCGACGGTTCGCGGCGCCAGCCCACGCCACCTCGGGCCCCGTGCCGGCCGGGGCCCGCGCCGCCGCCAGCAAGTGCCGCCGGCGGCCGACCTCCACGCCGGCCCGCGCAGCGCCGGCCAGCGCCGCGCCGTCGACTCCACACTCAGCAAGGTATTTTTTTAATTAATTTAGTGTATTTTGTTAGGTTTTTAGTTTATTTAGTTTAATTTGTTAGTTTATTTAGATAGTTATTTATATTATTAGTTAGATGTTAATTCTAGTTAATTTTTAATTGTTTTGTTAGTTTTTATTTCTAGTGTAATTTATTTAATTAGTTATTTATATTCTTAGTAAGATGTTAACTACAATTTAATTAGAACTGTTTAGTTAGATAGATATTCATAGCTTTGATTTAGTTTATGTTTACTAGAATTCCATTAGAATTTAGATATTCATAAGTTTATTTGTTTATTTATTTTTTTACTCTAGTTTAGTTTATGTTGATAGTTATTTATATATTTTTGTTTGATGTTAACTAGAATTTAGATATTCATATCTTCAATTGTCTATTTAGTTTTAAAGTCTGGTTTAGTATATTTAGTCTGTTTATTTTAGTTTACAACTGATATATTGATAACTAAATTAGAGTTTAGTTCATTTGGATATTGATATTTAGTTAGTTTATTTAGTAAATCATGTTCGTAGATCACGTAAACCAGTTAGGCGTCTCTCGTTCGGAAGAGTACGACTGGAGATATGCAGATGTTTGCATATCTTTAATCGTACCTGTTCGAATTGTCCACATTTTTTTTGGACAGCCCGAGGATGCGTAGATGGGGTCAGTTTCTGTGGTTCACTCCGATCCAGGGCAGAGTTTCGGCATCATCTCCCTGTTGTTCTCGAGATACACAATCTCCCTTTCGGGACGTGTATCTGGAGAACAGTGGGGAGGTGCTGCCGAAATTTTGTCTCGGATAGGAGTGGATCATGGGAGCTGACCGCATCTATGCATAGTCGGGTGGGATTAGGACCTATCTTCACCTACTAGACTCTAGACCCAACGTCCACACACATTTAATTTTGATAGTAGTCGCTGATATCTTCGAAGATGGATGACCGTGAGTGGATGTACACGGGCCAAGAAATTCGAGCTAGCATGATCGATGAATGGATTGAGAAGACCAACGAGTTCTTGGAAGGGGCATGGGCGCGTGCTGAAGGGTCGAGTTTCATGTGGTGTCCCTGCAGCAGTTGTGGAAACCAGAAACGAAAGACAAAGAAGGTCATGGACGAACATCTTGTCAAGTATGGATTTACGCCAGACTATACTGGTGGATCTTTCACGGTGAAGCCCATTGTATGAGGGACGAGGTCGTTAGGCAACACATTGATGAATGTGATGCAGCAGGTGGGATTGGAGACATGTTAGACGACTATGAGGAGGCACATTTCGGTGAAGGACCGTAGGAGGAGGAGCCAGAGGCAACCACAAAGGCGTTTTATGAGCTGTTGGAGGCGGCACAGAAGCCCCTTCACGGCCAAACAAAAGTTTCACAGCTGGACGGCATTGGACGCCTAATGGCCTTGAAGTCCCAGTTTGGGGTGAGTCGAGACGCCTTTGATAGTATGTTGATCGTTTTTGGCAGCATGCTTCCGGAAAATCACATTCTGCCCAAGACAATGTATCAGGCGACGAAAATTCTTGGTGAACTGAAGATGCCATATGAGCAGATACACTGTTGTCCGAATGGGTGCAACTTATTTAGGAAAGAGCACGAGGCTGAAACTTAATGTCCAAAATGCAAAGTCTCAAGGTTCTTGGAGGTGGATGCTGGTGACGGTCAGCCTAAGAGGCAGCTCACGATTCTTGTGAAAATTGTACGTTACCTTCTGTTCATTCAGAGGATCCAAAGATTGTATATGACCGAGGAAACTACGAAACAGATGACATGGTACAAAAAAAGGTGTTCGATAGAACCCTGATAAGATGGTGCATCCCTCCGACGGTGAGTCATGGACTCATTTTGATGAGATTCATCGTGAGAAAGCTGAAGAAGCTCGTAATGTACGTGTTGCGCTAGCAACCGATGGGTTCAATCCTTATGGTATGATGGCCGCATCGTACTCGTATTGGCCTATGTTTGTTATCCCCTTGAATCTACCCCCCCCGGCGTTCTCTTTCAACGACATACCATATTTGTGTCGTTGATTATTCCTGAGCACCCATGGAATAAAATGAGTGTTTACATGGAGCCTCGATGATTTGATCAAGGCATGGGAGGAAGGGGTGTGGACGTACGACCGAGCGATAAAGACAAACTTCAGAATGTATGTCTGGTACCACTACTCCCTGCATGACCTCCCGGCGTATGGCATTTTCAGCGGATGGTGTACTCATGGAAAATTGCCATGCCCAACATTCAAGGCAACTCTGCAATTCATTTGGTTGAAGAAGGGGGGGGGGCAAATATTCGTCGTTTGATAAACATCAACAATTCCTTCCTACTGACTATCCATTTAGAAGAGACACTAAGAACATCACGAAAGGTGTCGTAGTTACAGAACCTGCACTACAGATGCTGACGGGTGCCGTGCTTCATGCTTAGATAGATGCTCTCTAGGTCAATGATGCAGGTGGTTTTGTGGGATATGGTGATGAACATTCCTGGACTCAGATCTCTGGCTTGTGGAGGCTTCCCTATATTAATTATCTGCTCCTTCCACACAACATTGATGCCATGCACACTGAAAAGAACTGGGGCGATGCTCTTTTCGCAACTGTCATGGACATCCCTGATAAGACGAAGGACAACTTCAAGGATCGAGTGGATCTGGCAATGTTGTGCGATAGACCAAGATACGAAATGAAGGCTCCGAGACTAGGGAGACAATGGAGGAAGACTCCGGCTAATTTTGTCCTAACAAGACCCCAAAAAAAGGAAGCACTAGAGTGGATCCAAAAGTTACAATTCTCCGATGGGTATGCAGCGAATCTGAGGAGGGAAGTCAATTTGACTACGATGCGAATCAATGGGTTGAAGAGTCATGACTACCACATATGTATTGAGCAGCTTCTTCCGGTGATGGTTCGAGGCTATCTCCCTGATAATATCTGGCGAGTGTTGGCAGAGTTGAGAAATTTCTTCCGCCAGCTGTGTGCTAAGGAGTTATCTCGGGCCATCATTTCGGACATGGAAAAAAGTGCCCCCCTGTGTTGCTATGTAAGCTAGAGAAGATCTTTCCACCCGCCGTCTTCAATCCGATGCAGCATTTGCTTCTACACCTTCCGTATGAGGCACAGATGGGGGGCCTGTGCAGTACCATTGGTGCTATCCAATTGAGAGATGTCAGAAGATTCTTCGAACGAAATGCAAAAATAAATGCAAAATTGAAGCTTCAATTACAGAGTCATATATTCCGGAGGAGGTGTCAAACTTCACAACCAAATATTATGGTGACAACCTTCCTAGCATGCATAATCCACCCCCTCGTTACAATGCTGGCGATAACGAATCGAGTCTCAGCATTTTCCGAGGACAACTTGAAAGTGCAAGTGATGCGAGGTATAAGACCTTGAACCATGAAGAGTGGCGTCGTATCATGCTATACTATTGACCAACCTTTACGAGGTGGAGCCGTATATTGCGTAAGTTCTCAATATTGTTTCCACTTCACGAGTTTCCATTTCACGAGTTTCCACTACTTAGCATCCAACCCCCTTTATCATGTTTGATACAGGGAATTTCAACAACTATTTTGGCGTCGCTCAAGGGCTCCAACCCCGATGGAAATGGAGAGTCTTCTTAAAAATGGCGCGGGAAATTCACAATCCGATTTCATTTATTGGTTTCAACAGAAGGTAGTCTTCAATTAATAGTTCTATTCCATTTCGTTGTCCTCGAACTATATGACAAACTATCCTGCATACGCTTGCAGGGCCAAACTGATTCGTCCATGAGTGCTGAGTTGAGACAGGTTGCCGATAGTTTTATCTACAGGGTCAAGTCGTTTAACATTTATGACGTGAACGGATATCTCTTCGACACAATGAGATATGAGCAGAGTCGGCCCAATCAAAGAACCACGAATACCGGCATTTTTACGCCAGGTCAAGATGGAGTCGAGTATTACGGAAGAGTTGAAGAAATATACGAACTCAAGTTTCATGGTTCTGTACCGCTCACTCCAGTCATTTTCAAATTCCATTGGTTTGATCCAACCTTAACAAGGCATACCACTAATGTTGGCCTAGTCGAAATTTGACAGGATTCAACGTTACAAGGCGATGATGTCTACATTATGGCTTAACAAGCCACACAAGTTTATTATCTCTCATACCTGTGCCAAACCGACAACCGTCTTCGGGGTTGGGATATTGTGTATAAAGTATCGCCACACAGCAAACTACCTCTCCCAAACAATAAAGATTACAATAATGATAGAGAGTTCTTTCAAAAAGAGGGGCTACAAGGGAGTTTCGAGATAGACTTATCCGACGTGATCGGAGTGGAAGTCGACAATGAAAGGGTAGTTGACGAGAAAGTTGGAGATGAGGTTCAAAATATTCAGGACTTACAATTACTAGAGCGACTACGTTTAGGCAGAGACAGTGAAGACAACATTCCTTCTTCGGATTCTGCTGGTTATGTTGACATAGCTGATAGTGATGATGAGAATTACGATCCAGCTAATCCCGATTATGATGACTACTTCCAATACATGTATGACTTGCAATATTTAATATATATTATGTTTATTTGTACATATATTTTCTTCATTTTCATCTATTTGCAAGTATTGTTTATCTTGACTGATTCGTTCACTCCTTTTGATTTCAGGTAACTAAATAAAGATGCCAGGCGGTGGCAAGATGACTTGGCTGAGCTCCTTGTACAGGGGCAGTGGTGGAGGAGGCGGTAGTGGGTCCGATGCACCCGAGGGGTCCGAGAGCCATAGTGTTCGCAAAGGTGGTGGAGGAGGGGGAGGGAAAGGGAGAGGGAGAGGTGGAGGAGGAGGTAGTGGGAGAGGTGGAGGAGGTAAGGTGGGGAGGAGGAGGAGGGAGAGGACCCCTTCTCCTGTAGAGGACGAGGAGGAGGAGGAGAGGGAAGAGGAGCAGGGGAGCTAGGAGGAGTAGAGGGAGGAGGAGTAGGGGAGCGAGGAGGGGGAGGAACACATGGAGGGGGAGGAGGAGGCCGAGGAGGGGGCGGCAGGAGCTAAGCTGCAGTTGAGGTTGCGTGGACCGTTGCAACTCCCGCGACAGCCGATACCTCCAGCGAGGCGCTCAAGTGCTAAAGCACTGGCACTCGGCAAAGATTTAAACTTTGCCGAGTGCCAGGGGTTCGGCACTCGGCAAAGTCTCCGTCACCGGTTGCCCCACGTGTCAACTTTGCCGAGTCTCGTTCGGCACTCGGCAACATCTTTGCCGAGTGCCCGAAAAAAGGCACTCGGCAAAGCCCCCTTTGCTGTCAGGGGCTTTGCTGAGTGGCCTTTGTCGAGTGTTACACTCGGCAAAGACCCAGATTCCGGTAGTGTACCTTGGCACGTTCATGGGTCCATCATGTGCCGAACCATGTATATGGTACTGGTGAAATTTAGTTAGTATTAGTGATAGATTCACCGTACATTATATACAGTACAACAACTTAGGTTGATTGCAATTTTCATTTAATTTAAATTATATACGTAAAGAATTAATGGGTACATTGCGGTACCACTATATATATTGAAACATGCGCCTATTTGTCTTAATTCAGGATCATCCTAACATTAACCATAGATTAAAAACTGAGAATAAGCAGCTAAGAGTAGTGCGCATGCTAGTCGGCTCATGTTCATCGAGCAGATAGTCCAAGAGGTACAGGTCCATCAGCTTTTCCCTGTTACCATGCGTAGCTTTATGTCATTTCCTTTGTACTCGTACCTGCCATGTTTCAAGAAAAAATCAAATACCAAACAAACACATGTGAATAAGAAAAAAATACATGTATCTCGAGACTATTTTAACGCACAGGATAAGCTCTACTGGAGCTCCAGGGTGTACCGATCATTTTTCAGTCTCCTAGCCCATTTCAGATCCTGTGTGTGTGTGCCCGTGGATTTCCCTCCACGCTTATTTCAATTTATATTGGGTTCAGTCCTTCCCTTTCTCTCACATGAATTTGTGTCATATTTGTATTTAATAATTTCTATATTTTCAAAAATAATAATCTAGAACAATAATTTCAAATCTATATTAATATATCCATTTGAAATGGCTATAGCATTTGAAATTGCCGTAAGATAATGTGGCAACCATGCAAGAAATGTACCATCGTTTCCATTAGTTATGGCTGTTTGAAATGTTGGTAAGTTTGTAATGTGGCAACCACAACAGCTTATAGCCAAATCAAATGACCATAAAACTGTTATTTCTTATTAGTTTGTAAGACAAGAGTGGTACGGTATTCGGCCTGAACACTAGATCACTTGTCTTGTAGATAATTATCAGACTAAATGGACATTTAATTGAGCTTAATGGCAGATTAACGGGGATAGGCGGTAGATTAAGGGCTAGTTTGGAAAAGGAGGGGATTAAGCCCCGGGGCATCGCTCCCCTACGGGGGCCCCCGCACGATCGGACCCCGGGGGTGCGCTCTCCCGCCGGTGGTGCCATCCCGGGCAGCATTTGGCGGACAGACCCGTGGCATGCTCTCCCTCCCACCGGATGATAAAATTATTTGGCTCAAATAATATTCAATTCATTCTCAACCAATCGCAATGCAAGCCAGAGTAGTTTTCCATCGATCAAATCCTAACACGTCCAATTCATCCATCACACAATATTTTTGAGAAATTCATGAAAAATTCTACTGATTAAATACCCAACCATTTGAGCAATAGCAAAGATAATAGATCATAACTAAAAAGGAAATAACAAGTTTGTCTCTACGATCGATCTCAAGTCTTCATGACTGGGGAGTAGATAACTCAAGGGTCGAGGCTGCACTTGCATGTCTCGTGGCAGGCTAGCAGCAAAAGCAGAAGCACGCGGTGAACAGGCTGCCAAATGAAGAAAGAAACAATACCAGGCATCATCATCAGGAGTAAAAATATGATCAGTAGGAATTAAAATTTGATTGCTCAAGCAGCACATATGCAATACACAATGAACTAAGGATCATGAAGACTTCACTAGATATAGCTAATAGCAACCTTTTACCATCGACTAGATCTTCTGATCATTGGAATAGCTCATTGCAATCTGCCTTCTGCTCATCAGTTAGTTCTTCTATGGCATCCACAACGTCAATGCACATCTTCACGTTTCTTCTTCTTATTGAGCTCCTTCATAGTTTTTTCAATCTGGTCTTTCTTGAAATCAATGTAGTCTCCAAGTCTTGCTGCCATTTGACTTTGCTTACATTTCTTGCCACTGAAACCTTCTACATCCTCTGAAGTTTGATTTGTAGCAGCAGATTGAAATTCAATGCTCTCGATGCCATCAAGACCAGAATTGAATGGATTTCTACTAGGTGTTGTGTTATGGGTGCTTTGCTCTGAGATACTTCTATGAGGTATATGTTCGATTCGCTGCTCAGTTCTCTGAGGTGTAGGTTCAACTCGCTGCTTAGTTCTTTGAGGCGCAGATTGAGTGGATGTAAAATTTATATCCCATATGGCAATACTTCCTATTGTACAAGTGAGTTATTAACAAGTGAATAGATAGAAGTGAATTACTCAACTGTTAGCTAGATAAAAGTATTACCTTCATACAATAATTCCAAGCTGGTAAATAAAGGAAAAGACTTCTTGCGGAATTTGCTGACTTTAGGATTATCCTATTTGAACACAACAAAATATATAATTAGTACTTAGGAATCAGAATAGACACCTCAAGATTCCAAACCAAATCGATTGCTGATTAGTACTTCTATCAGATGTTGATCCCTCCCAGCCGCATGAGATGAAAGTAAATTTCAAATCAAAGTCACAGGCACACATCACATTCTGTGACAATGTTCTATTCCTGTTTCTGTAAGGAGGAGCTCTTTCTTCGGAAATGGTGATTGGGACATGAGTACCGTCTATAGCACCAATAGAAAAAAAAAGAAATCAAGGAATGAGAGTTGGAACCTTGTGTTGTGAAGTTGTGATTAGAGCAAATATTCGATACCTATTACGAACCTGGAATAAAGGCATATATCGAGGATCAGACGCAATCTTGACATGTGTCTGGTTTACATTTGGCAGCTTCACAAATCTATGAGTGAGAACTGGAATTATATCGAAGACCTCTGTAATTTTCCGATACATTGTCTCTCCACTATGTTGGAATTCCTTTTTTAGCCTCTCGGTGCTAGCATTATGATATAGCATGAACATAAACATTCCTAACTACTACTCAATCTCAACACAACGAGTATCACGTAATAAATTCTCCACTCTGAGAAAACATGCTACTGCTCTAAAAATATGAGACTCCATCCTAAACTCTACTTTGCACCACCTCTCATGACCTTCTAAAATTTCTTTAACCTTTTGTGCCCCAGATAGAGATGAGGTATGCTCTGGTATCTTCTCATCATACATGCACAATTGAAGGGCAGGGACCATAACTAGAAATAGTTCGTCGTCATCTTCTTCCTCATCTAACATGAATCTTCTAACTTGATCCTCCCAAGAATCCATTTTCTAGTATGGATATAATATTATTTGTTAGCAAAATAGTGCTAGCTAGCTATATGGAAACAGCAGCAAATAAAAAATTGGACAATGCTTGAACCCCGGTTTAAACAAATAAAGGAAAAGAAACAAGATTAATAATTAGTAACTTCTGATCTGCAAAGAGAACAATGAGAAATTGAACCGTGAATCATAGTCTCTACATTTGCACTTAGAACTGTTCGGACTTTATCTCATTTGAGGTCATTAACACGGACTACAGTTCAGGGCGTTTCCACAACGAGTTAACTTGGTCTTATTTTGAGCTGCATCTTTATGCAGGTTGCAAGCTCTATTATTCTGGTTGCAAAAGGGCAAATTTGCTAGGCATGAACCACAAATAGCCAAGGCCTTGTGTGGTCCACCAGATGAGCAAACTTTTTTTATTTGAAAGCAAAACAGTTCACCAGACAAACAAGAAGCATTTTAAACTTTACTACGACAACATATTCATGTACTAATCCCTGAATTAACTATACCAATCTCAGACAAAGAAACGGCTAGAAGCCTCACCTGCTGTGCGTGATCTCAGACAAAGAATTGGATCTTGGAGATGATGACCTTGAAGTCAACAAGATCTGCAAGAGCAAGCAAATAGCAACAATTTCAGGACGCAACCTAATTTAATCAGCAAGTAGCACATAAGCATCTCCAGAAGCTACACAATATATTACTTTAGATGAATTAGGAGTTGCCTAGCCAACAGATCATAAATTCTCCAGTATTGAAAAGCAAACATACCCATAAAAATGCCAGCCTACACATGAGTGTTTGTTATGCCAAGCCGTCAAAAATATAACAGAGGGAGGGGGGGTGAACTGATGCGCTATGCAAGTTCTTTGGTAGAGCATCTGATTCAGCACAATTAACTCATTTCTAAACCTGGTGTGCTAGCATCTAATTGTAAGAAAATATTTTTTTGGTACAAGCTACTGGCCAACTCACACACAAAAAAATAAATAAATAAAACAAACATAACTAGCACATCTGAACAATTTTGCACATCTATTATCTGCACCCTACAAATCCGAGCAGCTACCTACTACTGCTACTACCCTGAATCCTAAACATAATGGATAGTGAGGAACTGAGGAAACGAGAACGCATACCACACACAAACACACAGTGTCAGTTCGCGGCGTGTGGATCTGGTGATGGCGAGATGCGGCGGCGGAGGGGAGGGCCCACTGGCTCGTCGCGCCCGAGGTGGGTCAGCTCCGACGAGGATGGAGCGGCGGCGGCGCCTGGACGCAGAGGAGGAGCGTCGCTTCTCGCCTGGACGTGACGCGGCTCAGGGAAGCGCCGCCCGGACCCTCGACGTGGGGAGCGCTCGTCTCGGGAGGAAACGCGAGGTTAGGGTTAGACACCCCTGTGCCGTGGACTTCCAAACAGCCGGGAAATTAGGCCCGTGGTCGATTTACACGTGGGTTTTCAACCCCGGGAAAAGGTCCGATTCCCTCCCGGATTTTGGGCTCCCAAACTAGCCCTAAATGGAGAAAGGTGGCTAGTATATAGCATTTAATAAATGCATTTGAAACAGGCAACACAATAAGATTTTAGGTAGTATAGTAGTAATACGAGTACGTGAGGGAGTGCGAGCTTGACGAAGAAGATGAGCAAGGAGAAAGAGCACGATAGGTGCTTTAGAATATTTGATCGATATCCTCTTCGGAAGTGGTGCGCTCCTCTTGGGAAGGCTGTTCCTAGCTTGGGCTGCAATTGGTTGCTGCACAGCAGCCCATGGGTACAGGGGCGGGTCCAGAATTTAAAATTTGGGTATTCAACATTTTCAAAGGATAAAAAAAATTTGGCTGCCAATGTCCGTTGCGCAGTTTTCAAAGCCGCAGGCCGCTCGCGTCTCATCGCAGGCAGTCGTCGCCTGCCGTACCGTTAGAGTTTGCTGCTGATGATCGAAAGCGGAAAAAACGCGGCTACGCGGGAAGGAGAATTGGAATCGGGATGGATAGAGAGCTGGGGACCTGTAGTCAGTGCCAGTTGGGAGTCGCGGTTGGACTTAGAGGAGGGGAAGTAGGCCATTTGAGCCCAAAAGGCAACATGAGATTGGAAAGTCTATTTTGTGATGTTAGATCATCTCTAAGATACACTCTAAAAACTATTCTAATTACGAATTTAGTATTTTTAGTGGAAAATCTCTCTCCAAAAGTTCTCTAAAACCAATCCCTTAAGGTAGCAACATCTATTCTAAATCATCTTTCTCTGTTCTCAGATCTAAAAACAAAAATCCACACCCTATCCCTAATACTTGCTATTTGAAAATCAGATCTTAGACCTTCATCCTTCAAACTCGCGAGTCACGTTTCCTAATATGTCGAAGTTCAAACAATAGGATATCTGGTATATGGAAATTGTTGTGGATACACGATAATATATACATGACGAAGTAATATTTAGGGTGACCCTCTACGTAAGGATATATAGAGAGTTAGAGATTAGAATATAAAAATATGTAGAAAAGTTAGAGACTTGGATTTAAGAATTCTTTTAGAGATTATACATGTTGTATACTATGTATATATATTTTTTGTTCACAAAATTTTGGGTATTCAACTGAATACCCATGCATCAATAGCAGGCCCGCCCCTGCATGGGTAGATCCGTCACAGCCACATATCGGCCCTGACACTCGCTCCCATCCCCTCCCATCATCTCTCTAGGGTTTACCATACTCTGGACCTGCAACATAGCCTGCCCTTGATAATGGCCGCCATGCTAACCTCGGCCACGCCGAGGCACGTCAACAGTGCACACACGCATAGGTTAGGTTGCTTCGGCAACGGCACCACTAACGGAGGGCTCCGGGTGCTCCGGCTCCACACCACTGTAGCAGTACTGTAGTGCACTGTAGCCACCCGGAGCCGGAGCCGGTGGAGCTATGTTTTTCTAGCTCCACCGGCTCCACTTGTTCTCTAGTTCATTTTGGGTGTGGATTTGCGTTCTGGCTCTGCACTACAGTGTGGAACAGTACAAAACAGTGTCGATACAGTATTATTTACTGTAGCATGGAGCTGGAGCCGTTTGAGGCGGAGCTCTCGCAAACGGAGCCTAAATTACATGACCTCCTAAGTCCCGACCCCACTGTAGTCCAGGCCGCACACTACTAGAAAACGGGCCATCGACGATCTAGTGGAGGAAAATTGGCACCGGGTGGTGGTACCAACCGGTTCCAATGCATCACCATAGGAACCGGTTTGAACCACCACCCGGTACCAAATGAAGACCGCGCTAAAGACACCGGTTTATAGGAATAACCGGTTCCTATGGAAATGAAACGTTGCAGCTGCCAGGAGCTCGGGCCTAAGGCACCGGTTGGTGCCTTGACCCGGTTCTATTGAATTAATTTTAGCACCGGGTCATTGAAATCAACCGGTGCCTTTGGCCCGAGCCTATAAATACCCCAGCCCCTCCCCCTCTCAAGCTGCCGTGAACTCACTGTTCATGACAGATGAGTGGGATGAGGGGAGGCGAATTTTTGCTTTTTTTTTTGAAAAAAGGTTAGTTATTTTTCTTTATAACTTAGAAATTAATTTTTAGAAACAGTTATTACTTGATTTAGTTTATATATGTGATAATTATTTTTATTTGTAGCATCTTATTGTAGTTATATACGATATCAATTTATTTGATAGTTGAATACTATCAAATTATTGTATTTATATGTTTTTTCAATTTATTTGATAAGTGAATAGCATCTATTTATTATAG
Organism: Panicum virgatum; assembly: GCF_016808335.1. NCBI lineage: Eukaryota > Viridiplantae > Streptophyta > Magnoliopsida > Poales > Poaceae > Panicum > Panicum virgatum. The sequence continues at coordinate 31,240,478 of NC_053150.1, read as the reverse complement.
TTATATGCATTATCAATTATATAAATATATTGTTATAAATTGGTAGTATGAATGAACTATTTGTACAGTACAATGATGTATATAAATGTATTGTGGACCCAGATGAGTCGGAAATGGATGTACATGGCCGACCGGCGTTCAAAGGAGTTCATGGATGGCGTGTGTTGATGCTTCTTAAAGCGCCAATTTACGTACCGCAAGCGCACGAATCGTGGTAGTTTTTCCCTTAGAGTACTCCCCCAAGATTTATCATTCGTGGATCGGAAGCGAACCGACTAGGGTTTACCATCTAATCTATCAAACATATCCTAAACATGAAGCGAAGATTGCATATAAATTGAACACTTGATAGATATGAATGAAGCATAAGTGTTCATCACACTCACAACCGTAGATGAGATAACACAACCAAGGAGCTAGGGCCTATCGTCTCTAGGTACAGTTCTAGTGAAAAAGGTGATCAAAGCATAGATTGCATCTCAACTAAAGGTACACGAAATCATCTTTTAGAAAGTCAGCTCGCAAGCAGCCTACTTTCCCAAGATCGCCGGTGCGAGGTGCGTGTCGACGCCTAAGGTTTCCCAAAGCTTTACCCCAGACTCCCATGGTACTCGCCATCGATCCTATTCCACATCATGTCGTCGCTAGAACTTTTCCCTCCGCCATGCTGTCACCACACCAGGGTAATCAACCACTAGCTAAAACATGCTACCTCAACGTATCCGCAAGATGTAGACTAATTACCACGAATAGATCTAATCTTACTATGAACATATGGATGCATTACATATGAGAAAGAAAGCATACATTGAAGTAGACCAAAGTCGAGACAACTAGAATAAAGAGTAGATTGATATAACCATCGTGTGTGTACATACCCCGACGAATATTGGGGATGACTCTCGAACCCCACCATGGCACAACCTCGCAGGGAGGCCATGGCGGCTAGGGGTGGCCTAAGCCATCTCCTAGGTACCCTCGAAGACTTGCGGCGGCCATCGTCTCCCTCCGGTCTTAGCCCTAGGTTTTCGTCGAGTTCTGGGTGGATTGGATCCCCTCCCTTGGGTGCCTAGGGGGTTGTATTTATGCCCTTGGGGAGCCTTGGGGCGTGTTCCACCTTGCCTTGCACGAGATCTTCCTTGGGAGAGAAGCAAACTTGGTTTCCATAAAATCAGCATCGTCCAGATTTTCCTGTTTCGCAGCCCTTCCTTGCCAACACCATATCTCCTATGTCCGGACTCTAAATAATGCAAATTCGGTGTCCAGATTGTGTGCCACGAAATTATATCCAACTTTAGTATTCATTGCTTTCCTTGGAAACGAAGATAAGATCCCCAAAACAGCCTCGGAAGAAAATCTGTCTGATTTCGGACTTGTCTGCGCAGCAGGTATTTCGGGGGCCATATCTCCTAGCTCCTTGACCCGAATTGGGCCTTCCATATGTCCAAATCGAAGCTATCATCGAGGCCCACAACTTTGGTATTCAACCTTTTTCCATTAGAGGCCGTTTAAGTTTCTGAATCCGCACCGAAAGATCATGCTGTTTGCGCGAATATCTCTCGGGCTGAGATGATCTCATGGGTAAACCTCCAAATCTCAAGCCCATCTTCCTCCATGTGGCTTTTCTCGACATTTTGACTTTCTTCACCTTTACATGTGGGCTTTAGACGTCATTATCTCTGCGATTTAGATAGGGGTGCTTGTCGTCCATGCTCCAGCATCTTCTGTTTAAGTCCCCAGAGTTTTACGGCTTCGTGCTTTGGTCCTTGGGCTCTCTTGGAAGGTGGATGTGCATGAATGAGCTTCGAATCAACATGGGCTTTGGTCCTTCCTTTGGGCTTTGGCCTTCATCTTTCTTCGTGTTAGCGCTCGATCATGGGCCTCGTCATTTCATGCTTCAAAATAGGCCAAAAACCTACAAAAACGAAGTTCCTCCAAAATATATGTGCAAGTGTGAAAATGACCAATAATTAGGCCGGGGTTAGGACAGTTAGTGATTTTGATATTAAATTCATGCCATTATCAAGGATAAACAAGGGATAAAGTGGGTACTTACGGAGCGCCAACAGCGTGCATGAATTCATAGAAGCGGCCGAGAAACACAAGTATGACGGTTTCGTTCGTTGTCCATGCAAATTCTGTAAGAATGAGAAGGATTACTCATCATCAAGAACCATCCATAGTCACTTGTTCAATAGTGGTTTCATGCCAAACTACTATGTTTGGACCAAGCATGGCGAAAGAGGAATTGTGCTGGATAATAATGTAGAAGAAGAGGACAGGATTCATGACTTTGCAGTCAATTATAATTCCTTTTTCAATGACACTGCAATGGGTGAGCCTGAAGAAGATACTGAAGGATACGTTGTAGAAGATGATCTTGGTTAGATGCTGCGCGAAGCTGAGGAAGGTTGCGAAACAGAAAAGGAATCGAGAGATCTGAAGCGTATGTTGGAGGACTACAGAACATTGTTGTACCCTGATTGCAAAAAAGACCAAAAGAAGTTGGCTACCACATTGGAATTATTGCAATGGAAGGCATCAAATGGTTTGTCTGACAAGGGATTCGAGGAGTTGCTGAAACTTATAAAAAACTTACTCCCTGAGGGTAACACCTTTGCCGGAGACAACATACGAGGTAAAAAAAGTTGTTTGTCCTTTAGGATTAGAGGCACAGAAGATACATACTTGTCCTAATGACTGCATCCTATATCGAGGTGAGTATGAAAATTTGGATTGATGCCCTGTATGCAACGCATGCCGGTATAAGATCCCTCGAGATGATCCAGGCGACGTTGAGGGGATGCGTGTCAAGAAGAGGGTGCCTGCCAAGGTGATGTGGTATTTTCCTCTAATACTACGTCTGAAATGTTTGTTCATGAACAAAACAAATGCTAAATTGATGCGATGGCACAAAGAAGAACGTAAGCAAGACAATATGTTGAGACACCCCGCTGATGGGTCGCAGTGGAGAAAAGTGGACAGAACATTCCCAACATTTGCAAATGAAGCGAGGAATATAAGGTTCAGCTTAAGTACGGATGGCATGAATCCTTTCGGTGAGCAGAGCAGTGGCCATAGTACCTGGCCTGTGACACTCTGTATATACAACCTTCCTCCCTGGTTGTGTATGAAGCGGAAATTCATTATGGTGCCGGTGCTTATCCCTGGCCCGAAGCAACCCGGTAACGATATAGATGTGTATCTGAAACCACTGATTGAGGATCTTCTATTGTTGTGGAAAGATGAGGGTGTTCGTATGTGGGATGCGCACGCAGAGGATCATTTTAACCAGCGTGCATTGCTTTTCGTAACCACCAACGATTGGCCAGCACTAAGTAACCTCTCCGGACAATCCAATAAGGGTTATAGGGCATGCACCCATTGTTTAGAAGAAACTGACGGCATGTACCTCAAGCACTGTAGGAAGATCGTGTATATGGGTCATCGTTGATTTCTTCCGATCAAGCACCCATTAAGGAGGAGGCATGCTCACTACGATGGAAAGGCAGGTCATCGTACAAAGCCTAAGTACCGTTGTGGGAAAATGGTGTTTGAAATGGTCAAAGATATAAAAGTAGTATTCAGAAAAGGACCCAACATCATATCAGTGCAGAAATGCCACAGATCATGCCACGTTGAGCAAAGCACATCTCACAGTTTTACAAAAATCAGCTTTGGTGGCTCCATACATGGAGGAGCACATGCAAATTGTGCGAAGTATATACCCTTTGAAGTTTGAGACATGGATTACAAAACATCATAACGATACATTCGCCACCTGGTTGCAGAAGGAAGTCATGGCCAATGATCAAATTCATGAGCAGCTAGCTTGGCTGGCCAGGGGTCCGGCAAATTCAATCCTGATGTACCAAGGATATGAAATTAATGGTTACACATTTTATACAAGAGCCCAAAATAACAAGAGCACCAATCAAAATAGTGGTGTCCGTATAGATGCCACCGACTCTAGTGGCCAAACAAACTCATATTTTGGTTACATTGAAGAGATCTGGGAACTCGACTATGGGCCATTGAAGATACCTCTATTTTGTTGTCAATGGGTTAAACTCACAGGAAAAGGTGTCGACATCGACGAGTACGGAATGTCAATGGTAGACCTCAAAGAGCTTGGCTATCGAGACGAACCATTCGTCCTAACTAAAGATGTCACTCAAGTTTTCTATGTGCAGGACATGTCTAGCAAAACGAGAAAGGACAAGTCCAGGAATAAATCAAGTTTTGTAGGTGCCGGAGATGAGGCAAAGTGCCATATTGTTCTGGCAGGAAAAAGAAAAATTGTGGGAGTCGACGATGTCACAGATGAAGAAGAATACAATAAGGTTGAAGATATGACTCCGTTCGCAGTGGAGGTTGACACAAGTATTTTTTTAGCCGAAGAGGAGGCTCCGTACGCACGTCACGATCATAATGAAGGGACGATTGTAAAGCGAACCATCGTTAATATCCCCTTAGTTGAATGATTATGTCTTGTAATATCTTCTGTGAACATTATTAGATTTCTTATGCACTGAATTGATTTATTGGACAATTAAATGATTTATTATGCAATTATTTGATTTATTATGCAATTAAAATGATTAGTTATGCACCTAAATGATTTATCATGTAGTATTTAGAATTATTTTGCATTTAAATAATTTATTATGCAATTATTTGATTTATTAAGTAATTAAAATAATTAGTTATGCACCTAAATGATTTATTATGTAGTAATTAAAATTATTGTACATTTAAACTATTTATTATTGTGCACCTAAAACCATAGTTAATATTTTCTTAGTTGAATGATTTACTAGGCAGTTAATAAATTTGTTGAGCAAATAACAAATCTATTAGACAATTATTTTAACTATTAGACAATTATTTAAATTATTAGATAATTATCAGATTTTCTAGGCAATTATCAGATTTATTATGCAAATATCAGATTTATTATGAATTATGAGGCAATTAATAGATTTACAAGAGAAAAAGAAAAGGGAAAAGAAAAGAGAACCTTTGGTACCGGTTGGAAAATCCAACCGGTACCTTAGGGTCCTATTTGGTTAAAAAAAAGCGGGGCGTCGCGCGGGAGTGGAACCGTGGCCGCGGAGCCCAAATTACCGAGCGTTACCATTGAGATACTAAAAAATTCTGTTCAAACTGGGTCAAAGATTTCTGAAAAGTGAACTTTAAATGGCCTAAGGTACCGATTTTGGATATTCACCCGGTACCATAGGGTCTTTTCATTTCCCGCCCGTTGGGCCCTTAGGCACCGGTTGTGCGGAGACCCGGTACCTAAGGCCTCTCCTAAGGCACCGGTTGTATATGCAACCGGTACCTAAGGCCTACATAGGTACCGGTTGAATTTTTGACCCGGTACCCTTGGCCAAGGGTATAAATCCGTTACCTTCTTCCTCCATTCTCCACTGCTCACCAGCGCACTCCTCCGGTCGACCGCCGCCACCCTCCATCTCCGCGCGCGCACCGTCGCATAGTCGTGCCGCCGCTGCCACATTGTCGCGCCGCCGCCTCTTCCTCTCTGCGCTCGGTCCGGTGTCGTCCGCCTGCGCCGGTGGCCCCCGCCCCTCCTCCGCTCTAGCCGCCGGTAAGTGCTCCGCCCGTGAAATTCCACGTCGCCGGCGCGATTCTGACCTCCCTGACCCCTCCACCGGCTTCGCAGCTCGACCCCGAAGCTTCCCGTGGAGCCAAGAGTCCCGGAGGACCCCTGCATCGACTTGTCCACGGGCACCGCACTGCCCTCGCCGCTCGCCTTTGACGCCACCGCCCCTGCACGGCCGCCTTGCACGCCCCGCGCGCCCAACCGACCTCAGTCGTCCGATCTTGATCCAACGGCCGGAAACACCCGAGCCCGAGTCAATCCAAGCGGATAACGGTCAGCGCCCACGTGTTTTGCTAAAGAGCCCCTCAGCTTCTTCAAAATAAACCCGCAGTCCATGCTAGTTGAAAACTATTTCCAAATCTGTCCCTGCTTTTATGTTTTAGACCCTGATCTTCTTTAAAATTTAACCCGCGGTCCACCCAACCGTCGCCCCGGGTCTTTTTGCGTCCTAACCCCCGCGTCTACCCTTTAATTATGTATAGGTCCCTGGTTTTGTAGAAAACCCCTAGAAACTTAGTTTTTCTTGCAAAAATGCCCCTAGACCTTGTTTTAAGCGAAGTTTTCACGTTCTAGCTCCGTTTTAGGCGTTCTTTGTGTCCACGCGATCGTTGCAACGCGTAGAATAGTTCTAGCATAGTTTTGGTTGCTGTTTTCATGTATTGTTATACTGTTTCTTAGTTTTTGCTTTTGTTTGCATGTATGTTTATGTTGTGTATTGTTTTTGGCCATGTGTTCGTGAGAAGACGTTGATCCATCTGATCAGTAGCCCCAGTACCAGTACCCGGAGCAGCCATCTTCTGAGCAGTTTGAGCAGCAGGAGCAGTTTGAGGAAGGCAATTATAACATGAACAACACCTATCACTTTAAATACATTTTCATACTGCATTTTAATACTGTACGCCTATAAGGACTTTCCTAGCCACTTTATATCCTTTATATATAGTGTATAATTTAGTTTTAGAATTTAGTTATTAGAGAGACTTTATTTAATCATGTATTTAAATAGAGAGTGAATAATGCTTGTATTTATGTATTTATCATGTATTTTTGTAACTCATGTATTTATCATGTAACTCGTGTAACGACGACGAGTAACGACTACGAGTAACAACGACGAGTAATTTCGTATTCGCTCTCTAACTCACGCATTCGCCATCCCTTGACCCTCAACTCTAGACCTCGACCGTCAACCCCGTTCCTCGACCCGGTTCCTCGACCCTCAACTCTCAACCCCGTTCCTCGACCCCGTTCCATGACACACACACACAGTCTACTACACTCTAACACACACACACACACACTCACACTAACACACACACACTCACTAACTCTCTCTGTCTCTCTTTTTCTCTGTCCCTCTAACATACACACACACTCTCTCTCAAGCACGCATATTCGTTCAAAGAATTGAATTCTCCTGCTTCATTTAAGGATGGACACATACTCTAACACATTTTTATGGTTTCAGTTAAGGATGGACCCCTTCGGTGATGAGTAGGCCGCCGGGCAATACATGTTGGACGCAATAAACGAAGATATGAGGGCCAACACCACCCAGCCAATCGCTGAAGAAGATGCTCGGACAGCTAATTCGTTCCTGAATATGTCTGGAGATGCCGATGTAGAAGATGATGACTTTGCGCCGCTGTCCAATCAACAGCAGCATGTTCCAGTACGAATCTTAAAACTATATGCATGGTGACTTCGGTAGATTAGTTTTGCGATTAACATATCTTTTCTGTAATTTAGTCGACCTTCGCATCGACTTCGTTGAGCCAGTTAAAAGGGAGACGCCGACCAACCAAGAAAACGGAGGGAAGACAGGTCGTCACAGAAGTGGACGCAGAGGGCTGTCCAAGTGCTCTAGAGGATGCTAGCACAAAATTTGTCAACCAATGTGGGGTTATTGTTCGGGCAAGAATTCCGATCACCACAAGACTATGGAAAACGACCATACCCGAAGAACAGCAACACGCCGTGCCTGCACATCAGAAGGAAATGCTATGGGCAGAACTCAAGGATACGTTCACTCTTTCTGAAGGAGTTGACCAAGAACTTGTGAAGAAATGTGCCTTGAGAAAGATGGCCCTTGCCTTTGCAACTTTCAAGAAGAAGTTGTACACCAATTACATCAAGAAGGATAATGAGCCGAACTGGGACGATCTTCCTCAGGTTAAACCATACTGGGAGGAGTTCAAACAATACAAACTATCAGATGAAGCCCAAAAAAAATCCGAATAAGCCAAGGTGAATGCAGCAAATAAGAAGTACAACCACCACCTTGGGGCTGCCGGGTACAAGAAGTCAGTTAAAAAATGGTAGAAGATGGAGCAGGACCTTATGGATAGAGGCATCAGGCCGACGACTTGGGATTGGCCGGATAGATCCATGTGGTGGTTATTTGATAATGGCGTGACACTAAACCAGTTGGATGGAAGTTTGGTCATGCCCGAGCATGCAAGAAGTGTCCCGCGATCTAGTCGCTGCAATAGATGAGACTCAACAAGGAATATTCCATCCTCAAAGGGAGAATGATGAGCTGACAAGGGCATTAAAGAATCCAGAACACCCTGGACGAGCCCGCGGCATCGGCGTGGTCCCATGGAAAGTTGCTTGGGCAGGAGATCCCTATTACAAGACTCACCGAAAGAGCAAAGCCGAACAGGAAGAGAAACTTCGTGCCATAGAAGAAAAGATGAATAAGAAGGTTGCGTCCTTGGAATCTCAGATGGACGCCAGGGTCAATGAGGCGGTCCAGCTAGCTCTGAGCCAAAGGGGCACTGCTGGGTCGCACCCGGATGTTGTGATAAGCCCGGCCTCTCAGCGACGCAGCAGCTGTGCATCCACAGCGGCGCCCGACGTACAAGCGGAAAAGCAACCCCAGATTGAGCCAACGGCGGTAGATGACCAGAGGTATCCAGTGGATGATGTGACCATGCCGACACCGTGCGAGCTTCATGTGCGAGCAAGAAATATATCCATTCATGTCGCATACGGGTCAGCCCTGCCCCTGAATCCTTCTACTACAATTCATGGAAGGCTGATACCCCCTGGCTACACCTCTGTCACAGTCGAGCAGATAGTTGGAAACAATGAGGATCTTGAACTCGACTTCGTTGGAGGGGATGGAGAGAAGACATTGGGAGACGCACTGCACGGGGTCGTTCTATGGCGCAAGGCCGACATCAAACTTACTGCAAGCACAAGGGCTCCCGTGCAGACTGATCGCCCGCCTCCGCGGCCTACCTCACCGCCGTCCCCACTGCCACCTCCTTCACCACCGTCTCCGCCGGCGCAAAGGGTCACGAGTACTCCAACTCCTCCTGCACTAGGAAAGGGAAAGAAAAAGACAGCATCCCTCACAGCGGCTGTACCCTCAAAGAAGAAGCAGAAAACGGTCGAAAGACAATTAACCTACGAGAAAACCGCTGAGGAGTTGGAAGAGGAGACTGCTCGATATATAAAAGAATAATTGAAGCCTAAAGTCCCCCCGCCGAGGGAAAAGGTACCTCTAGAACTAGGAAAAAAGCTTCTCGCAAACCTAGACAACCCACCAAAACCGAAAAGCTTACCCTCGGACTATGATCGTACTCTGACAAAGGCACACAAGATGAGAAATCTGAAGAAAAAATGTGGCAAGACCATTCCTCAGTTTGGCACACAACAAAAAGAACTCGAACCCCTCCGGGTGCCAGGGTTGTCACTCCTACACCCGACGGACGTACAACTCCAGGCGGACCTACAGGCCGCAATATTTCTTTCTGAAACTGGATTAACGCTAGAGGAGGCAACGGGGCATGTGGAGGCAAAAATCCCTGTCACTCACACTATTACTCCATTCCAGCATGGAAAACCTTTTGTCACTGAGGAAGAGGAGAAAAGTCTAGGCACGCAGATGTTCAATTTGCATAGATGGTACCTGCGAATGGCCAAAGACGAAGGGAAAATGTTTGGAGACAAGTATCGTGACCATGATTTCTTCCGCGGGGAGGACGACTTCTGGGTGTACTTCCAAAATTTATATCACATTTACCATCGACAAGCCCTCGACGCCTCTATCATCACCAGTTTGGGTTTTGTAAGTATCACTTACCTCTACATTAATACTTTTTGTTAACAAGAACATAATTATATGTGTGCATTATAAAATTTCTATTGCATCGTTTAGACAGGAGACCCAAAGAAGCCGAAAACATGGATGACACCATCAGATCGGCTTCATGTCTCCTTTGTTAGTCAACCAAAAATTGATCAACGAAAGTTACAAGGAAACGTGCGAAAACATGTACGATTCGTTGACTAGATAAAGTTACAAATCCTATATATTCATACCATACAACTTTGGGTAAGCCTTGATCGACTCAAACCTCTGTTATATTACTAAATAAATACTAAGTTGTCGAATACATTTATGTATATATCCTATCTATATCTGCAGTTATCATTGGAATTTACTCATACTTTCCGTAGAGACCGGCAATCTTATAGTCTTTGACTCAATGAGAAATCCAAAGTCCGCAATCCAACATATCATAGACCCTTTGAACAAGTAAGTTCAGTTTGCACAATCAAATCCTTTTTCTGTTAATAACAATTCCTGAATATCAAACTTAACTTTGAGCGCAGTGTTTGGAAAAAAATTGTGAAAAATAACAAAGAACGTGGTCAATGGAGGCCCGAACTGAACGTTAACATGGATTATCCAGTATGTTCATTCATAAAGATTTGTCTAGTTAAGTATATAATCCCAAATTGTTCTAAATTGAGTAATTTATTTGTTTCTCCTTAAGTGTGCGAGACAACAACAAGGAACTGATTGGTGCGGGTACTACGTATGCGACTACTTGCACTCATGACTCTATGCGGGAAGGCTACTGATGAAGAAACGAGAGTACGTCCAAACCATTCACTAGTATATTTTCATAATTGTACTAACGCACATAATGTTAATGCTTTTTTCCTAAATGATAGATGTCTCAAATGGGGGATGAATGTTACTCTACTGATCGGATCAACGCCGTGTGCGAGCAGCTCGCCGGATTCATTTTGAACGAGATCTTGGATCCTAGAGGCAAGTTCTACCACGACGGTCACATCTATAGAGGACTTGCATCGACATCCTGAGGGGACTAGTAGTTGGACGGCTAACATGACTTGCACATTTGTAAATATTTTTAAACATTATGCCTTGATGTTGTAAATTTGTAAATATATTAGTTCATCTAATTAGCTTAATTATATGCTCGCATTTCACTTTTAGTTAGTTTTAAATATTCTCTGAAAACGAACACGAACGACCAATGAACGTAGAGTATTGTAGAGCTTGAGTGCGTTTAGCAATTATAAAAGAATAAATAATAATAAATATAACAAACAAAACTGGATTTGGGAAAAAAAGAGAAAATGTCATTGGTACCGGTTGGAAATACCAACCGGTACCAAAGGGGCTGCCACCTTACGTCAGCGTGGCAGCCTCTTTGCTACCGGCTGGTATTTCCAACTGGTACCAATGTAAGCCTAAGGCACTGGTCGAAAAACCCGGTGTCTTAAGTCGATGCCAATGGTCGCCGTTGCGGGGCACCGGTTGGGAAACCAGTGCCTTTGGCCCTTTTCAGCCGGTGCCCAAGACCCGTTTTCTAGTAGTGGCAGGCCGCGCCGCCCGACACCCCGACGCTCGAGTGGAATGAGAGGATTTTTTTATAATAATAGTATTTTTATGGAATTTGCAGAAAATATATCAAAAAAGAAAAATTGCAAGTATAGCATCCTATCGGCATTTCAATAGCCGACAGGTCTTCTATCGAGTGTGATTATTCATTACTTACTGAGCCATCGGCCCACCAATGTAGCGTTCATGCATGTATACTACAGAAAAAGAGGAAAGAGATCTGCATGCATGCAGAAGAGGATAATGACCATGACTCACCCATATGCATGTACATTCGAAACTAAAACAACTATAATTATTAAACCGAACATAGAGCTCATGTTAGGAGAATTGGAAGCACAGACTTGTTTCGCATATATTGCAAAATAAAAAAAATTAGAACTGTGGAGATGATATATAATACAAGGTGATTGTGCAAGTGTATGGAAAGTGGATGATGAAAATAAAAGACTCCTTTTATGAATCACTCCCTCCTTTATTTGGGAGACTTGAGAATATGGCTATATATTTTTTCTTGGAGCTGCATGTGTCCAATTTTTTTTTCAGCACTTGGACCACCAGTGGGATCGGGGGCTGAACTATTTGAATTTTTGATTTATCGATCAAATTTGAAATAAAATTTAAATAAATTCTAGCAAAGATACATGAAAAATACTGGAACGGTAAAAAAAAATTATAGCGGCAATTGTATTGCTACTCCTGTTTTCAAGTATAGATACCTGTCGAACCATGCTCCTGAAGCAGCAATGGCCTTGCGCGTGCAGGAATGAAGATAAACAAATAAAAAATAGAACAATTATCACACAATGTATGATGTCGTAAACGTAAATCACCTTGAGGAAAGAAATCAGTGGATAGTTTCATTTTACTGTATCATAGGTTAGTTGTAGTATTTAAATCTTGCATGGTGATTGGACAATCGTGACATGTAGATCCCACCTCGCCAGCCTCGGGACAATCGCACCCTGATGGTGACCTTGCGCACTTGCGCTCCAAAACGACAGGCGATCAAAGCCCACGGAGACATCCAAGAAAAACTACTCCGAAACTTCCGATGCTTTGATACCACCAGCGAGCAATTTTAATGAAGAAGAAGAAACTCAGATGATCACGATGTGCCAATCAGCCAATGATACCATACCATACGTGTCGTCAGTGTCGAGTAGCAGAATGCTAGCAGAAAAGAAAATCATGACCACCAAGGCAGAGGCCGAGCTCGAAGAAGCGGGGGCCGCGGGCTCTCCGGACACAGGAGAGGCGTGGACATGGAACTCGAAGCCGGCGGTAGAAGGAGGCCTCGTCTTCGCCACGGTGACCGCCTGAACCATGTGGGGGGGGGGGGGGGGGGGGGGGGGGGGGGGCAGGGGCAGCTACCTGGAGCTGCTGTACCTGTCGGTCGCCCTCATCGCCTTGGCCGGCCTGTGGTCGGCCTTCCTCGGGCCGCCGCTCCACGGCGCGGAATACCGCCGCTTCGGCTTCCGCGCGCTGCTGCGCGTGATGGCGTGGGCCGCCAGCCCCCTCGCAGTGGCGGGCCTCGCCGACGCGGCCGCCATCACCGTCGCGGCGTTCAGAACGGTCGCCGCGATGCTGGTCACGCTTCTCGTGTCGGTCGCCGTCTCCGCCTTGTTCGACCGGTGGGCGCGCTACCTCGCGCTGCTGTTCCACGCCGCGAATCGCACGCCAACCATGACGACGAAGCTGGAGGCGGTGCCCCCGCAAGAAGAAGCGGCTGCCGCGGACTCTCCGGTCGCAGAAGTGGTGACGAACTCGGAGCCGCCGGAGGTGGAAGGAGGCAACATCTTCGCCACGGTACTGCTCTTGTACCGCCTGGTGCATGCGGGGGACGACCACGGCGACCAGCCGGCGGCGGCGCTGCTAGTGTTGCACCTGTCGGTCACCCTCTCCGCCTTGCTCCACATGTAGTCGCGCTACCTCGCGCTGCGGCTCCACTCCCCCCATCGCTTCTTCCGCATGCTTCTCCGTCTGCCGGCGTGGGCCGCCAGCGCCATCGCGGTAGCGGGCCTCGCTGACGCTGCCGCCATCACCGTCGAAGTGTTCAGACCCGTCGTCGGGATGCTGCTCACGTTTCTCCTGATGGCCGCCCTCTTCGCCCCCTTCGACCTGTGGGTGCACTACCTCGAGCTGCTGGTCAACACCGCGGATCACCGCCGCACGCTGCTCCACCTAACGGCGTGGGCCGCCAGCGCCGTCGCGGTGGCGGGCATCGCTGACATGGTCGTTGTCACCTTCGCGGCGTTCAGAACCGTCCCCGCGATGCTGGTCATGCTTCTCGTGACACTCTGCTTCGCCGCTCGCTTCGGCTTGTGGTTCCTGGAGTACTTGCGGTAGCTGCTGAATTCTCGGTTGCAGTCAAATTCAGATTCGAGGGGAATAATCCAAGAAAAATGGAAGGGTTTGATGGGGAATTAAACATTTGCAAGTAAAATCCTCCCAATTCCCTTGGGAAGAGAATTAACCGAAAAGGAATTTATGGATTTAGGCTCAGGTCAATTGTTACAATACCATTTTAATTATTTATCTTGCTACCAACAGGAATTCTCCGGATACAGCATCGTCCTCAGTACCAACCTCGCTTGAGCTGGAGAAGCCGGGCACTGCTACAGCAGGCGATGGATCGCACGATGATGCTTACTTTCAAAAAAGAGCCCCTCAAGAATCAAGCTTGCCCAAGCCCAAGAGAATAATGATCTACTAGAAACCAGCAGCATCCTCATTCCTGAAGCGTAATCATGATAAATAAATAGAAGGTATGCTGATCCTGTAAATTTTACTAGATACATGCATGCACATAGGCGTTTGAGTGAAAATATAATAACTAAATAACATAGTGTTGGCGCACAATCAGAGCCAATACACGATCGTGTTTGTTGACGCTTCTTAAAGCGCCAATTTACGTACCGCAAGCGCACGGATCGTGTATAACTTTTCCCTTAGAGTATTCCCCCAAGGTTTATCAATCCACGGAACAAGTGTATTACTATGCTTAACTAAGCACTAATGATGTTAGTAAAAGATCTATATTGAATGATTGAGTGTGAAATAGATCTAATCTAACCAATCTAATCTAATCTAGACTAGTGAGCAATGATAGATGTGTGCACAAGATATGAAGAGTATTTGTCCATAGAGTCTAGGATCACTAGAGATGTAATCGCCAAGCAACGAAGAACAGATCTAATCTACCAAAGGTGTGTTCCAAGATCAAAACCTTTCCCTCCCGCATACTGTCACTACACGAGGATAATCGGTAACGAATCAACAAGAACACGATAGTTGATGTAATCTAAGTAAACCATGCAAGAGCAAAGCAAACTCAAAGCCAAGTCGCGAACTATTAGGCATCAAAGCATCATCAACAAGAATCGTGATAGATCAATCTCATAAAGGATTCGGCAATTACAACTCAAGATCTCCTTACAACCCCATGAACAAACGAGGACTTTACCCCATGAAGCTAAGCGAAGCGTAGTCGATCATGGTGACGAAATCTCCGGCAAGGGATGGATCCCTTGCTGTCCTCCAACTTGCAGCGGCGCCGAGGGACGATGAGGCCTCCGGTGTCGCCTTTCTCTTGTGTCTAACTCGAATGTATCTCTGGATGCTCTTCTCTGCGATCTCTGCGATCTTTTCTGCGGTCCTCCTCCGATCTCTCTTTTTTGACGGCAGCTTCGGGGTATTTATAGGCAGATATGGTCGGTGGTTTTGGTAAAACATAGATTAGGGTTGACGCATACTTCGTGCCGAAGAAAACCGAGACCGATTGGGCTCCGAAAAGGGCTAGGCCGGCCGGCCCAAGGACTCCAGGCCGGCCGCCCTGGGCCTTTTCTGGCTCCTTTCGGTCCCATCTTTTGCGTGTTGATTCTTCCTTTTATTCCTCATCTTAGCCCAGTTGTAACCATGCGTCAAAACATCTCCGAAAATGTCCAAATTCTTATCAAAATGCAACATGCTCCAAAATCCAGGACAAAATCGAAAACGGTCAAGTTCGGGTGCCAAGTGGCGGGTTAGTACATGAATCATCCCGAAGAATTTACCAAAACAACTCCTAATTGTATAATAAAATGGATACTTAAGGAGCGCCAACATTCCCCCCATGCTTAGCTTTTGCTCGTCCTCGAGCAAATCAAATCATCAAATCATCAAATCATTCCATGGGTTGCTCAAGAGTTCTCGAACTGCAAAATTTACTTATGCAAACAAGTCTAACAATATTTCTTCAAACAAAGGTCAGAGGAGCAGCGAGGATAATCATATCATGGGCGTTTAAAAACTCATCCACTATTACTTCACAACTCTTACCTTTAGCCGGCAACTCGAATATCGACAACACTTGCTTTTCTTGCCATCCTTGGAGGTTTTTCTCTCTCTTTTTTTTATTTAAGAAACAAAATACCCTGCAACAAAGGTTAGACCAAAAATTCTTGCACAAGTCCTTTCATGTCTCTCAATATAGGTGGCTATCCTATTATTATTTGCAAACTCTCATCTCCCAAAAGTCTCTCAAGTGTAAAGTGGGGCTATAGGTGAGGCTTAGCAAAGTGTATACATATATTGTCAAATTAAGAAAACCTTCTAATGATTGCTTACCTTCCTGAGCCAATGATCATGAGAGTTTTTTCATAATGTAAAGGGTTCAAGGGTAAGAAGATTTAGAATGGTGGACATGTGCAAAGACATACAAAAAGATTGACTTCAAGGCATAAGCATCGTCCTCGTTGTCGGATTGCACATGGTTGGAATTGAGGATATTGTTCTCAAACAACAAGGTAATATCTCTTTGCACTTCTCTAACCATAGAATCCCTTCATTTTTTTTCTTCTCATACATTTTTTTCTTTCTTTCTTTCTCCCAAATTTTCTTTCTCTTTTCCGAACCTTTTCATAGGACACTTTCTATAAAACATAGATAGGCAATTCTCCAAAGTGGCTCCCTGAGTTTTTGGAGCCCGAGCCGAGGCCAGAGGGGCCTAGGCCGGCCGGCTCAGGAGGTGTAGGCCGGCCGGCCTGGGGCTTTCCCAGGTCGGATTCGGTCCATCTTTCGAATACTCCTTCCTTTCTTCATCCCAAAATTATGTTTTATACAAATCATGCGCAGAAACAGAACGTATCCTCATAATTGGGTTGTGGTCAAGGAAGACGATAATAAACAAGATAATCTCGGGTTCGGGTTTTGGAATCCGGTAGATCTCATGAGTTGTTCCAATGAGGAATTCTCATTACTGAATATTGACGGGGCTAGCAATTCAGAGATGAAAAATACGGACATGATCATTGCTCGAAATTAAAACTCCCAAGAGAAAGAAATCCTAACTCAACTCAATGTACATCCAATACTTATGGTGGAACGAATATAGCTTGTGGATGATAGGATTTTTACTCTCAACTTGCCAAGAACTTGATCAACCTTATGTTTGTAGGGGTTTTATTATTTTTATGAAATTAAAGTCCTCCAAATCATGCCTTACTCACAAGTGTAATCAAAACCAAGCGCTAGATCAAAGCTTAAGTGTGGGTATTAACATGGACGAATAATCTACTAAGCTCCACAAATACGAAATAATTTTCATGACAACGCTCGTGAACAATTGCTTTAAAGAAAATAAAGTAAAACTGAATGCATAAATAAAATTGCACGATCCAACAAAAACAAAGACTCTTTTTATTTTGTTTTCATGACTCAATACTAATTTAAGACTCACTCTCACACATGCGAAAAATAAAGCACACAATGCTAAACTATGACTCTCACACATGCGGAAAATAAAGCACACAATGCTAAACTATGACTCACACATGCGGAATTAAAGCACACTCACACGACGAACTTTCGAGTAAACAAAGACCAAAATTCAATCTAGGAGTCGTCACACCTCCCCCCATGCTTAGATTATGCGGCGTCCTCGTCGCAATGATATAAAAGACGGGTGTGACGCTCGTCGGCGTTCTCAACGGCACCTCAGGCAATTGCATCTTGGACGCCCTCCTCCTTGCTCTCGATGTCGTCCATCCTTTGATCCATTGCCACGGTTTGATCGTGACACCTATCGATGGTGGCGCGGAGATCCGCGATTTCATTGCGGCACTTGAAACAGCACCCGAAGTGATGCCCGCCGCTGTTGGCGCTGTCATCTTTGGGTTCGTCGTCGTCCTTCTTCTTCTTGCCGCTATCACCTCCGGAGAGGTCATCTTCCTCTTTTCTCTCCTCTTCGGCCCACCCCGGCCAATCATCATCGTAGTCACGACCGGTGGCACCCCATGAACCAGGGCTCATGATGCTCTCCCAATCGTTGTCCCCCGCATAATCCTTCGGCTCCGGGGTGTGCTCGATGTAGTTCTTTCTTTTGACTCCGAGGAGGCGCAAGGAACGCCTAGGTGCGGGTGGCTTTTTGTCTTGTCACTTCTCGCCTTCGTCTTCGTCGCTGCTGATGACGACGACCACCCTTTGGGCTTGAGCTAGCCTCTCGTTGTACCATTGACGGCCCTTCCCTCCGACGCTCATCCGTGCTTGGGTATTGAATTTCTTCGGAGGGGCCTTCGCTTCACATCGCTTTGCTTCAACAAGGAGGGGCTGCGCACCGGTTGCTGAGATGGGGCTAGGCGTCTTTGGCGTGGGGGTGTCAGGCGTCCAACCCCTCTCCTCGATCTCCATTGCTGCAATCATGGCTCTTGCGCTCGCTGAACCGGCCATTGTCGACGTCTCTCTCGAGGTGGTGGTGTAGATTGAAAAGTATGAGAAAATAGATCTACCCTGCCCCTCTATTTATGTCCCGAAAAGACTTGGACGAAAAGTCCAAAATCTCTTCGGTTTTGGCATGCGAAATCTATAAGGCACAGGTTTGAAATTTCCTTATCTCGCACCTACCAAAAATTGAGACCGATTCGCACACGAGGAGGCTAAGGCCGGCCGGCCTAGGGGTGTTGGGCCGGCCGGCCCAGGGGGTTTTTCAGCCCCCTGGACTCCAACTTTTTCCGAGGTGCCCTCCAACAAATTATGAGTCTATGTTTTACTTGAAGTTCGTCCAAAATAATAATAAAACTATGAAAATAAAATCTAAAAGAGAATATTTACAAACTTACCTTGCTTAACGTCGTTAGGCTTGAAGTTCCGGTTCCTCCTCCATGGTGTATATGTCGATGTAATGAAGGGGCACGACGTCGGGCTCCAAGAATACCTTTAGTCGCTGTCCGTTCAGCCACATATTGGTCACCTTTCGCATCCATGATTGTCACCGCTCCCGTGGGTGAAATTGAGTGTACGACGTACGGTCCATCCCATTTGCTTTGCAATTTTCCTTTGCCAAAGAGTTTGAATCTTGAATTGTAGAGTAGGACCTTGTCTCCTTCTTTGAATTCCTTGTTTTGTAATCGTTTGTCATACCATCTCTTCATCCTTTCTTTGTAAATTGATGCACTATTGTACGCTTTCAATCTTAACTCCTCCAATTCGCTTATTTGGATTCTCCTTTCAATTCCAGCGGCTTCCGCATCAAAGTTCATTTCCTTCATTGCCCAATACGCCTTATGTTCTAGCTCAACCGGCAAGTGGCATGTTTTTCCATAAACAAATTGATAAGGAGTCATACCAATCGGGGTTTTATGTGCCGTACGATATGCCCATAGTGCATCATCTAGTCTCTTCGACCAATCTTTTCCTCCTTTTACCATGGTCTTCTTTAAAATGTCCTTCAATTGCTTGTTTGAAGTTTCCGCTTGTCCGTTTGTTTGGGGGTGATAAGCCGTGGACACTCTATGTTCAATTCCCAATTTTTTCAAGCATTTACCAAAGTCTTTGCCCGTGAAGTGTGTTCCTCCATCGCTTATCAAGATTCTCGGTACGCCATATCGAGGGAAGATTACCGATTTAATCATGTGTATGGACTCCTCCGTTGATGCCTTCCGACATGGCATAGCTTCAACCCATTTCGAAACATAGTCCACCATCACCAATATATGCTCAAATCCATGTGAGTTCACAAATGGTCCCATGAAATCGATTCCCCAGACATCAAATAGATCTATTTGTAAATTGTAGTTCAATGGCATGGCATTCCTTTGCGAGATATTCCCCATCCTTTGGCAGTCCGGACAAGTCGAAACGAATCTTTTCGCAGTCTTCATGCATCTCGGGCCAATAGAATCCACTAGCCCATACCTTAGCTTGAGTTCTAAAGTGCCCATAATGTCCTCCATATCCCGACGAGTGACACTTTCTTAGAACTTCTTCATGTTCCTCTCTCGGTATGCATCTTCTTAGGACTCCATCTTCTCCATATCTATATAAGTATGGTGGATCCCAATAGTATTTTCTTCTTTCCGTGATCACTCTTCTCTTTGCGTTCTTGTCCAAGTGATCCAAGGGCATCCCTTTTATTGCCCTTATTATTTCATTCATCCAACTATCTTTGTCGAGAATTCTATATAGCTGATCATCTCTCATTTGATCCTCGATAGGTTCTTTTCCATCATCTCCATGGTTCATCCTTGATAGGTGGTCGGCCACAACATTTTCTGCCCCTTTCTTGTCCCTTATCTCCACATCAAATTCTTGTAGCAATAGGATCCATCGAATCAAGCGTGGTTTAGCATCTTTCTTGGACAAGAGATACTTGATTGCTGCATGGTCGGTATACACTATCACCTTAGAGTTTACTATGTATGATCTGAATTTTTCGAAGGCGAACACCACGGCAAGCAATTCTTTCTCCGTTGTTGCATAATTAACTTGGGCTTCATTGAGAGTCTTGCTTGCGTAGTAGATAGCATTTACCTTCCCCTCTTTCCTTTGTCCAAGAACGGCTCCTACGGCGTAGTCGCTTGCATCACACATGACTTCAAAAGGTAGATTCCAATCCGGAGGTTGCATGATAGGAGCACTTATGAGGGATTGCTTGAGTGTTCGAAATGCGTGAAGACAGTCACTATCGAAGATGTATTCCACATCTTTTTGGAGAAGTTGTGTCAATGGCTTGGTGATTTTCGAAAAATCCTTTATGAACCTCCTATAGAATCCGGCATGACCGAGAAAGCTCCTCAAAGACTTGATGTCCGTAGGTGGTGGCAACTTCTCAACAGTTTCTATCTTTGCTCTGTCCACCTCTATCCCTCTCTCGGAGATAACATGACCGAGAACAATTCCTTCTTTCACCATGAAATGACACTTCTCCCAATTAAGCACAAGATCAACCTCTCCACATCTTTTAAGAACTTTCTCCAAATTTGCCAAGCAATTATCAAAGCTAGTACCATGCACCGAGAAATCATCCATGAATACCTCCATAATCTCTTCTATGAAATCTGAAAATATAACCATCATGCACCTTTGAAAAGAAGCGGGCGCATTGCACAACCCAAAAGGCATCCTCCGATACGCAAAGGTTCCATACGGGCAAGTAAATGTGGTCTTATGTTGATCATTCGGATGAATAGGTATTTGGAAGAATCCCGAATATCCATCAAGGTAACAAAAGTGTGAATGCTTTGCCAACCTTTCTAGCATCTCGTCAATGAATGGTAGTGGAAAATGATCCTTCCTCGTTGCCTTATTCAATTTTCTGTAATCGATGCACATCCTCCATCCCGTGATGGTTCTTTGTGGTATCAATTGTTCCTTATCATTTTTCACAACCGTGAGTCCTCCTTTCTTTGGAACGCAATGAACGGGGCTTACCCATTCACTATGAGGCACGGGGTATATTATTTCGGCATTCAACAATTTGATAACCTCCTTCTTCACCACATCACGCATCGCATGGCTCAACCTTCTTTGATGCTCTACGACCGGCTTGTATTGCTCCTCGAGCTGTATATGATGTGTGCAAAAAGCGGGGCTAATACCTTTCAAGTCGTTAATCGAGTAGCCGATCACCTTCTTGTGCTTCTTCAATAAATTCAGCAACTTCTCTGTCTCTTCCGGGCTCAATTCGTCGCTAATAATCACCAGAAAAGTCTTGCCATCTCCCAAAAATTCATATTGCAATCCCTTAGGAAGTGGCTTCATCTGAACATCGGGCGCACCGTCCTCTTCTTGATCTAATACTCCAATGTCTTCAAATTTTTCTTCCTGCAAATTCCCGTGTTGCGGCTTCAATTCTTCCATTGTTTCCGCTAGTTCTCCATCTTGATCATCTTGAGCGTCTCCATTTTCCAAAGCGCGTTGGAGAGGATCCCTGAAAGAATCGATGGAACGAATGCTCTCTACCTCTTCGTTATCAAGAGGTAGAGGTGAAGCAAAAGACGGTTTTGAATGAAATTCGAATGAGCGCTTCTCTCCATCTAGATCAAAAGTGACAATCCCTTTTCCAACATCTAGAACAGCATTTACTAATTTGAGAAAGGGTTTTCCAAGGATTATGCCTTCATGCTCATCATTACTAGCATTAATCACAAAAAAATCGGTAGGGATTTTTTTACCCGCTATAGCAACATTTAGATTTCTAAGCACTCCTAGCGGTTTGATTAATCTACCATCTCCCATGATCAATTTAATGATTGTGGCATCTAGGTTTGATGTTTCGTTAAAAAGCTCAACATAAACTTTGGAACTCATCACACTTAACATGGGCGCCAACGTCACATAGAACATTGCAACATTCTATTCCTTCTATCATGCAATCAACACGAGGCGTGGGTGATGGATTACCTTTGCCTTGATCGCTTCCAATCGCAGTATACTTGGGCTATGTGCGCGTAGGGTGATGATTCTGAGTTCACTCCTAGGGTCCTTTTGATCTCCAGCACTTCGTCCAAGTCAATCTCTTCCTCTTTTTCTTCAAAAAGTTTCCGAATAATATCACCGGCTGATTCCTTGCCAAATGTGTATCCCGTGTGATTATCCGGCGGGAAGTCTTCAGCTATCACCTTCGCCATTCCTCGCTGATTTGGATGCGGTCTTGCTTTGTCGAACAATCTTCCGAAGTCAATTGGTATCCAATCCATTTGCTCGAATTCCTTTAGCGATTTAGCGGTGCCCATGGTTCTTCCTTTCTTTTCCGGGTCTTCTTTCGTTGCACTCCGGATCGATGCTTCTTCATCGTGATTTATCTCTATGACTTTCCCATGCTTCGGTTGTTCTTCCCTCACTTCCGATGCCTCTTTTCTGAAAATTCCAGCAAGCACCCGCACTTGAGATTCTTCCTCGGAGCTTGCCGAACATCGTTTTTCCCAATCTCTTCGCATGGCCGCACACTTGCTGATTTTTTGTAGGAGTTGGGCGGCTTCCGTGAGTGTTTTCTCCATGAGATCTCCTCCTGCACACATTTGAACAAATTGCATGCACTCGGGGGGTTAGGGAAAAGTAAAAGGTATGCAAGAGTACTTCACCGGAAAATCCGAGCTTCGGTCCTTATTCAATCAATCCATTGAATCTATCCCATGCTTGATCTATCCCTTCTTCTTCTCCTTGCGCGAAGTTGATCACTTGCTTCCGAATATGTTGAACCTTGCTTAACGGAAAGAACCGCTCGCAAAATTTCTTCATCAAGTCATCCCAATTTCCTTTTACCTCGAAGGATGCAAGTGCAAACCATCTTCTCGGCTTCTTCCGCAAGTGAGTATGGGAAAAGGTTCCATCTAAACCAAGCTAGCGGAACTCCGTCTTGTTGTACCGTGTTGCATAGCATTGTGAACCACTTGATATGTCTATATGGGTTGTCCGTCTCATCTCCTCTAAAGGAGTTTGCCGCCGCCATCTTGATGATTTGAGGCTTGATCTCGTACTCGGTGGCTCGCAACACCGAATCTGATTTTTGCATGTCGAAGTCCTCCGATCGCGGGCTTGCATAATCCCTTAATGATTTTTCTCCTTCCTCCATGTGTTGAATGAGATGGCCCATCTAGACAATCAAAACAAAAACAAGAAAACAAAAATTTTCTAGGGAAAAGGTTAGGTGTTAGTGACCAACAAAATTAATATAAAGTTAAACATAGCAAAATCGCTTGTTCCCCGGCAACGGCGCCAGAAAAGCTTGTTGACGCTTCTTAAAGCGCCAATTTACGTACCGCAAGCGCACGGATCGTGTATAGCTTTTCCCTTAGAGTATTCCCCCAAGGTTTATCAATCCACGGAACAAGTGTATTACTATGCTTAACTAAGCACTAATGATGTTAGTAAAAGATCTATATTGAATGATTGAGTGTGAAATAGATCTAATCTAACCAATCTAATCTAATCTAGACTAGTGAGCAATGATAGATGTGTGCACAAGATATGAAGAGCATTTGTCCATAGGGTCTAGGATCACTAGAGATGTAATCGCCAAGCAACGAAGAATAGATCTAATCTACCAAAGGTGTGTTCCAAGATCAAAACCTTTCCCTCCCGCATACTGTCACTACACGAGGATAATCGGTAACGAATCAACAAGAACACGATAGTTGATGTAATCTAAGTAAACCATGCAAGAGCAAAGCAAACTCAAAGCCAAGTCGCAAACTATTAGGCATCAAAGCATCATCGACAAGAATCGTCATAGATCAATCTCATAAAGGATTCGGCAATTACAACTCAAGATCTCCTTACAACCCCATGAACAAACAAGGACTTTACCCCATGAAGCTAAGCGAAGCGTAGTCGATCATGGTGACGAAATCTCCGGCAAGGGATGGATCCCTTGCTGTCCTCCAACTTGCAGCGGCGCCGAGGGATGATGAGGCCTCCGGTGTCGCCTTTCTCTTGTGTCTAACTCGAATGTATCTCTGGATGCTCTTCTCTGCGATCTCTGCGATCTTTTCTGCGGTCCTCCTCCGATCTCTCTTTTTTGACGGCGGCTTCGGGGTATTTATAGGCAGATATGGTCGGTGGTTTTGGTAAAACATAGATTAGGGTTGACGCATACTTCGTGCCGAAGAAAACCGAGACCGATTGGGCTCCGAAAAGGGCTAGGCCGGCCGGCCCAAGGACTCCAGGCCGGCCGGCCTAGGGCCTTTTCTGGCTCCTTTCGGTCCCATCTTTTGCGTGTTGATTCTTCCTTTTATTCCTCATCTTAGCCCAGTTGTAACCATGCGTCAAAACATCTCCGAAAATGTCCAAATTCCTGTCAAAATGCAACATGCTCCAAAATCCAGGACAAAATCGAAAACGGTCAAGTTCGGGTGCCAAGTGGCGGGTTAGTACATGAATCATCCCGAAGAATTTACCAAAACAACTCCTAATTGTATAATAAAATGGATACTTAAGGAGCGCCAACAGTGTTCGAACGCGCGGTGCGAGGAGAAGCTCAATGCAGCTCTCCTACGCAGGGCGGTCCGACCGGTCGCCGGTGAAGATCGGCGACGACCAACGAACGCTCGCTCGAGAGGGACCCGTCAGGGCAAGCGCGTGCAGGGTTGCTCTAGGGTCGGCATGTCACCTAGAACGCCTTCAAACATCGCAGAGATGCAAGAAGAACAACATATGAAGGTTGGAAAAGATAGGGTTTGGAGAAAACGGTAAAGACAATAAAAAGTAATAATTGTATTATGTTTTGATCGATTGGATGATGACTCAATCGACCGTAATCCTTCACATTTTTAGGGTGGGATGGACTTGTCCCTCAAGGAATCCTTTTTACAGATCTAGATTTACAAAAATCCTAATTGTACTCGAACTCCTCTTGGACTGGTCAAACCGGTCGGACCCACCGGTCAGACCGGTCGGGCTCCTGCCGGACAGGCCACAGCACCGGACCGGTCAGATCGCTTGGTCAGACCGGTCAAACCGGTCACGACCAATTTTGGTCGTCAACATATGCTCCCTGTTTTTTGGTAAAGCTTGCTTGCCAAAAAATAACCTGCTAGACCAAAATTATCATAGGGCGATGATTAACAATACATCGACCATTTATTTGTGCTAAGGGCGATAAATAATTATCGGCCATGGCTTGCTCTATTCAAGTCCACGTTGAAACAACTTGCTTCGGCTACCACAATTTCTTTGTAATAACTGGCTTCATTGGCACGACCTCTTCTTGTTGCTGCATTGTTTTCTTTTTGCACAAACATTGCAGCCTTCACTTTTGAGTATGAGATAAGCCTGAAGGACACCACTTCGGCTGTAAATACTTTGAATCTTGCTTCCCACTTTTCTCATCCACCTTGCTGCAATTGATATCTCTTTTAACCAGATTATTGCTAGCAACAATCGGTCTTTGTGATGAAGTATGACTTGGATATATAGGAGGATATTGAATGTAATATGACTGCATATGCATCCTACTATAATCCATGGGTGTATAGTAATAAGGATACCAGTAATACCATGGAGCAATCGGTCCATCAGATGATGAATAATTACCTTGACCTGATCGCTCGTGATGTTTCGACGATGGCTTCGTATCCTTAACCTTGCTTGATTGCTCCTTCTGGACGATCCCCTCCTTCTCATATTTGGCCAATAGCTCTTCGAAGCTCGGCCTCTTCTTGTCTTTACCTCCATAGGAATTCCTAGATTTACTGGGCGCATCGGTCAGACCGGTCTTAGCACTGGTCAGACTGGTCAAACCGCTATTTGAACCAGTCAGACCGGTCGACTTGCTGTCGGCCATCTTTTCCTTGTCCTGCCCCCCCCCCCCCCCGAGCGTTGAAACCTTTGCTGCAACTTGAGAGGTCCTGTTCTGCAGCACCATTTTCTCAGGCCTCCCTTCACCAACGATCACATTTTTTCCCTTAGCCGATTTGGCTTGATGCGGCCGAATCAACACCTTTTGATTTGTTAACTCAACTATATGAACAGAAAAAAGATTTTGATCAATTTGCATCGCAGAAACAACCAATCGTCCTTCATTTATGGCCGATTGTATTTGTCTATGAAGAACATTACAATCATTGGTAGCATGAGAAAAAGTATTATGGAACTTATAATATGTGCGCTGCTTCAATTCATTCATTGATTGAATAGTGTGAGAGAACTTAATTTTTCCAAGCTTTGCCAACTCATTAAAAATCATATCACACTTTGTCACATCAAAGGTGAATTTAACCTCATCATGCCGATTTTTAGGAATCGGCTTTAAAGAAGCACAAGTGCTGGGGTTATCATTAGACAAACATACGAATTCAGCAGCATATACATCATTAGCCTCATTGTCTGAAGATTCTCCTTGTAGCACATGCATATGAAGACGATCAGGTTTAAACTTTGCATCTTTACTTCGGCTTTCTTGAGCTAAAGCCCTCTGCAACACTTGATTAACGGTTAGAAACTCATATCCTTCTATTTTTTCTTTAATATGAGACCTCAAACCATTAAGAACTAATTCGGCAAGATCCTTTTCAGAAATAACCAAGCTATAACATAAGTTTTTTGTATCTCTAAATCTTCTAATATATTCTGCAACAGACTCATCATGCTTTTACTTAACCGATGTTAAATGACATAGCCTCAATTCATTATCACCATTATGAAAGTGATCATGAAATTTACGCTCCAATTGAGACCATGTTTGGATAGAATTAGGAGATAATGCCGAAAACCATGAAAAAGCAGTACCAGATAATGATAAGGGGAACATTATGATTTTCAAATGATCAAGACTACCATAAATCCCCATTTGTGCATTAAACTGACTAACATGCTTCCATGTAGTCCTACTATCCTCCCAAGTGAAATTAATAAATTCAGTCACCTTAAAATTTTGAGGATATGGTATGAAATCAAAATCTCAGGATAAAGTTTTTGACAAACAAGAGTCTTGTCCTTAAGTTCTATGCCAAAAAATTCCTTAAACATAATAGCCAAATCTTTTTTATGCTTCTCAAGTATTTGATTAAAATAAGAGTCATTTGGCCTTTGAACATTAGCACTAGAATTATTCAGCATTTGCGGTGCATGATTCGGCTGTGTATACGGTGTTTGCTGCAAATAACCATTGTTTGGCATCGCACCGTATGAAAAGCTCGAACTTTGGGGAGGCATAGTATATGGATTATATGTCATAGTGGCGTATTGAGGAACACAATAATCAGTAAATCTATTTGTTCGGCTAAAATCAGTCCAAACAGGAGGTAAACTAGCAATTGGTTCAGGAGATGATTGATATGCCACTAGACCACCAGGACCGGACTGACCGGTTGGGATTCCGGTCGGACCGGTTGGAACCGGTCCTCTATGACTGGTCGGAGCGGTTTGTGAAACCGATCTGACTACTCTATTCACATTGTATTGCTCTGGAGGTTTCTAACCATCATAAAAATTTCATCGGCAGGCCATACTGTGGTGCAGGTGTTGCCAATGACTCAGGAGGCATAGCATGATTTTGAAAAGTACCAGCAACACTAGATACAGGAGCACAACTAACATTGGCCAAGGGTTGCTTTCCTAACAATTTATCAATCATGTTTTGGACAGTAGCAAGCATCTTTTCTTGACCATCAACCAGTAATTGACTAACTGGCTCCAAAATAGAAGGTGACGCTGAAGTACTTACATTATTGTTTGCTTTGGCCTGTTCTTCTTTATCTGAAAGAATGACCACCTCCTTGTCCTTGAAAACTTCGCCCTTCCGATTCCTGGAGAAGTGAGACAAGAGCCACTGACGCTTCTCTTCGATTTCTCTCTTTGCGCCGTATGCTCTTCCCCAGCTGAGTCACCAAAACATGTTGGCGTACAATCAGGACCAACACACGATCGCGCTTGAACGCACGGAGCGAGGAGAAGCTCGATGCTGCTCTCCTACCCAGGGCGGTCAGACCGGTCAAGGGGGCCGGTCAGACCGGTCGCCGGGGAAGATCGGCGATGATCGACGAACGCTCGCACGGGAGGGACCCCGTCAGGGCAAGCACACGCAGGGTTGCTCTAGGGTCGGCAGGTCACCTAGAACGCCTTCAGAAGTCATGGAGACGCAAGAAGAACAATAGAAGAAGGTTGGAAAAGCTAGGGTTTGGAGAAAACGGTAAAGACAATAAAAAGTAATAATTGTATTATGTTTTGATCGATTGGATGATAAACCAATCGGTCATAACCCTTTATATTTATAGGGTGGGATAGATTTATCCCGCAAGGAATCTTTTTTATAGATCTAGATCTACAAAAATCCTAATTGTACTCGAACTCCTCTTGGATCGGTGTTGACGGCCATAAATTCATATTCTAGCCGTCAACTTCTCGGGAATAACATGAGCTTTACACTATGTTCCATTCATATTTTATTTATTTCTAACGAGTTCCACAAGTTTTGGATGAGTTTTGATTAAAGGAGCAGGTGTACCAAAAATGGACAGAAATGGGGAAAATCCCAGGCCGGGCATCCTCTCCTGGGCCGGCCGGCCTGGCACCTCCAAGAACTTGGTCCCGGCTTCGAACCAGAGGCAATGTGACACGCTCATGATGCCCTGAGTCAAGGGTTAGGCCTTGGTTTGATTGGATGGATCGAAAGGCTTGCACAAGGAACAAAAGGGCCACAACTCAGTACCAACTGAGGTTCAGGGCCGTGATCCATCACCGAGGCAAGTCACCAAAATGCAGAGGGAATGTCAGCGCAACAGAGGGCCGAGATGGGCCAGAAGGAGGACGGCCGGCCTCCCCTAGGCCGGCCGGCCTACAACCTCAAGCGTTCAGGCAACGCAACGACTACCGACCTCCTGAAGCAATCCAGAGCGTCCATGCAAAGGCGGTGGCCAGATGGCCGAGATCCCAGGCCAGCCGGCCTAGGTGAGGCCGGCCGGCCCCACTTTGTAGTGTCTCATGTCCCGGCTTCATGTGGAAGACAAGCACACCGACTTTACCTGCTTGCAACTGACGCTACGGGGAATAACTACCAGTTACCGACCTTGGAAGGGCTATAAATAGAAGCACCATCCAACACTTCAACACACACCATTGGAGCTCTTCTCTCTTCACTTGTACTTTCTAGAGTAGGTTAGTAGCTTGGGAGTTAGAGTCGAGTCGAGCTTGCTCGGGATTCCGGAGTCATCGGAAGTCTGGTATAGCTCTTGTATCTTTCTTTTGATATTATTAATATAAGTTATCTTCTTTACTTTTCTGAGTCAGCTTTACTTTCCACTGTCATTTATTTACTCGAGTCTGAGTGTTCAGTTTGAGCACGGAAGTTATCCTTTATCTTAGGCTAAGTTATCTTTCTTAGTGATCGGGAACTTATCTTACGGGTTTTCTCGCCCGAATTAGAGTGTCTCAAGTTAGTGCTCTTAGTTGAGGGGGATTTCTCTCGAAGGCCTCGAGAGAAATCCTAACACCAAGTGCAGACGTTGTGTCTGACCTTAGTGTTAGCAAGAAAGTGTGTTCCACCCCACGGAACCATTGTGGTAGTCGGTAGGTGGTGACAGCCCGATCCGTCCTTTGTAGTCCACCACGTTCGGGTACTTTCATAGCAGTAGTGCAGGTTGCCGTTGGACACCCCTCTCATCCCTTTCTGAAGTCCTTCCACTTCCAGCCGTCGATGTAAGCTCTTCTTTCCCGATAACTAGTTAGGTGTTTAGTCTGATCTATAGAGGCTAGCTCGATAGTTCAGAAGTGTATCAGTAGTCTTATCTCGCTCGTTGTCCTCCCAGCTGCTACCTCTCTAAGGATTAGATTCTCCATGTGTTACTCGGTCATTGCATGGCCATTTATCTCACTTACCAATCTGGCTTACCCCTGTCTAGTTAGTCGGTCGATTAAGCTAGTACGGTTATCATTCGATTTATGATACTCTTTACCATAGTGCTTCCCTGAGGAAAAATACGATACCCTGAAACACTCTAAGGTGAAGTGCTACAGCTGAAGTGCTATAGTGGTGATTCTGTGCGCTTGCAGAATATCTAGTCTATTGGGCATAAGAAACGCCAACAAGCATTTATGGCGCCATTGCCGGGGAAGCAATTGGCTAAAGATATCGTAGATAGTTTGATAAACTCTACTAGTTTGTCGCCGCTAACCCTAGCGGTCTTACCATTGCTCTCTCTATCTTTTGATCGATGCAGAGTAGTGCATGACCGGTTTCTACCTACCAAGTAACATCCACCCAAATCCAGAAAGAATTGGGAGAAACTTGAGATGCCGCGTCGTCCCACCTCAGAAAAGACTCACTTGGCCCTTTAGTTCACCCTCCACTTCAGCATCCTCATCCATGGCTCAGAAGAAACTCTGTCAGTTTTCTGCCCCGTCCAGTAGCCACATCCCTACTAGATTGAACATCAACCAAGCCGGCAATGACGGCTTTGAGCTGAAGACTGGACTCGTGAACATGGTCCAAGCAAGCCCGTTCTACGGAAAGGCATCCGAGGATGCCAATGCCCATCTCCAGAACTTTTTGTAGGTGAGTAACACCATCAACCCCAGAGGAGCTACTCTGGATGACGTCTGTCTTTGCCTGTTCCCGTTCTCACTGCTCGGGAAAGCCAAGACGTGGTTCTATTCCAACAAGGAAGTTTTCACGACATGGTGTCAGTGTTTACCGCCAAGCCTGCTCAGGGATACTCTTAGCAGTAGGGTTTGTAGGTAGGGATCAACTGCTCTAGAACTCGATGGTACAAGGAACACAAAGATTTAGATAGGTTCGGGCCGCGAGTTTGCATAATACCCTACGTCCTGTGTGGTTTGTATTGCCTTAGGTGTTGATGATTGTTTGGAGGGGGTCCCTGCCCGCCCTTATATATCTGGGGAGACAGGGTTACATGGAAAGTCCTGGCCGAGAATAGTTGGAGTCCTTCTACAACATAATCGGATAGTTTCCATTGTACTGCAGCTAGTTCTATGCCTATTCGGGTAGTTACAAAAGAGGTAAGGTACATCCACGAGCTATCTCTTACTCTAGAATATTTTGTGTCTATAAGCAGTCCCGCTGTCGTGGGTCTGACAAGCCCCCGAGCTCTTCGTAGCTGAGTCCTGCAGGCATCGAGTACCTAGCTAGGCATCTTCGAGTACTTCAAATAGTCATAATATCCTTCTGGTTGCTTTTGGTCCTTCCTTCAGATACGTCGAGTAGTCCTTCAAGTACTTCCATTTGCTTCGAGGCTGTGTGGTGCTCAAGCCCTGAAATCTTGATCGTATATGGTGCACGAAGGACTCGCGCTCCATATGGAGTAGCCCCCGAGCTTTAGGTTGAATCGTAGAATCAGGCTGAGGGTCACTTCAGACTATTTTCCAAAAAAATTGAAAAATAAATCTCTGATGCCTATATCTAGCAACCCCCGAGCCTTAAATCAAAATCCCTTTTGCTGCGAGTAGCCCCCGAGCGTAGATTTGGAATTAAGGATTTAAGTCGTGGTATCAGATTTTATCCTTCAGATTATTTGCAGGATTCATCTGGTCCGGAATCCGAAAAAACCACTTTTTCAGGTAAAATCCCAGAAAAATGATACAATTGGATCTGCCACACTGATTGCACCCGAAATAATTTTAGGAATAAAACTCGAGATGTACGGCTCTTTATTCAGTGGTCACATGAGACGTTACTATTTGGAGAATCTGCGTTATTACAACTTTGGCTGCATCCGTGAATGCTGCCATGAATGCGTCCATGAAACGTGCACTGTTGATTCACGGGTTCTCCTTCAGCAAGTCTCCTTGTGGCTATAAAAGGCAGGGGAGAGGCTTTTGCTAAAAGCACCAAAGTATAGCGACCATGGCTTTTCCTTGGTGTTCTTGCTCTCGTCCTCTTGAATTTTACGTAGTTTCCTCCAACAAAAGATGCTAGAAGAGAACTTGCGAGTGACAAGAGAAGTCTCTGCTGCCTCCTCCTGCATCCCCAGAGCTCTCATCAGATCCATGCTGGACATCATGTCCTTGCATCATCCAATGAGGCAGATTTGGGGTCGCTGGGTTGGGTCTTGTTGTGTCACATCATTGGGGTTGCCTGTTTATGGGTGCCCAAGAACTGACATCTCTGGCGGGGAAGCTTGATCTTGTCACAAAGTGTTCAGGGAGAAAGAGAAATTTCTCTGCAAGATGCTACAAGAGGACTTGCGAGGTGATTACTGTAATCTGCCTCCATACTCTTGTAGCTTATCTCCCTGAATACAAATATCTTTATTCCCGAAATGGGAATAACAAGTTTGTACTTTGTCACGGCCTCGGGGCGATCTAGCTGCAGCATGCTTCTCCGGAAGCCAAGAAGTGCGCGCACAGACCCAAGTCATTTGTAAAGTTTAGTTAGGAAAAGATACTCGAGTTGTAATGTCGAGTAGTTGTACTGTGTCGAGTACTTATCCTTGTTTTGGAATGTAATCCCAGTTAAGAAAAAGAGTATCAAGTAGTCGACTAGGGATGTGAGTGTTTTCTTTTCCAGAATGTAATCTCAGAAAAAGGAATGTCGCTTTTAAATCCTGTTTTTTCTGCGATTTGCAACGGACTTTTGGCCTGTTGGGTGTTTTTACTATGTTGCCACCGCCATTATAAAATGAAGCGGTAACTTAGGTTTTACCCCACCAGCCGCCACTTGTTTTTACTGCTTCAGATCTGTCTTTTCACTCTCGAGCTCCCAGATCCAAAGTTCTTGTTTCCCTTTGCTCCCCACTATCGCCCTAGGGTTTCCGCCAGTGTATGCGCATGAAGCGATCCGTAGATTTCTGGATGGCCCCCAAGAAAACGACCAAGGGAAAGGGTGTGGCTGCAGAGCCAACTCGTGATGAGGGTTGGAACACAAGTAAGTATTCTCAATCTGACTTAGATTCTCTAGTGTCGCACGGTCTGTTAGTTCCCAGATCTATTATCCAATGGCATCCTGCCTTGGGGAAAGATCATCCGTATGAGAATACAGGGGAAATCATTGCTTTTACCTCATACTTGGAACGAGGATTGGGGTTTCCATGCTCTTCTTTCTTTTCTGGACTCCTTCTCTATTACAGGATCCAATTGCATCATCTGACCTCAAATTCCTTTGTTCACATTTCCATCTTCGTGCATTTATGCGAAGCTTTTCTGGGCATCGAGCCCCATTTCGAACTCTTTCGCTTGCTTTTTCATTTGAAACCACAGCCCAACAGATTCGTCTTAGATGTAGTAGGGGGCGTGAGTCTCCAACTTAGGCAAAGAAAGGATAGAGTGTATATCCCTTATGACCTTAGTAATAAAGTGATCGAATGGAAGCCCAAGTGGTTCTATGTCGAGAACCAGTCGAGAAGTTTTCCATCCATTACTCCCGGCCCTCCAATCCAATGGCTCGAGTGGAATAAAAAAACAGTCAACGAGAATCAGATCTCTGAACTACTCGATCGGATTGCCATCTTGAGACAAAACTTGTTAACTGGAGAGGCGATCGTATTTGACTGGATGAAGAGAAGGATCCAGCAATTGCAGGCTCGGGAATCGCTTGGGTTCCAGTATCAGGAAACAACTGACCCGTCAAGATACTCGAAGGAAGAGATCTTGAATGATGTAGTTTTTAAAAGGGTACAACGACTTCTGAAGAATGTAAATAGAATCCCAGTTGTTCCTGGTACTTTTTCTGCTACGAATCCGCCGAAGCAGGTACTTGATAAGAGTAGTCGATTCGCAGAAATCGAGTACTTTACCATAATGTAAATCTGATAGGATTTGCTTTCTGTAGGAGGACGTGGATCGCTTTTAGAGTAGTCCTTCGCTACTAGGCATTTGTTCGCCCTTTTGTTATTCTAATTTCCTCGATCTGGTAATCAAATCTTAGTATGCTCATATGAGATTACATATAAACAGTACTGATATCCAGACTTGGTTGTGCAGATGAGGCAGCGTCTGGGGAAATTAGTGATGGGTAGCACAGCCCCACTCCAAGTGCTGATGCCCAGACTGAGCGCCCAAGGAGTACTCGGTCAGCGGCGAGGAAGCGTAGCAGCTCCTCCCATACTACTAGCGATAGGTAAGTAGCTAGTTATTTTGCAATCAAGTACTTTCTAGTTGTCGATTTGCAAGTTTTGATTTGTGTTTTTGGTTTTCTAAGTCCGGCGGCTAAGGCGCCACGGACCTCAGCATCTGGGGATGATGCTGCGGTGGAACAGACAGTCCCCTCCACCACGGTGGACCCGTCTTGTGGGATCGGGGCTACTCATTCAGTGAGTAGTTCTGATGTAAATAAGACCGTCGATGCGGGTAAGCTGGCCGTGATCGCAAAGCCTGCCCGCAAATTGGCATCAAGGGGTTTACCCTAATATGAGCTCCTGCGTAAGTTCTTTAGAACTTGTATGTGTAGGGTCTGTTTTGAATCTAGTAGTTTGCAACTACTTTGTCTTTGCAGAGATGCGGTCCTAGGAGAGGACGTGGGAGCTGAGAGCCACTCGGCTTCTCAGCCGGGGCTGGAGAAGCCCCCGAGTACTCCTGAGATGAGTACTCATGATGCAGAGGTGATGGCCAATAGTATGCTTCTAGATTCTCCATTGCTCGATCCTAAGAGGGCCAATGAGGAGATCCCGAAGGGTGGTGGAAGCATCAAGCTTCCAGGAGAAGGAGAAGGCGAGAAGCTTCCTGAGGGAGGCGATGATAAACAGCCTACGGAGACCCCTGCAGGTAAGCTTGTAGTGCCTTGTAGAAAGGTATCCTTTTGTTTGCTCTTAATGTAATTAAGTAGCATGTTCTTCCTTTAGATTCCCAAAACATGGGGAATACTATAGGAAGGATTGAAGAAGTGCCCAAGAAGGCTGTTATTGTGGCGAGTACTTCCCAAGTCACATCGGAAAGTGACTTGTCGCGAGAGAAGGTGGAGCATGCTTTTAAGCTGCTGGAGGTAAGTAATCGAATGCTTTGAGTACTTTTACAATAGATCGAGTAGTATACTGATCTTTTTGTTTTGCAGGAGGCACTGGGACGAAAGGGTGTCCAGACGCCAGATGAGACAGAGCTAAATGCTCTCAAGGAGAAGGTTAAAATGCTCTCAATTGAGAAGACTGCTCTTGAAGGGAAGCTGAAAAAGCTTTCCCAATCTAAGAAAGGTTAGTCTTCAGCATTTGATATGCACTCGACTAGTAGATCTGCTTAGTGTTTATAAGATTTTCTTTCTATCGAGTACACAGCTTGTGCCAAATCTTTAGAGATTTAGAAAAGCTTTGTACTGGATTTAAAGATTCTTATGTACTGAAACACAGATGAAATAGAGAAGCTCAAGAAGATCATGGAGGACTCTGACCGTGAGGCAGCATCGATGCTGCAACAACTCAAGACTTTGTCAGAGTCTCGAGACTCGATGCAGAGAGAACTCGTGGAGCTGAGAGATGTCAGAGATGCCGCCCTGGAGGTAGCCGAAGCCATGGATATCCCAGTTAGGGATGTAAATGAACCGCTCACACTGGCAGGGAGGCTTCGCAAAGTTTCCGGAGCTTTTGAGAGGTTTGTTTCGACCATCACTCGCCAGTACATGGGTCACATACTTGGGTTGATGAAATCTTATTGGCCATGTACTCGTCTGGATGCTCTTGGACGAGGAGCCAAGGCTGATTGTACCGAGGATCAGTTCCTTCAGTATTTGGTGGAAACTTCCGGGGTGGCTGATCAGATTGTAGAAACTTTGGGCAAGGCAGAGTCTCCTTAAGCTTTTCTTGTAATTGAGTTGGCGTGTGAGCCGGAAGTACTTTGAACAAATGTTGGATATTTGTGTAATGTTAAGTACTTGATGGTAGGATTGTGGAATCCCTTGTTGTGTCGAGTAATTGTACTCGTGG
Source organism: Panicum virgatum (assembly GCF_016808335.1). NCBI lineage: Eukaryota > Viridiplantae > Streptophyta > Magnoliopsida > Poales > Poaceae > Panicum > Panicum virgatum. The sequence continues at coordinate 31,204,627 of NC_053150.1, read as the reverse complement.
GTCCTGAGTGTAGGTAGCATCGGGCCCACTCAGTTATAATAGTAGATACGATGCATTGTATCCGTAAGTGCCTCGGGAGGCATAGTATTCTCGAATAGGATTGAGTTTGTATGGTTCTAGATTGAAACCATGGTGCTGACCGGTTAGGATTGAATCCCTCGGGATTAACCAAGTGGGAATAGCACTATAAGGGTGTTCAAAGTCGTAGCTTAGTATGGGTTTCCTTTTCAAAGGAAATGTTTTATTAGCATGAAGCTAATATGGACTTTGTTGTCCAATCAAGGAAAAAACTCTTGTTGAGTATTTAGGAGGTATAAGAAGTTTCTTGATAGATAAGAAGATAGGCAGCTCTCGACAACTACTCAGAGTACTAAGGGAAAACAGAGGTTCTTTTTGTATCTCAAGCAAGCGAGTAGTACCCGTCATGTACTCGAGGCAAAAAGATTCTGTAATGGAGATTCTCATAGTAAACTAAGCAAGCGGGAAACTTGTGTCAACTTATTTTAGAGTATCAAGAACTTATCTGTACTCCTTGAGGGTTTTCGTAGTTGACCATTTAGGATGGACCTTGTTCGGTTACCCAGATAGTATGCAGCTGTTTACAAAAATGGCCCGAACTACTCGATCGTATCGAGTAGTATGTCCTATTAATGGACTGGATTGATTGTTAGAATAGGACTGTTAGGATTGAACTCCATCGAGTTAACCAAGATGTGAATATTCTAGAAACATCCCAAACTTACTCGAGCAGAGCGAGTAAGGTGTCCTACATGAGGACTAGAGTAGCTCTAAGGCAAGTCTGTTAGGTACTAACCCCGTCGGGTTGTCCAAAATGAAGGTGCCGAAAGAGTATCCAAGACCTACTCGAGCCAGCGAGTAGGGTGTCCTTTAACCAAGGACTGGAGTAATCCGTAAGACAGAACTGTTAGGTATGAACCCTGTCGGGTTGCCCAAGACGTAAATGTCGAAGGGATATCCAAAACTTACTCGAGCAAGGCGAGTAAGGTGTCCTTTAACCGAGGACTGGAGTAATCCTTAAGACAGAATTGTTAGGTACGAACCCCGTCGAGTTACCCAAGATGTAAATGTCGGAAAGATATCTAAAACTTACTCGAGCAAGGCGAGTAAGGTGTCCTTTAACCGAGGACTGTAGTAATCCTTAAGACAGAACTGTTAGGTACGAACCCCGTCGGGTTGCCCAAGATGTAAATGTCAGAAAGATATCCAAAACTTACTCGAGCAAGGCGAGTAAGGTGTCCTTTAACCAAGGACTGGAGTAACTCTTAGGGCAAGTCTGTTAGGTACTAACCCCGTCGGGTTGCCCAATATGAAGGTGCCGAAAGAGTATCCAAGACATACTCAAGCAGGGCGAGTAGGGTGTCCTACCGGAGGACTAGAGTGTCTTTTAGGACAGAACTGTTAGGTACGAACCCCGTCGGGTTGCCCAAGACGTAAATGTCAGAAAAGCACTCGAGTGAGAACCATAAAAACTACTCGATAGCTGCTCTAATGCCAAGCAAGACTTTCGAGGTGGGCTATTGGTCGTGTGAGCGAGAGCCAAGTAGTCGATATAGGAGAAATCAACTTTATTTGGATTTGACGAAAGTACAATAACTGTAAAGTGACAGACTCTGACTCTTAAGACCTACCCCTTGCTCGTTGGACGTGAGCAATGGTTTACATAACTGAATAAAACTTATTCGAAGATAGTACTAGTCGATATGGGGGTCGACTAGATTTAGGGTAGAGCTAGTCGATGCAGAGGTCGACTGGATTTATTGGTGGGGTCTCCTTCAAGAGAGATGCCCCAAGGGCCTTGCGGAGTGAGTCACACTGGAAGATCATGTGAGAGCTCTTTGGGTGGATAAAGCACTTGCGTAGCAGTACTTTGTTGATCCTATTTCCGTTCTGAGACGATTCAGCTTGATGCTGGGTGGGTGGTTTACCCTGAGGATGGGTACTGATGGTTGCCGGCTTGTGCTTCTTGAAGGATGCAGAAGCTGTTGGGGGGATGCGGTAGTTGGAAGAAGGGCTATATGCCTCGACTTTTTCCCATTCCTTTCTCCTTGAGATGATGATGTTGCGCGCATCGCGCCCAACGTTGATCACACTGCGGAGGTCGCAGTTGGAGCAGTCGTAGTTGTCACCTTGCTGTTCCTATAGGCTGTTAGCAAGGCGCTGACGCCTCAACGCCCTCTTCTGGTTGAGCTGGCGACGACGTTCATAGAGATCTTCAGTTGGATGCTGCTTATCTAGTTGGACGGTGACGGTCACTGCTGGGGGAGGGGGGAGGAACGGGTAGATCCTCCTTGGTAGTGACTTGGGCTTCTGTGATTGTAGGAAGAGTAGTTTCCATGTTGTCGGAAAGGTACTCGTTGAAATCATCAGAATTGTAGTCGTCGAGGTTGAGACGCTCTGTGGGATCGCCCTCAGGTTCTTCAGCGATACGAACCATGAGGATTTCACGGCAGAGGTCTTGAATTTCTTGGTCTTGTTTGCTTGAGGACGGGTCTAAAGGAGTGCTCTGTTGGTAAGGCACATCTGCTAGCTGTGAGGCAGAAGCGTTGGGATCTTGTGCCTTCCTGAGGTGCACCATCCGTCCTTGCGGCGTTGCATATATAATCAAGTTAGGGAGGGAGTCCTAATCGGACTTGAGGTTTTTAGCTGAGTTGGACTCGACTTGATTACTATACTGGATTAGGTCGTCCAGTTGTTCCTCTGGATCGGAGGAGTACTCAGATTCGGAGTTGGCTAGCCCACCAATTTTTTAATATGTATGTTTTGGGTGAGCGAGAAGCGGTATGCCCATCTCTACACGGAGGGCGTTCTCGTTCATCCAGTGTAGCCATGATTGAGTAGGAGTTAGCCCCTCAGGCTCCTTAAACCAGGGTTTGTCATAGACTGAGTCGCTGGATTATTCTGGAGCCTTGGCTTTTCATTTTTTAAGCTTGGCCAGTTCCCAAAGAGCGTCGGCATGCTTGGTTGGTTTGGCCATAGCGTCCATGAACAGCTCGACGTTGTCTGACCTCTCTTCAAGATCGTCAAATGGTTCAAAGTTCTCGAGACCGTTCATGAAGTGATCAAAGTCCTAATCGAACTTGGACTCGACTGGTTTCGGAGTCCGAGTGTGAGCAGGTTTCGGTGAAGGGCTCTGAGGTATCCTGGAGATAGACGGTCCCATCCGAACAAGCCAGGGGTTTGTCTCACCAGCTCCCCCGCAGATTTCTCCTCCCGATTTCTGCTCTTTTGTTTTGCAGAGTGCTTTCAGCCATCTCAATGCAGTTGGCAAGCTTCAGATTTACCTGATCGACCCCTGAGAGCATATCGCCCGACCTCTTCTGCGGTGGGTTTAGTGCTTTAGGGTTCTGCTGTGGCGCAGATGAGCTGAGAGCGGTTTCTGCAAGTTTGATGCAGCCCTCAATTGATCGTGAAACTTGAACTACTCCGGCGAGTAGTTCTGAGTTTTTGATCTTAGGGCGTTTTGGAAAAGTGAGGCTTTTCGCAATCATAATTTATGTCGAACTCGTCCAAACCAGGAGTTCGGTTTTGAGTTGACATGTTTCCCGGTTTGTCCGAGTCGAGTTCGGGTGGAACTCTATCCTCGTCGAGATCCGCAGACTCACAAACGTCGGTGAGTTGGGAGCGGGTTTTCGATTTAGGTGAGTTAGGCATGACAAGGTGGCTGGAAAGGCCTCCCGTTCCGTCAGCCGTGCAAGCCCAGGAACCGAAAACGAAGGTCGTGCCTTCTGGCACGCCGTTGGCATTGCTTGGTCCGGCCATCGAATTCGTTGGTGAACTCGCCGAATACCCTACCTGGCGAGCCAGCTGTCGGTGTTTACCACCAAGCCTGCTCAGGGATACCCTTAGCAGTAGGGTTTGTAGGTAGGGATCGACTGCTCTAGAACTCGATGGTACAAGGAACACAAAGATTTAGACAGGTTCGGGCCGCGAGTTTGCGTAATACCCTACGTCCTGTGTGGTTTGTATTGCCTTAGGTGTTGATGATTATTTGGAGGGGGTCCCTGCCCGCCCTTATATATCGGGGAGATAAGGATACATGGAAAGTCCTAGCCGAGTACAGTTTAAGTACTACTACAACATAATCGGGTAGTTTCCTTTGTACTGCATCTAGTTCTATGCCTATTCGGGTAGTTACAAAAGAGGTAAGGTACATCCATGAGCTATCACTTACTCTAGAACATTCTATGTCTATAAGCAGTCCCGCTGTCCCAGGTCTGACACATGGGAAGCTTGTTCAAATGCATTCCTAACCAAGTACTTTCCAGTGGGCAAGACCAATGCCCTCCGGAATAGGATTACCGGAATTCAGCAATTACCGGATGAGAGCATCCCAGAAGTCTGGGAACGTCTCCAGGAGTACATTCAATCATGCCCACACCACGGCATAGAAGAGTGGCTGATTATTCAGAACTTCTTCCATGGCCTGAATCAGCAAGCCCAAGACCACGTTGACGCAGCAGCGGGTGGTTCCTTCCTTTCTCTCGATGTTGCGGGAGCAAAGGCGCTGATCGACAAGATAGCTTCCAACCAAAGTTGGAAAGGAGAAAGGCAGCCAGCCCATCCCAGGGGCGTGCATCAGATCGACACGGTAGAACATGATAGCTGCCAAGTTGGAACTTCTGATGAAGAAGCTGGAATCTCCGCACCAGGAGGTTAATCATGTTTCGGAGTCTCATATGACATGTGAAACATGTGGTGAGACTGGGCACTCGGGCACCTCGTGCCCCTTAACTCAAGAGGACGCGAACTTTGTTGGGAGCAGCAATAATCCTAACCCAGGAATTCGTCCTCAGCAGGGTTGGAACTCTAAGCCCAACCTCCCCTTCGGTCAACAACAAGGTATGAACTTTAATAAAAGTTTTCCGCCTACTTTAAAAGACCTAGTGTACGGCCAAAAGCAAAGAAATTTCTTGCTAATGACAAGATCCTAAAATCTATGGCTGCACAACTAGAGGGATTTAATTCTGTTATAAAAAACCAATAGAGCTTTAATAAAATGATAGAAACTCAAGTAGCTCAGCTTGCGTCCTCATGTCCTAACATTAACGCGGGAAAACTGCCCGGGCAACCGAAAGTACCCCCAAAAGAAAATGTAAGTGTGGTGACCACGCGTGGGGGTAAGACCACGCAAGAGCCACCTTTTCCACAGGATGCAGGGAAGCAGTGGAAGACTATAACTGCTAGCCATATCGAAGTTGAAGACGAAGTGCAGGAGGAGGCTGTCGAATCCAACACGTCTGCTACCCAGGAAGACCCCGTGGAACCGCCGAGAACTTCATGGGACTATCACGACACAACTCCTTCGGCAAATTCGGCAAATTCGTCGAGATAATCAAAAAGCAATATGTGAATATACCACTTCTTGACGCTATGCAGGTACCCACATATGCCAAGTATATCAAGGATATCCTTGAAAACAAGCAGACGCTGCCCACCACTAAGGTTGTGCAGTTAACTGAAGAGTGTAGCGTAGCTATACTCGACCCTCTCCTGGTGAAGAAAAAAGACCCAGGCTGCCCCACCATCACCTGCTCGATCGGGGCTCAACACTTTTCGAACGTCCTCTGCGACTTGGGAGCAAGTGTCAGTGTCATGCCAAAGGTAGTTTATGACAAACTTAACCATCATGCACTTGCCCCTACTACCATGTGTTTCCAGCTAGCGGACCAAATGGTTCGCTATCCCGTGGGAATAACGGAGAATGTCCCGGTGAAAATCCGAAATTTCTTCATTCCCGTCGACTTCGTCGTACTCGACATGGACGTCGACACCAAGACGCCGCTCATTCTGGGCAGGCCGTTCTTGAGCACAGCAAACGCTCATATTGTTGTTGGGACTGGAGAGATTCAGCTCAACATTAATGGCCAAAAGGAGAAGTTCGCCTTCAAACCGAAGGTCGAACAATGCAAACAAGTCAAGGAGGTCCATCAGAAAAAGAAACCCGAGAAAGAGGCGAAGAAACCGTCGCTTCCAAACACTGAAGCCCTCATTGATTTCGTGGAAAGTCTGCGGATTTAGTAGGAGATACGAATTCAAGAGGAAGCGAAGCAAATTAAGCTTCACAATCAAAGGAATGCCAAACAACGAATCCAGCATAAGAAATTTCTGGAATCACAAGAAATGAAGGTCGAAACACAACCCACACCCAAGAAAGTGTGGCGGAAGAAAGTGTCATCGCCCAAGACTCCATCCGGCGATGACAATCAAATCAAAGGAATGGAGAGTCCGGCTCCGGACTCAAAACCCGAGCCCTCGCCATGAGGTACGTGGCATGTATCCATCATTGCATTGCACATTGGATAGTTTAATTTTTCCTTGCATAAATTCTCTTTTCGTCTTGCATAATCATGTTTGAAATTCAACCAATGTATGTTTAAAATTTGAAAGTTTTGCACCCATAGAACACAAAAAATTTCAAAAATTTTTTGGCCGAGTTGCAGGCCGGCCGGCCCCACCTTTCTCTTCTCTGGCAGGAAGCAGCAAGGAGTGGGAACTTTGAATAAGCACGAAGCAAGGGACAAAGGGGTGAGCACTAACGTGTTGGGGGCAGGCCGCGCGGCCCCATGCAGGCCGGCCGGCCTCTGCCCTCCGCTCGTGTCCCATCACCACCGATGCCGGTATCATCACCTGCAAGCCTAAGCACTTGACTGTCGGCATGGCTCGATGGCCGCTGCTCAGAGGCCGACCAGCCTGGCCTAGGCCGGGCGGCCTGGCTCTGGCACCAGGCTATAAAAGCCAGCGAGCTCGACGTCCCTCGGAGCACCAGAAGCTCAGGTACACATGCCCCAGCCCGAGCTCCTTAATCTCTTCTCCCTTTCTTGAGTTTCTTTGCTTAATTGAGCTCTTTAGAGTTGATTAAGTAGAGGACTCAAGTGCTACCTCGCCCAAAAATAAAATTTGAGTAGTAATTAGTGAAGTTCATAAACCAGAAAGCATAAAAATATTTCCCTCCTAAATAAATTCATGGCACGCTGAATGTCGAACGTTTGTGGTGGTTTAAACGCCCCGCAAGGACGACTAACAACTAACGACTAACACTAACCCTCTTCTTAACTCCTTGCTTCCTTCGGGTATTGCTCGTACTAACCTTTTGCAGGCACCATGATAACTCGAGCCAAGGAGAAGGTCAAGAAGGCATTCTCGAGAAGATCAAGAAGCTCGCAGAGTTCGTCTTCTTCTCGGGATAGCATGTCGGTTGACTCCGGTCACCGCTCACACACATCCCAGGAAGAAGAAGAAACTCCCACAGTCCCACAAAGCCGCTTCCGCATCAGGATTTTGACGATGGTCGAACAAATCGTCTTCAAGAATGACTACAAGCGGCAAGCACTCGAGCTGCTGAAGAGACAAACCTATGCCCATGCCAAGAGGTTCGAAACCCGCTTTCTCATCACGACGGGGCTCTTGCAAGACATGAACCAAGCATTCACTGCCGTCGGATAGGAGAACTTCGCCGACATCGTCGAGCCAGGTTCGCATCTCTTGACCATGGAATTTCTTATGTCTCTTACCGTTGAAGAAACCAGCACTGAAACTAAAGTTTACTTTTGGTTCTTTAACGAACAATTTGAAATGACTCTCTGACAGTTTAGTGTTGCTTTGGGTTTTAATAAAAGATGCATCTTAGACCCCAACACACTTGTTGAGCGTTATCAGTATGACCGTAGCTCTTGGTGGAGTGAAATTTCTAATGAACCCGTGAGTAGTAAGAACAGCATAGTTTCAATTCATAATCCTACTCTGAGGTTTCTTGCCAAGTGGCTCACCATGGTTGTGCATTCTCACACAGACCTTCACCTCTGCATCTTGCCTGAGCTGCAGTGTCTGTACGCTATGGCAAACAAGATTCGTTTTTCGCCCATCCAGAGCATGCTTGCTCATTGGCAGAAGATGATTACGGCCAAAAGCCCCATCGACATAACCCCACTGGTCACCCGTGTGGCGAGGTATGTCAAAGTGATGGATGGCGCCAAAGTCACTTTCTTGCCCGAGACGGAGGCATACAGATATGAGGTCGGTCTTGAGCATTTTGTGCAAGGGCACATGATGTGGAAAGGGCCAAGGAATTCTCTCTTTATGTGTTACCCCAGGTATGATAGAGAGATCGAGCTTCCATGCCCGAGACTCTCTCTCTCTACTCGGTGAAAAGTCTAACATTGCAGATGGAGAAAAGAGAACCCGCACGATAGAGTGTTGCAGGTCCACAGACGAGGAGCAGGACCCGGCGCGGGTAGGATGGAGTAGGTCCATCACGACGGACACCCCTGGTACATGCCTCGGCACAACCGGGGCCGTCCACATAGAACATGAGCTTCGAGGAGGAGTACGGTCATTACAACTATGACCCATACCAGGCCAGCAGCAGCGGATTCGCCGGCGGACAAGGACTGTACTATCCCGCCGGTATGAATTCGTCTTAATGTCCATAGGTAGGTCCCTCGTCGTCAGCATGCTTCAACTTTGAGGACCCGATTCTTCGGAGTATCACGGACCTTTTGAACCGCATCAGCACACTTGGTACACAGCAGCAGCAGATGCAGGACACGATGGCACACAACACTGAGCTCACTCAGGAGAGCTAGGGGTTGACCTTCGCTTTGCAGTACGACGTCTCGAACGTCTTCATTCACCTTGGGTTGGAATATTAGCAGTCCCAGCCATACCAGCCACCCGAACAGGAGAACAAAGACGACGACGAGGAGAACAACGATGACAATGAGGAAGACAAGGATGATGATGAGGAGGACCCCGACGAGGGAGAACAGGACTCCGATGAGGAGGACTAAGCTTCATCGAAGCTTGGGGGGTCACACTGCCAGGTAAGTCATCACACCCGTCTCTTTTTCAGTAGCCATGCTTAAAAAATATATATATAATAAATAATAATAGCAGTAATAAATAATCTCTTAACAAAAATCCTAAAAATATTTCCATGCTTTGAATAAAATGTATATGAGTGGAAATATGTGTAAGCTCTTACCTTGGAAATGATGAATAGTTGCTCTGTTTAAACTCTGTATTTGTCTAGTTTACAGCTTTTTACTCTCCTAGTACCTGAACTAGTTGGCACGTAGTAGTTCCACTGAAAAATCTGGTTGCGTGCAGGCATGAGTATAATTTCTAAAGTCTAAGTTGTTGCGGGATTTGAGATAGCCCAAACCAGAATTTAAACTGCATGCTCTAGTACGGAACCCCTCGGAATTATTTTAATTAAAATTTTGGTAAAGGTTTCCCATGGATAAAATGACCCATCCAGAGCCTTATATTGCATAAACTGTTTGAGCTATCTAAAGTTACTTTGAGCTTTGTCGAATGGTGCATCCACTTCAGGAATGGTACTCGTCGGTGTTTACCGCCAAGCCTGCTCAGGGATACCCTTAGCAGTAAGGTATGTAGATAGGGATCAACTGCTCTGGAACTTGATGGTGCAAGGAACCCAAAGATTTAGACAGGTTTGGGCCGTGAGTTGCATATAATACCCTACGTCCTGTGTGGTTGTTTGTATTGCCTTAGGTGTTAATGATTGTTCGGAGGGGGTCCCTGCCCGCCCTTATATATCGGAGGGGATAGGGTTACATGGAAAGTCTTAGCCAAGTACAGTTGAAGTCCTACTACAACACAATCGGGTAGTTTTATTTTTACTGCAGCTAGTTCTATGCCTATTCAGTTAGTTGCAAGAGAGGTAAGGTACATCCATGAGCTATCCCTTACTCTAGAACATTCTATGCCTATAAGCAGTCCCGCTGCCCCGGGTCTGATAAGCCCCCGAGCTCTTCGTAGCCGAGTCCTGCAGGCGTCGAGTACTTGGTGGGCGTCTTCGAGTACTTCAAGTAGTCAGAACGTCCTCCTGGTTGTTTCTGGGCCTTCGTTCAGATACGTTGAGTAGTCCTTCAAGTACTTCCAGTTGCTTCGAGGCTATGAGGTGCTCAAGACCCGAAATCTTGATCATATATGGTGCGCGAAGTACTCGCACTCCATATGGATTAGCCCCTGAGCCTTAGATTGAATCGCAAAATCAGGCTGAGGGTCACTTCAGTCTTTTTCCTTCTTTATTTTCCAAAAAAATTGAAAAATAAATCTCTGATGCACATATCCCGTAGCCCCCGAGCCTTAAATCAAAATCCCTTATGCTGCGGGTAGCCCCCGAGCTAATATTTGGAATTAAGGATTTAAGACGTGGCATCAGATTTTATTCTTCAGAATATTTGCAGGATTCATCAGATCCGGTATCCGAAAAGACCTCTTTTTCAGGTAAAATCCTAGAAAAACGATACAATTGAATACGCCACACTGATTGCACCCGAAATAACTTCAGACATAAAACCCAAGATGGACGGCTCTTTACTGTGTGCTCACATGGGACGTTACTGTATGGAGAATCTGCATTATTGTATCCTTGAATGCGTCCATGAATGCTACAACTATATCATCACGGGTTGTCCTCCAGTAGTGTCCCTTGTGGCTATAAAAGGCGGGAGAGAGGCCCTTGCTAGAAGCACCAACATGTAGCAGCCATGGCTTATCCTTGGTGTTCTTGCTCTCGCTCTCCTGAAGTTTGTGTAGTCCTTTCCGGCAAAAGATGCTAGAAGAGAACTAGCGAGTGACAAGAGAAGTCCATGCTTCCTTATCCTACAACCCTGCTTCTCTTGATGGATCCATGCTGGACATCATGTCCTTGCATCTTCCAATGAGGCGGGTTTTTTGTAGACTCGTTGCAGGTATATGTGTCGTGCTCTTGGGGTTGCCTGTTTCTGGGTGCCCAAGAACTGACATCTCTGGTAAGGAGACTTAATCTTGTCACAACGTATTCAGGGAGAAGGAGAACTTTCTCCTCAAGATGTTACAAGAGGACTTGCGAGGCGATTACTGTAATCTGCATCCATACTCTTGAAACTTTTCTCCCAGAATACGAGTATCATTATTCTCTTAATGGGAATAACAAGTTTGTACTTTGTCATGGCCTCGGGCTGATCTAGCTGCAGCAGGCTTCTCAGGAAGCCAAGAAGTGTGCGTGAAGACCCAAGTCGCTGTAAAGTTAGTTAGGAAAAAGTACTCGAGTTGTAATATCGAGTAGTTGTACTGTGTCGAGTACTTTTCCTTGTTCTGAAATGTAATCCCAGTTTGAGGAAAAAAAGAGTCGAGTAATTGACTAGGGATGTGAGTGTTTTCTTTTTCCAGAATGTAATTTTAGAAAAAGGAATGTCTCAGAAAATCCCCTTTTTTCCGCGATTTGCAACAGACTGTTGGCCTGTTGAGTGTTTTTACCACACTGCCACCGCCATTATAAAATGAAACGGTAATAGGTTTTACCCCACCGGCCACCATTCACTTCCCTTTTAGATCTGTTCTTGCCTTCCAGCCCCCAGATCTACATTTCTTGCTTCTTCTTGCTCCTCAATTTCGCCTTAGGGTTTCCGCTAGTGTATGCGCATGAAGCGATCCTTTGATTTTCGAATGGCACCCAAGAAGTCGAGCAAAGGGAAGGGTGCGGCTACAGAGCCGGCCCATGAAGAAGGATGGAACACAAGTAAGTGCTCCGAATCTGACCTAGAAACTTTAGTTTCGGCTTATCTTTTGGTTCCCAGATCTGCTGTCCTATGGCGTCCTGCTTTGGATAAAGATCATCCGTATGAAAATACGGGGGAAATTGTTGCTTTTGCACCTTATCTGGAACGGGGATTGGGGTTTTCTTGTTCTTTTTTCTTTTCTGGACTCCTGCGCTATTACAGGATCCAGCTTCATCACTTGACCCCCAATTCCTTTGTTCACATTTCCATCTTCGTGCATTTGTGTGAAGCTTTTCTGGGCATCGAGCCCCATTTCAAACCCTTTCCGTTCCTTTTCCATTTGAAACCGCAGCTGGATTCCTACGTTTTAGATGTAGTTGGCGGTGCGGGTCTCCAGCTAAGATAGAGGAAAGATAGAGTTTATATCCCCTATAGTCTTAGTAGCAAAGTAATTGAATGGAAACCCAAGTGGTTCTATGTCGAGAACCAGTGGGAAAGCTTCCCGATGATTACTCCAGGCCCACCTATCCAATGGCCTGAGTGGAATAAGAAACCAGTCGACGAGAGTCAGATTCCTGAACTACTCAAGCAAATTGTCGTTCTTAGGCAAATTAACTTGACTGGAGAAGCGATCATAATTGACTGGATGAGAAGAACGATCCAGTCGTTACAGGCTCGGGAAACACTTGGTTTCCAGTATCGAGGAACGGCTGACTCATCAAGGTACTCGGAGGAAGAGATCTCAGATGGGGAGATAATTAGTCGTGTCCAACAACTGCTAAGGGATGTAAAGAAAGTTCTCTTCGTTCCTGATACGTTTTCAGCTGTGAATCCTCCGAAGCAGGTACCAGATAAAAGTAGTCAATGTATAGTAGTTGAGTACTTTATCTTAATGTGATTCTGATAGAGTTTGCTTTCTGTAGGAGGATGTGGAGCGCTTTAAGAGTAGTCCTTCACCACCAGGCATTTGTTTGCCCTTTTATTCTTTCATGCGTTTTTCAATCTGTCAACCAAGTTCTAGTATGTTTATATGAATTTGCATATAAACAGTGCTCATGTCTATCCTTGGTTATGTAGATGAGGAGGCGGCTAAGGAGAGGAGTGATAGGGAGCTAAGCCCTACTCCAAGTACAGATACCCAAACCGGGCATTCCAAAGGTGCTTGGTCAGTTGCGAGGAAGCGTCGCAGCTCCTCCTAGACTATTAGCGACAGGTAAGTGGAAAATTAGTTGCAATCGAGTACTTTCGTCATCGATTTGCTGATTTTGACTTGAATCTTTCTTTTTAAGTCCGGCGACTAAAGTGCCGCGGACCTCAGCATCTGGGGATGATGCTGTGGTGGGACAAACCGTCCCTTGCACCACAGTGGACTCGTCAAAAGGGACTGGGACTACTTTTCCGATAAGTAGTTCCACGGTAGATAAAGCCGGTGATGCGGGTAAGCAGGCCATAATTGTGAAGCCTGCCCACAAATTTGGCATCAAGGGGCTTGCTCTGAAAAGAGCTCCTATGTAAGTTTTCGAAAAAAAACTTGTATTTTGTAGGTTTTTGTCTATGTATCGAGTAGTTTATAACTACTTTGTCTTTTCAGTGACACGATCTTGGGGAAAGATGCTGAGGATGACTCAGCCCCCAAATCGGCAATGGAGAAGCCTCTAGGTACTCCAGATATGAGTGCTCGTGAGACAGAAGATATGGTGAATTCCATGCTTCGGGATTCTCCATTGCCTGACACCGAGAGGAGCGATGAGAAGCTCCCAAAGGATAGTGGAAGCGACAAGCTTCCAGAGGAGGAGGATGGCAAGAAGCTTCCTGAGGGAGGCGATGGAAGGCTGCCTGAGGAGACCCTTGCAGATAAACTTGTACCATTCTTGTACTGAAGAAGTAGTTTTTCTTTGCTCTTAACTTAATTAAGTAGCGTATTTTCCGTTAGATTCCCAAAATCCAGGGAATACTGTGGGGATAGTTCAAGATGTGACGGAGAAAACCATCTCTGAAGTGCGGGCAAGTACTTCCCAGGTCTCATCGGGAAGTATCTTGCCACGAGAGGTGGAGCTTGCTTTCAAGCTACTGAGGGTAAGTAGTTGAACACTTCGAATACTTGAGTATAGATCGAGTAGTATACTGATCTTATTTATTTTTGCAGGAAGCATTGGGGCGGGAGGGTGGCCAAGCCCAAGATGATACAGAGCTGAATGCTCTGAGAGAGAGGGTAAAGATGCTCTCGTCCGAGAAGGCTGCCCTCCAGGGGAAGCTTAAGACGCTCTCACAGGCCAAGAAAGGTTAGTCTTTAGCATACATGATGTCGTCGACTAGTTGATCTGCTTGGTGTTTATAAGATTTTTTTTCAATCGAGTACACAGCTTGTACAAAATCTTTAAAGATTCAAGAAAGCTTGGTACTGGATCTAAAGATACGTATATACCAAAACACAGATGAAATAGAAAAGCTCAAGAAGATCAAGGAAGATTCTGACCGAGAGGCCTTGATAATTCTTCAGCAACTCAAGACCTTGTAAGAATCCCGGGACTTGATGCAACAAGAGCTCGTGGAGCTGAGGCAAGTGAGGGATGCTGCCCAAGAAGTAGCCGAGGTTATGGAGATACCGGAGGGGAATGAGACGAACCGCTCTCTTTGGCGGGGAAACTTCATAAAGTACCCGAAGCCTTTGAAAGGTATGTCTCCACAACCACCCGTCAGTACGTGGGTCATGCACTCGGGTTGGTGAAATCTTACTGGCCGACCACTCATCTGGACGCACTTGGGAAGGGAGCCAAAGCTGATTGTACAGACGAACAATTCTGTCAGTATTTGGAAGAAACTTCCGTGGTGGCTAACCAGATAGTGGAGTCCCTGATCAAGCCTGAGTCCCCTTGAACTTGTTATTTGTGTAATGTTTAAGTACTTATTCTGTGGTAGGATTGTTAAATCCTTTGATGTGTCAAGTAATTGTACTCGAATGTCCTGAGTGTTGGCAGCATCGCACCGACTCAGTTATAATAGTAATAGTAGATACGAGGAATTATATCCGTGGGTGCCTTAGGAGACAAAGTATTCTCGAATAGGATCGAGTTTGTATGATTCTGAATCAGAATGCTAGTGCTGACCGGTTAGGATTGAATCCCGCAGGATTAACCAAGTGGGAAAAGCACTATAAGAATGTTGAAAAGCCATAGGTTAAAGCGGATTTCCTTTTCAAAGGAAATGCTTTATTAGAGTGAAGCTCATATGGACTTTGTTGTCCAGCGGGGGAAAACTCTTATCGAGTTTTAAAAAGGAGCTTTTAGATGTTCCTTGATAGATAGGTAAACAGGAGACTCTTGTCAACCTATTTTAGAGTATCAAGAACTTATTTGTACTCCTTGAGGGATTTCGTAGTTGACCAGTTAGGATAGACCTTGCTTGGTCACCCAGATAGTATACAACTATTGCGAAAATATCTCGGACTACTCGACCTTATCGAGTAGTATGTCCTATACATGGACTGGGTTGATTTCTAAAATAGGACTGTTAGGATTGAACTCCGTCGAGTTAACCAAGATGTAAATATTCTAGAAATATCCCAAACTTACTCGAGCAGGGCGAGTAAGGTGCCCTACCCGAGGACTGGAGTAACTCTTAGGGCAAGTCTGTTAGGTACGAACCCCGTCGAGTTGCCCAAGACAAAAATGCCGAAGGAGTATCCAAAACCTACTTGAGCCAGCGAGTAGGGTGTCCTTTAACCAAGGACTGGAGTAATCCTTAAGACAGAACTGTTAGGTACGAACCCCATCGGGTTGCCCAAGACGTAAATGTCGAAAAGATATCCAAAACCTACTCGAGCCAGCGAGTAGGGTGTCCTTTAACTAAGGACTGGAGTAATCCTTAAGACAGAACTGTTAGGTACGAACCCCGTCGGGTTGCCCTAGACGTAAATGTCGAGAGGATATCCAAAACTTACTCGAGCGAGGCGAGTAAGGTGTCTTTTAACTAAGGACTGGAGTAATCCTTAAGACAGAACTGTTAGGTACGAACCCCGTTCGGTTGCCCAAGACGTAAATGTCGAGAGGATATCCAAAACTTACTCAAGCGAGGCGAGTAAGGTGTCCTTTAACCAAGGACTGGAGTAATCCTTAAGACAGAACTATTAGGTACAAACCCCGTCGGATTGCCCAATACGTAAATGTCGAGAGGATATCCAAAACCTACTCGAGCAAGGCGAGTAAGGTGTCCTCAACTAAGGACGAAGGATTCTTAGGACAGGTCTGTTAGGATGAACCCCGTCAGGTTACCCAAGATGAAAATGTCGTAAGATCACTTGGAGTAAACCATAAGGGCTACTCGGATGCTGCATCGGTGCAGCTTTTCGGGTAGTATTTGAGATGGGGTATTTTGCCATATGAGCGAGAGCCAAGTAGTCGATTTGTGGAGGAAATCAACTTTTATTTTGGATTTGTCGAGGTTACAGTAATTGTAAAATGTCAGACTCTGACTCTTAAGACCTACCCCTTGCCCGTTAGACGTGAGCAATGGTTTACATGACTAAATAAAACTATTCGAAGATAAAACTAGTCGATACGATGGTCGAATAGATTTTAGGTAGAGTCTCTTTTAGGAGAGGTGCCCCAAGGGCCTTGCGGAGTGAGTCGCACTCGAAGATCGTGTGAGAGCTCTTCGGGTGGATGAAGCACTTGCATTGTAGAGTCTTGTTGATCCTGGGTCCACCAAGAGATGTTTCCCCATCATGTGGGGTGCGCGGTTTACCCTGAGGGCGGGTGCTTACCGGCTTATACTTCTTGAAGGATGCAGAAGCCTTTGGTGGGATGCAGTAGTTGGAAGAAGGGCTGTAAGCCTCGACTTCCTCGTGTTTTTTTCTCCTTGAGGTGATGATGTTGCGCGCGTCGCGACCAACATTGATCACATTGCAGAGGTCACAATTGGAGTAGTCGTAGTTGTTGCCTGCTGTTCCTACTGACTGTTGGCTAGGCGCTGGCGCCTGAACGCCCTCTTCTGGTTAAGCAGACGGCGACGCTCATAAAGATCTTCTGCGGGGTGCTGTTCTTTCAATTGTACAGTGACTGTCACTACTGGAGGAGGTGCAGACGGATCTTGGTTGATAATAGGTTGGGCTTACGTGATTGTGGGAGGAGTAGTTTCTATGTTGTCGGAAAGGTACTCGTCAAAATCATCAGAGTTGTAGTCGTCGAGGTCGAGACACTTCGTGGGATCACCCTCAGGTTCCTGAACTTCAGAGATGCAAACCATGAGGATTTCACGGCAAAGATCTTGAATCTCTTGGTCTTGTTTGCTTGGGGATGGATCTAGAAGGGTACTCTGCTGGAAGGGCAGATCCGTTGGCCTTGAGCCAGAAGTGTTGGGATCTTGTGTCTTCTTTAGGTGCATTGTCCGTCCTTGCGGCGTTGCATATATGACCAAGTTAGGGAGGGAGTCCTGATCGGACTTGGAGTTCTTAGCCGAGTTGGACTCGACTTGCTTACTGTACTGGATTAGGTCATCCAGCTCGTCCTCCGAGTTGGAAGAGTACTCGGATTCGGAATCGGTTAGTCCACCGATTTTAGAGTAAGTATGCTTTGGGTGAGCGAGAAGTGGGATGCCCATCTCTACACGGAGGGCGTTATCGTTTATCTAGTGTAGCCATGATTTAGTGGGAGTCAGCCCTTCAGGCTCCTTGATCCAGGGTTTGTCAAAAATCGACTCACTGGATTGTTCTGGAGCTTTGGCTTTTCCCTTTTTAAGTTTGGCCAGTTCCCAAAGAGCGTCAGCGTGTTCGGGTGGATTGGCCATAGCGTCCATGAACAAGTCGACGTTGTCATATCAATCTTCGAGATCATCGAATGGTTTAAAGTTGTCGAGACCGTTCATGAATTGATCAAAGTCCCGATCGAACGAGGACTTGACTGGTTCAGGAGTCTGAATGTGAGCAGGTTTCGGAGAAGGGTTCTGAGGTATCCTGGAGATAGACGGTCCCATCCGAACAAGTCTGGGGTTTGTCTCACCAGATCCCCAGTAGATTCCTTCTCCTGATTTTTGCTCTTTGTTTTGCAGGGTGCTTTCAGCTATCTTAATGCAGTCGGCGAGCTTGGAATCCACTCGATCGATCCCTGAGAGTATATCATCCGACCTTTTCTGTGGTGGGTTGGACACTTCTAGGTTCTGTTGTGATGTAGATGAGCCCAGAGCAGCTTCTGCAAGTTTGATGTAGCCCTTGATTGATTGTGAAACTTGATCTACTCCCCCGAGTAGTTCTAAGTTGTTGATCTTGGGGCGTTTGATCATCTTGAGATGAGTCAAGTATTTTCCGAGGGTTTTGGAAAAGTGAGTTTTTTCGGTGTCAGAATTTGCATCGGACTCGGCTAACTCAAGGGGTCCAGTTGGAGTTGACACGTTTTCTGATTTACCCGAACCGAGTTTGAGTAGAACTCTTTTTTCGTCGAGATCTGTAGTCTTGCAGATGTCGGTGAGATGAGTGGTGGTTTTTGGTTTAGGCGGGTTGGGCGTGACAAGGTGGCTGGAGAAGCCTCCCGATCCGTCAGCCGTGCATGCCCAGGAACCGAAAACGAGGGTTGTGCCCTCTGGCACGTTGTTGGTGTCGCTTGATCCAGCCATCGAATTCGCCGATGAACTCACCGAATCCCCTACCTAGCGCGCCAGCTGTCAGTGTTTACCGCCAAGCCTGCTCAGGGATACCCTTAGCAGTAAGGTTTATAGGTAGGGATCGACTGCTCTGGAACTCGATGGTGCAAGGAACACAAAGATTTAGACAGGTTCGGGCCGCAAGTTGCGTAATACCCTACGTCCTGTGTGGTTGTTTGTATTGCCTTAGGTGTTAATGATTGTTCGGAAGGGGTCCCTGCCCGCCCTTATATATCCAGAGGGACAATGCTACATGGAAAGTCCTAGCCGAGTACAGTTGAAGTCCTACTACAACACAATCGGGTAGTTTCCTTTGTACTGCAGCTAGTTCTATGCCTATTCAGTTAGTTGCAAGAGAGGTAAGGTACATCCATGAGCTATCCCTTACTCTAGAACATTCTATGCCTATAAGCAGTCCCGCTGCCCCGGGTCTGACAGTACTTGCCATCTACAGGCCCTCATCCCACATAAATCCACCATTTGCTAGCCCAAACATATCTGGCCTGTCACTCGCCCATTCCGGGTATTGACATCCACTTTCGCTATCTATGCTCCCCCGCAATCACCACCTCAACACTTCAGTTCATCCCACAAGAGCTTCCCATTCAAAACTCCAAGGAAATTCAAGTTATATCAGCAAAAGAGAGTGGAGCTATCTTCTTAAAAAAGAGAGAGAAAGAAAAAGAAAGAGAAGCCCACTCTCCATCCCAAACTGCAAATTGAGGAGTTCAAATAAATTCACAAGGGAAGCTATCCATTTCATTCCTTCATACCCTCCAAATATTTCATGTTCCATGAGACCTGAATTTGGCAAAGTACCGACCTGGCATGGATCACTCTTCGGCTGAACAATACAGGTAACCAAGGTATGCATATGTCTTCCTACCCATAAACTCCACATATCAGCTTTAGAGATAGGAAGAAGATGGTCAGATTTCTCGACCATCGGTGAGGATCATACACTTCGAGAGACTCGAGAGTACCATTGGGAAACCTGAACCTCTTTTGAAAAATTCTTATAAAAATCCGAGCTGGGAACCTGAACAGGCAACAGGGAACATTCCGGTGAAGGTTGTTCAGTCCTACAACCGCCCAAGACCGAGGGATGAAAAACGAATACGCTCCATCTTCCAGAACTTTAGGTATGAGCCAACTTTTCATAAGTATAGACGGGAAGAGTAATATGCTGTGCACAAGATACCTGCAAGGGGGTAAACATTTGATGCAACTCCTGATTCACCGAGCCTCAGTTCAAGCTTTGCTCGAGGACGAGCAAAAGTTTAAGCTTGGGGGGTGTTGACGGCCATAAATTCATATTTTAGCCGTCAACTTCTCGGGAATAACATGAGCTTTACACTATGTTCCATTCATATTTTATTTATTTATAACGAGTTCCACAAGTTTTGGATGAGTTTTGATTCCAGAAGCAGGTGTACCAAAAATGGACAGAAATGGGGAAAATCCCAGGCCGGGCGGCCTCTCCTAGGCCGGCCGGCCTAACACCTCCAAGAACTTGGCCCCAGCTTCAAACCAGAGGCAATGTGACATGCTCATGATGCCTTGAGTCAAGGGTTAGGCCTTGGTTTGATTGGATGGATTGAAAGGCTTGCACAAGGAACAAAAAGGGCCACAACTCAGTACCAACTGAGGTTCAGGGCCGTGATCCATCACCGAGGCAAGTCACTAGAATGCAGGGGGAATGTCGGCGCAACGGAGGGACGAGATGGGCCAGAGGAAGACCGGCCGGCTGGCCTACAACCTCAAGCGTTCGGGCAACGCAACGACTACCAACCTCCTGAAGCAATCCAGAGTGTTCGTGCAAAGGCGGTGGCCAGATGGCCAAGATCCCAGGCCGGCCGGCATAGGGGAGGCCGGCCTGCCCCACTTTGCAGTGTCTCATGCCCGGCTTCGCATGGAAGACAAGCACACCGACCTTACCTGCTTGCAACTGACGCTACAGGGAATAACCGACCTTGGAAGGGCTATAAATAGAAGAACCATCCATCACTTCAACATACACCATTGGAGCTCTTCTCTCTTCACTTGTACTTTCTAGAGTAGGTTAGTAGCTTGGGAGTTAGAGTCGAGTCGAGCTTGCTCGGGATTCCGGAGTCGTCGGAAGTCTGGTATAGCTCTTGTATCTTTCTTTTGATATTATTAATATAAGTTATCTTCTTTACTTTTCTGAGTCAGCTTTACTTTCCACTGTCGTTTATTTACTCGAGTCTGAGTGTTCAGCTTGAGCGCGGAAGTTATCCTTTAGCTTAGGCTAAGTTATCTTTCTTAGTGATCGGGAACTCATCTTACGGGTTTTCTCGCCCAGACTAGAGTGTCTCAAGTTAGTGCTCTAGGTTGAGGGGGATTTCTCTCGAATGCCTCGAGAGAAATCCTAACACCGAGTGCAGATGTGGTGTCTGACCTTAGTGATAGCTAGAAAGTGTGTTCCACCCCACGGAACTGTTGTGGTAGTCGGTAGGTGGTGACAGCCCTATCCGTCCTTTGTAGTCCACCATGTTTGGGTGTTTTCATAGCAGTAGTGCAGGTTGCTGTTCGAATCCCCTCTCATCCCTTTCTGAAGTCATTCCTCTTCCAGCCGCCGAAATAAGCTCTGCTTTCCCGAGAACTAGTTAGGTGTTTAGTCTGATCTAGAGAGGCTAACTCGATAGTTCATAAGTGTATCAGGAGTCTTATCTTGATCGTTGTCCTCCCAGCTACTACCTCTCTAAGGATTAGAATCTTCATGTGTCACTCGGTCATTGCCTGGCCATTTATCTCACTTACCTATCTGGCTTACCCCCGTCTAGTTAGTCAGTCAATTAAGCTAGTACGGTTATTATTCGATTTATGATACTCTTTACCATAATGCTTCCCTGAGGAAAAATACGATACCCTGGAATACTCCAAGGTGAAGTGCTACAGCGGTGATTCTGTGCGCTTGCAGAATATCTATTCTATTGGGCATAAGAAACGCCAACAACCGGTCGGACCGGTCGGACCCACCGATCAGACCGGTCGGGCTCCTGCCGGACAGGCCACAACATCGGACCAGTCAGACCGCTTGGTCAGACCGGTCAGACTGGTCACGATCAATTTTGGTCGTCAACATATAGGTTTGCATAATCCGGGCTAGTTGTCTGGCCTTGGAGCTTTTAACAAATAGGAAGTTCTTCAACATCAGAACGTGGTCAGTTGCTAAGCCAATCACAGGCTCAAAATGCAGTATACAAACAGCTGGGGGCAGTGGTAAGGAAACCAGTAAAGATTAGTATTGGTCTTCAGTACGCTAGTCACTCACTGACGAACAGTATGCAGGAGCCATAAACGCATTGGGTTTGGAGCAACAAAACCTCTTTGCAATACTGGTAAAAGAATGCGGTGACCGATAGGTTATAGATAGTGATAGGAGTTCTCAAGCACACATGAAGCTATATTACCCCAACCCCAAGTATAATTGAGGACCAATAGTGGTCAAACTTGGATGACAAGTGATTGATAACGTTACATGGATTTGATGTATCTCTTGGCTCGTGATATGCAGGTGTACGATACGATGTGATGGTTGACGAATGCAGTGAAGGGCGAACTCCAACTTGGGTGCGATAGATCATGCGGTGATGAAGGGAAAGAAAGAGGCTTGGCACCGATGCATCATGCTGTAGTGAACAAGTGGAGGCTTGGCGTCGAGGCACTCGAGGAATTCGGACGGAGTCATGGGCAATCCACATGGTGCACGATCAAAGAAAGAGTACAAGGAGGAGGACGAGGTGGTGATGAAGACGGCGTTGAACATTGGTCGAGTCAAAGACTTTGGCGGCTGCCCGTACTGCGCGCGGGAGCGCGAAAGACTTAAAGGCGTCAAAGGTTGGCGGAGACCGGATACGCCAATATTGGAGGTGGCAGGTTTGCTGGTTTGAACCTTAAAACCAG
Source organism: Panicum virgatum (assembly GCF_016808335.1). NCBI lineage: Eukaryota > Viridiplantae > Streptophyta > Magnoliopsida > Poales > Poaceae > Panicum > Panicum virgatum. Next base: position 31,182,539 of record NC_053150.1, on the reverse strand, counting down.
ATGTCGGCAAGTTTATTGGCTTGGGCTTCAAAATTGGGCGGCAACGAGTCAGAGGACATATGGTACCGTCGTGAATCTTGCGTCAAGGTGAAATGAAGTTGTGGAGGTGATGGGACGGTTGCATGCTCTGATATTTGGGGTGTTTTTACCCCTAAGGGTATTTGGGTTCTCTGCATCATGTAAGGATATTTTGATCTTTTCGCCAACGCCCATATATATAAGGAAGGGCCGTTAGGATTGTAACGCCCCAAGTATCAACATACCTGGAGGTTACTACTAAAGACACTAAATTACAAGTATAAAAATTCTAGTAAATTTTGGCAGAGTCTCCCCCATAAATCCTAACATCCGCGGGCACACAGGTCATAATAGCATGATGGTATAAATAAATAGTATTAAGAACTCCAACCAACATAACCGTACGAACTTAAGCGACATCCAAACGAAAAAACTACAAACATCTGCCTCGGCTCGCTACCAAACTCGTAAGCAAACAACGGGATGTGAATCAAGCCAGCTACAGGTGCTAGACGGCTTTCTCGTCAAAGAGCGTTCTATTTCTAAGGAAGACAGTCTCAATCGGCCATAAAAGACGGATTAGTTTATAACTGGCCCATTTTTCATATACCACCCAACTAGTCACTCATGGGAGGCTTCACTTGTGAACTACAATTCCCGTACTACATAGTATCATTGGTTGCTCAACTGCCCCTTAAATGAAGAAGACCCCTGGGCCGCCTTGCGAAATACTTACTGCTCAAAAGCGAAGAAATGAAAATGCCTCTCTCTTCCGATGAATCCACTTCACACGATAGTTCTCAATGTTAAAAGAAATATTCAGTCTAGGGAGTTAATATAATGATTGCCAAGGTGTGTGCATGCTCGTTATGAATTGGCTACTCCCTTCCCATGCATACTTGATCATCGCATACCTAAAACCAAATAACACAAGAGTGAGGAAAAATACTCACCAAGCACAACTCAGAACCAGCTGAACGACTCCAAGTTTAAGAACAGTGGAATATCCATAACCAATGAAACAGTAGTTTTCATATGAAACGGACGTCACCTCAAACTTCCTTTGCATTTACCGGTAAAGCTGAATAAGTGGGACCATCACTTATTCATATGATCCTGAACGTAAGGACCAATTTGCACAACCAGTGTTTATTCAAACTCCCGGCACTTGAATAATATGTAGGGAAGCGCATGCAACTTGAATATTTAGTTGAACCAGAAAATCAAAGCATGAACTTGAAGAATCTTACATGTGAAATAAAGCCACCAAATAAATATAGTCCAAGTGGGTAGCAAGAAAACAACAAGCATATCCACATAACAAGGAATTCATCATTGCACTTACCTTAGCGTCACACTCTCGCCACTAGAATTTATCAAACCTGTAGAATAAACCACCCTTAAGAACTAGTTCATATCGACCGAAAGCCTATATACTCGAAGAAATCTCGAACTAAAAGCCTAAATCGTTAACTCTCGCAATTTCTGAAAATTCGACTAATTCTCTGAGTTACTCATTGTTTGGCCCATAACTTTTAATTCGCTTAACCAAATGTAGTAAATAAATACAACATGAACATCTACAGAAAATTTCCCTACAACTTTTGCCATAGCACCCAGGTGGAATTTAGCCTCTAAATATGTCGAAAATAGATGAACATAATTCTGCATCTGGATTTAACCTTGTCTGATAGCAGCTCTATTTTGACCATTACTCCTAAACCACTAATCAGAATTGAGTGAAACCGTTGGGGATCGCTACCTCCGGCAGTGACATACCCGAAGGTTACGGGCAGTCAAGCAATCACAAATAACCCTCGATGACCAGTCCGCATCACAAGAGTTGGTTGGTCTGTTGTTTTCTGTGTAGGACTGACGATGCGGACCCTCGATAGAGAGCGAAGGTCCCCCATAACCTACGATTGGGGTTCAAGAATGACAAGGACCTTCGACCTCGGATCGAAGGTGCATGGCTCAAGGGACGATGTATGTTGGATCTCTCAGGGACCCTCGGACCCTCGGAAGCATGGCGAAGGTGTGGAATCCTGAATTCGGAAGCGTGAAGATCACGAGTCAAGCAGGCTTGCCTGCCGTAAACGGCACTCAAGCTTGGGAGCATTCAAAAGGACCAAACGAGACCTTCGAAAGCGCAAGTAAGGTGAATGGACATGGGCAAAGGCGTAATTTTACTAGTGGTCATCAAGAAAAGACTAGATAGGACCCTCGATAGTGCTGATGTAAGGTAAAAAAGCACAGGCATGAATGTAAATGTACCCCAGGGCCTGGGAGTATAAATACCCCCAGGTTTCTTTACTGCAACAACTTTTTGATCATTGGTGAACATACATTTCATGTTCATCCGAAGGTCATAGAGCCTTTGCATCCTACTTCTGTCCGGGAAATTCTGAGTGAAGGACCCAACAGAAACTACAGCCATTAGAAGGAGATCGAGAAAACCTACAACTTGTGTATCTACAGAAAGTTGAAATTTTGGATGCCTTAATACCATATTTAAAAAGAAAGATTCTGCTGAAAATTTGTCACAGCCATCATAAGTCCCGATTCCAAACTGAACCATCCTGATCGTGGCTAATGCATCTCTGAATAATTAGGAATTACCCATGGATGCGCAGATCAGGAAGTTGCTAGGAATTTGAGGAAGTCCACAAAATTTCCCCCTCGCCCTCCTTTTCTCCCTCTTCTGCTCCCTTCTCTAATTTCCTCCCCACGCCAACCTCTTAGTTTCCTAGTTGCAACAACTCTGCAGCACATGCAACAAGCAGTTCACGCACACCAGCGGAGTACATGCACCAGGATGGGAAGAAAACAAATAGCTGCAGCAATAGGTCTAAGCCTTACCAGTGGCCTGACCAAGAACATGGGTAACGATAGGCTATGGTGGGCAGGAGAACAAGAGGTAGCCACGTGAGGCAGGACGGCGGCGATGGAATAGGAGGTGCTGCGATGGAAAAGGAGATGGCGGCAGTGGAACGGAAGCCTCGGTCAAGAATAGATGCCGAAATAAGAAGAGGAGCCCTACTTCATATCCGACGGTCCAAACATCCCGACGTCACCACAACCTCATCACATGATCAAATGAGGCATGCTAGCAGTCAAATGGATTTGTTTCGATGAGCTCTACGCATCCACGGTGTCCGATCATTCATCCGACCAATGTTTCAAAAAGTCAACTTTTGGTCAACTCCCAAATCTTACTCGACTTGACATTGAAAATTATCTAAATAATTGGGATATTACAAGGATAGTCATCTCTTTTGGTGGAGATCCTCTCATTTGTTCATGAGAGAGATTTTCTAAGATTTGAGAGAGCGAGAAAGGAGTGACTCTTTGTTTGAGCTTTTTACCATCCATTTTGATGCTAGGAGTGGCCTGTAATCGGACTTCGTGAAATAATCCCAAGATCAAATTCGTGTCTTTTTGTTTCATCCCGAACATTTTTCTTTTTCATGATTTTTGGGTATTTTTTGATGAATTTTTGCTCTTCATGATTTCAGCTCGGATGCGTGAAATTGTTTGAGGGATTTTGTTACTAGGATGTTGAGTTCAATCTCCCTTCAAATCTCTGCGAAATCGGCCAGACTTTGAGATTTTCCAAATATGGGTTCTTGATAGTTGATAGGGCGTTTCATTTTTCATTTGATTCATGATGCATTCTTGATCGATTCGCAATCTTCATTACAGATATGTTAGGCCCAGAGCTTGCGCATCTATATTTGAAATTTTCATCTTTATCCATTGTGTTTTGATGAAGTTATTTGGAATTGAAGTTTCTGATCTTTTTGTTCTTCCCCTCTCTTTCCTCTGTTCAGCACGAATTCGCACGTCAGGAAGAGGACGTGGTGTGGCAGCTCAGGCTCAGGAGGCGACCAACAGCGCTCTGCTTAGGCTGCGCACATCAGCTTAGGCTGCGCAGTAGGCCGACTCACCAGCACGCAGCCCAGGAGGCGCTCGTGGGACAGGCTGGGAGCCAGCAGGAAGGGACTGCGCAGAAGCTCACAGCTCATGGGCCCAGGCGGAGCAGGGCCATCCTCTCCTCGGCGGGCCTATCCTTGCGCGACTAGTGACCCGCGTGCGGATCCGCGCGTGACCCAGCTGGCTGGGGCACAGTCCACCCTCCTACCCCTTCTTGCCTGCCAGCCCACTATTCTCTTTTTCCATTCTCAGCCCGACCTTCATGTCTTTCTTTCTTGGGCCGGAGTCGGTCCAGTCCGATGCCCCACCCTTCCCTCCAACTCTTCCACTATCAGGTGGGGCCCGCCGGTCAGCTCCTTCCCTCACCTATGGCCGTGCACGGCTTGGAATCGGCTTTCCCCAAGCCCACGTGGGCATGCATGCCCAAGCCGACCTGACCACCCGCGCCGCGACCCCTTTTGTGCCTCGCCCCGCGAGACCTTACGCGCCCGTCAATACCATCTTCTTTACCCTAGATTCATGCCACGCACACATGCGCTGCCGCCACTGCACCACCGTGACCCTCCCATCGACGATCCACCGCTCCCGACCATCTTTGTCTGCACCTTGACCCTTTCGAGCACCGCAGTGAGTCCCACTCCCCTTTCCCCTCTTCCTCACTTGTTTTTTCGCCCCTCCTGGCATTTTCCCGAGCTCTTCAGACTTCACCGCAACAGGAGAACACATCCTATCCTACGTCGCACCTCCTCGAACCCCAAAATCCCCGCATCATATTCCCTTCACTACGGTTGAGCCCCTGCACCTATCCGCACAAGTTTTGGGCCACCAGAGTGCGATTTCGTTCACACTTCGTTGAGCACCCACCGTGTGGCCGAGCGGTGCTGCCATGCCGACGTCCTGCGCCGCCGCCAAAGGTCTCATGCGCTTGGGTGCCGTTGGATCGGTAGCCTACCGGTTGCAGATCCAATCTCCATTGAATCAACCAAGCCCCCGCCGATCAAACATGACCATTTTACAAACCCCCCTACGGTTGTTAAATATCAACTCGCAGTTCACACTAGTTCGAATGTATTTCTAAATAGCCCATTTTATTGCACAAAACCCCTGACCTTTTGCAAAATAAAACCCGACAACCCTAGTTGAGTTTTTAGAAAGTTAGCACTTAGGGTTTTAATAAAATTATGTTTTTCTATTTAGCCTTTTTTTTATTGTTTTTCTTGCAAATAAGCTCCTGCATAACCATTTTTAGCATATCTTTAGCATTTTAAATCCGCTTTAAGTATTAGTACCGTTTTGATCGTTGCAACGTGTAGAAATAGTTTTAAGCATTTTGCCTCTATTTTTTAGAGATTGGTGTACTGTTTTAATTTATTTCCATTTTTTGCTTGTATGTACTTGTGTTGCTTGGCCTGTTCGTGACGAGTAGATGAGGAACCGTCCGAGAACTTCCAAGAGCAAGCATTGGAAGAATCTGAGCATCACCAAATGAGTTTGGAAGGCAAGTATATTGCTTGATCATAGTTCATCCTAATAACCTTTACATATTATATGCTTGCATGCATGATTTTTGATGGGTTCCTGTTATCCTTATTGTTAATCCTTACCTTTGAATAGCTGGGTTATTTTTATAAAATCGATTGGGTAGCTTGCTTAGTTGCTGAACAAATGGTTATTGGTGGTTTATGGAAATAATACTTGAGATATGATATTAAATCTTTTGGAACAATGAGATGAATTGGTGAAGTTAATTAAAATCAACCATGGAGAACAATCAGGGAAAATAGCGCAACCACAAGGACTGTATAGCTCTGGTCTTGGCTGATTATTTTGATTTCTCTAGTTTGTTAGTAGCTTACTGAAAGGCGCAAGAGGGGGGACTAGGTTGAAGAGGGGCATTCGGCCTGCCAAAGGGGTTTGAATCTCCTATGGGGTATACTCTGAGGGTGGGTGCAGTCGCCTAACGGATGAAATTTTAGCGGGCTACTACTAGTCAGGGAGTCTTTGTCAAGACCTCATAGTGTACCCATCATCCATACCTAAGGAAGTGTGATAAATGTGCCTGATTAGCACCATGTGGCGGGTAACATGACTTGTGGGTAAAGTGTGCAACCTCTGCAGAGTGAAAACTGATATATCGGCCTTGCTCATGGTCAAGAGCGGCTCATACCCTCACTTGCCAACTTAATATGTGATAGTTTCATACATGATTTAGTAAATAGGCCATTAATGTTCAATTGTTATTTAAAATGCTTACCGCTTTATTCAGCTAGCCTTTATCCTTGATTTAGCCTGGCATATTATTTATTTTCTAATATAGTTGCTGAGTAGCAACCATAAATCTACTTAAACTTGCTAAATCAACACTTCTCAAACCAAGTCCAGATTGAAGACTTTACAGAGGATATTCTAGAATATTAGGCGTATGTTTGTTCCTCCAGTCAGCTACAAGTGGAGCTTGGATTATTCGCTGCTAGAATGAATGTGACTTGAAACACTTATTTATCTATGTTCGTGACTCTGTCTTGGTTTGTAATAGATAATTACGGTACTTTATGGCATTGCTTCTGTTATTCACTTTCATCATCATATATGTGTAATTTTTATCCTTACACACATCTTATTCCTTCAAAATCAGGTGGGACAATCATCTCATAAAATTTCAGTTAACTTGAAACTCCAGCTAAGCATGCAGAAATAAAAATAAATTTTATTAGAAGTCTTTGAACCAATTAGCATAGTTTTGGGGGTAAAATGAACCAAACGAGAGTTTAAGGGTTATCCGGGCTTTGCCTGTACTTGGGAGGAGTAATTTAGACTTTTTCCTTCCTAATTTGGCCTAAGGTTTCTATATTTTGCGGGTCGCCTCAGTGGGACAGTATACTAAACTACCATGACATAAAAACAACGTACGCCATAAAAGGAACCATAAAAAAGAAATTCACTACATTAAACACAATAATTTATTATCATTGAAATTTGCCGTAACGAAGAACCAGATGCCAATTCACACTCCATGGCCACATTGATCTCCCTGTAGCGCCCTCACCTACAAATGCAGCCACCAACTTGTCCACCTCACCCAGTCACCCAATGCCAAAAGACAACTAGCCATCACTTACCATAAATGTACTAACACCTACTCAAAACAAGGCCAGGTGGACGAGTTTCAAGAGGATGTTCAGAATTACTAGGCGTATGTTTCCCTGTCAGCTACCTATTGAGCTTATGATTCGCTACTAGAATAAATACAAACTGAAATGCTTATTTATTTATTTATGTTCATGACTTTGCCTTGGTTTGTAATAGATATACGATGTTTTATTCGCTGTTATATATAATTTGATCCTTGCGCGCATATGATTTATCGCTTGATTTATTCATTCAAAATCAGGCTTGACACTCATCTTATAAAATTTCAACTTAAAACTCCACCAATGCATGGAGAAATTAAAAAGACAAATTGTATTAGGGGTACTTCAACCAAATAGCATAGTTTTGAGGGTAAAATGAACCAACCGATAGTTCATCGGGGTTATTCGGACTCTGACTATAGTTGAGGGAAGTAATTTAGATTTTTTTTTCCTTCCTAATTTGGCCTAGGGCTCATATATTTTGCGGATCGACTCTGTGGCCAATATACTATACTACCATGACAGCGAAAAGAACGTACGCCATAAAAGGAACCATAAAAACGAAATTCACTACATTAAACACAATAATTTATTATCATTGCAATTTGTCGTAATGAGGAACCAGATGCCAATTCAGACCCCAAGGAGCGCCCTCAACTACAAATGCAGCCAAAAGACAACTAGCCACTTACCAATTTTATATTACCTCTACCACCAACATGAGGAAAAGGCCAACACACCATTGCATTTGCACCCATAATCCCTTAGTAAACAAATCAAAACGACAAATACCACGATTAGTGGTGACACAATGGCCCTACAATATTTTACCACGCATAACATCCTGATGCGGCCTTGTTTCTCTAGCCTCTATGATCTTCTCCTTTCTACAAGCACTGATACAGCAAGTGATCTATTGGCTGCTGCACCATTTCCATCCCTGAGTTCCATGCGCTCGCGCCAAAAGGATCGTCGTAGTTAGCAGTCGCGCTCATGATCGCTGATGGATTATTGGCACTAATGGTTGCAGCATTGGAAACTTGGTTCGCGTTCATGTAGCATATGATGTCGCGCAGTGCAGACAGCCTGCTCTCCAGCTCCATCATCTGGGTGCGCAGCACCGAGTTCTGAGCTTCTGCTACTGCGTAGTTCTGGGTGGTGATGTTCAGCGCTGTGATGAGTTGCTGTTTCGTCGTCCTCAGCTGGTCGACCTGTTTCGTATGAAACAACATTCATGTTTAAGTGCGATTGACAAAATTCTTGAGATGTGATTATATATTGTCATAGCTGGATTTTAATTTTTGGATATATTCGAGGAACTATGATTAATATGGGCAGCACAGCAATATTCTTAGATCATGAAATCTGCCTCGTTAAGCTCTGGCTCGAGTGTTTGGTTACGTTTGTTACGGTAAAAAAAATTATGTTACTAATCTCGAAAACTAACAACCAAGTGCTGTCTGTTGATATTATATTTGGAACGTGGAATGTCTGTCAAATTATAGGGTGGTAAATAAAGTTTTGTTGGCTTTGATAGTAATATTTCAAAGTCCTCTGTAACTAAATCGATATTGCCTGTTTATTATATTGAATGGTTCTGGTAAAAAAAGTCAATATCATCTTTTATTTGGTGTAATCTTGATATTGTTCCATCTGCTTCCTTGGGAGCAGTTTGTTGGGTGGGCCCGGAATAAAGGGCTCTGTGCATTATTGGAGAGTTTGCTTCAGCAGATCCTGAAGCTCAATCCTCCTTTTTCAACTGATTTTGCTTTGTGTCAAATTCACCTGCACATGAGTGCAAGCTTCAATACATAAAGCAAACTAATAATATAGAAAATGAGAGAGATCACAATAATCTACCATTAAATGATTAAAATATGGTTGTTTTTTCAATTATGTAGAGACATATATAAGAGACACGAACCTGAGAGTTGAGGTCGTCGAGATGTTGTTGCTTCCGCTGCCTTGACCTCTTTGCTGACTCCCGGTTTGAGTCCATCCTTCTCTTCCGCTTCAGCTCCATCCGAGCCTGGAGCTCCATGTCAGCCTCTGACCCAAAGCTAGGATTCCCATGACTCGAGCCGGACGAGGTCCCACTTGACAAGGTCCCACCTGACAGGCTCATCTTCAACAAATTCTTTGAGCACGCTTCACCCAGCCGAAAACTACGTTGTCACTACGTTAAACCCCCAGATATGTCTAGAAGCTTCTTCTACGTTGTCTCAAGAGGCTATAGTTTTGAAGAACTATATATATGTACAGTACGGTGATGCTATTTTTCTTATTTGAATGATCTAATGGACGGGATTTGATGGTGGCTAGGACCTTACTGAGAACACATAGAACCAGTAGAGGAACACAACGGAGAAGGAGAGAACAAGATGGGTGCCTCGCCGGAGCGTCGAATTGATCATAAATTTGAAACCGATAGCCTCCGAGAGGATTTGTGACATCTAAGAAGCCACGGCCTTCCTCTCTTCAGTCTATCATGGATCAGTTGGCCAATATGTTACAATCTTTTACCGCACAAACAGCAAGTTGATCACTAAAGGAAAAATGTATCCTGTATCAGCTTGATGGAAAGGTGAAAATTTTGACAGAGTCTCCCCTAGAATCTTAGCAGTCGGCAGGGATTTTTTGCAGAGTTTCTGCTTGGAGCACAAGGACTTTGATCACAAGAGCAAGACTAGGAAATCAAGAACACAAGGAAAGATGATCTGCATAGAGAGCAAGAGGTTCTTGCAAGGAAGATGGCAAAGCACCAGGGCTGCCGCACAGGAACAAGCGAACCTTAGTGGGAAGGAGGGGAGGAGGGGAAAAGGGAATTGAGGCTTGGAAGAGAGGCTCATTTATAGATGGAAATGGGGTGAGTTCTCGAGAGAGAGGGAGAAAAAAAGATCAAGAGAAATTTTAGTGCTCCAATGTAAAGTGGTGGTGGGATGGTGAGTGGGCAAAAACGTGGGGAGGAAAACCAAGAGCTGATGGTGGGCTGTTGCTTGTGGGATAGGAATCTTCTCTGGCATCTTCGTACAACTACAAAAGGTTAGGTTACTCGGTCATTGTTTCGGTAATAATGTAGCTTTGGCAACCATAAGTAGAAAGATCACTGATTGATAAGATAGCTTCTATTACAATTTTAAATTAGATTAATCATGTCAGCAAACCATGTACTCTGTGTCTTTTGTTTGCCAAGAGGAATAATATACTCACAGTCAGATTTTACTGAGGGTAGGTTGATAAATTTTTTGTTGGGAAGTTGTGAAGATATTTGCAGATTACGAGGACGTTAGTGTGATCCAGTCAATAAAGCCAAACCACATGCCATCCACTGATCGAACAATTGATTTTACTTCCGAGGTTGCCTGGCCACAGTGGTTGCCTGCTGATGGCTAACGTGTTCATCTCTTGCCTTTCCGGGATATCAGACAGCTCAATGAATTATGGAGCTGCCACGAAAATTAGAAGTGCCTAAAGGTATAAATCAATTTCAGGTTGGGTTCATGTGAGAATATCATCAAACTGAATAATAAAAAAACAATCAGTCTCTTCAATGCTAGTGGCTGGTTATTACCTTCTCGACGTTGTTCGAAATAAATTTAATAGCATGTACGATCTCTCGTGTAAATAAATATATGCTAAAAGCAATGCATCTTTTCTTCTTCTCGAATGTGAAAAAGGACCTCTTGTGTATCATTTAAGGACTTCAAGTACTAATATGCATCTCGCCAAATGAATGCATGTGCCTGCAGCAATACTACATTTTATTAGGGAGGTTTTCATTATCAAATAAAAATTATCAGAGGTCATTGATATTAGGATAAATAGGATATATCAAAAATATAGAACCAAAGTAAGAAATTCAATTATTTTAAAAAACAATCGTAGAGTATAACTTGAAACTATTTCTAAGCCATCACTACTAAAAAATTAGGGACGAGTAAAAATGTATTTTTAGGGATGGGTACAGTACCCATCCTTAATTCTCATAGCTCAAAATCGATTTGTAAGGGCACAAAATGTCATTCATCCCTACAAATGCATTTGTAGAATTTGTAGGAGCGGGTGTCGCCATGACCCGCACCTATAAATAAATTTCCAAATAAGGAAAAAAGTTGGAAAATCTTGAAAACAACAAAAGAAAGAAGAAAAAATATCTCAGCCAACCGGCCACTACTATAAATTCATCTACTACCAAGGTACAATTTTTTTGACGAAATATGCACACTTGAGTAAACTGGGGTTAAAACCACTCACCTCAAACATTGCACGTACTCTCTTCTCCAACACACTACACACTTACTTGTGACTCTAGGAGATATATTATTCTTTTATATTAACACAGAAATCAATTTGTAGGGATGGATAATGGACCCAGTCCTAGAAATCCATTTCTAGAGGCGGGTGACACCATCACCCGCCCCTAAAAATAATTTTTATTTTATTCTAAAAATTCATTTAAATATTTAAATATAGTAGAAGAATAAAAAAGTGAAATTTCTACAATATAGTTATTCTGAACTATAAATATAGAAAAATATATACCAAATATATTTCAGTATATGTAAAGGTTAAGATAGTACAAACTTGAAAATATAACTTGAGTTGTATGAGTTATTATATAGTCATAGCCATATGTAGGGCACAACTAGTAGACGATCTTGTCATCCTAAACGGTCTTAAATGAACAATGTATAAACTATAAATTTTAGATCTTACCACTACAACTTTGATATGGAACTACTCTACATATAAGGTTGTTGAAAACAAATCAAAACTTGTATATTTTGAAACTAGAGAACTTACAATAGAAAAAAGTTATCAACAACTAAATGTTAGATCTCGTAAAACTCTACAATTTTGATACAAAGTTTGTCATCATCTTAGGTCATATAAAAAAGTAATGAATTTATTTGCGTGAAACCATTTGTAGGGGCGAGTCATACCATCACTCGCCCCTAAAAATGTATTTTTATGGGGCAGGTGACAAATAGTGGTTATTTCTAGGGGCAGGTGATGGCGTCACCTACCCCAAAAATCTATTCTCAGGGGCGGGTGATGGTGTCTCCCGTCGTTAAAAATGGTTGTCATTTATAGGGACGGGTGACACCATCATCCGCATGTAGAAATGTATTTTTAGTGGCGGGTCAACAGCTAAAGTAGCTCTGCTCCATTTGTAGAAGTGGGTTACATTTTGACCTGCCTCTAGAATAAAACAAGGAATCCCAACGAATCGTTTTTGTAGTAGTGTATTAAGCATCACTTGTTCACATATAAAAACAAGAATAAAATATTATGAGTGTGGGATTGTCGCGCGGGTGAATTTTGGCCGTCTATGTAGATGCAGGAAAAATAAGAAGAATTTGGCCGATATCTAAATTTAATGGACCCTACGGATAGAAGGGATATATCGAAAATTATTGTGAATTTAGGCCATAAAGGAAACGTTTCAAAGAGTTCATATGTATCCATTAGTTCCCAATAAACTAAACCTGATTGTGTTCCTTTGTAAAGGAAGTTTCATTATGTAATAATAGGCTTGCTAAGTTAGGATGGACCACCTTAGCTTCTATGCATCAAGCAGCGACTAATAGGGATAACTATGATTTATGCAGGTTGTACAACCACTTGGTAGTATTTTCCTTTTTCTTTTTATCTTTTTATTTTCTAGAGAGGCACTTGGGAGTGTATCCTTAAGATCAAACTAGATCGTGACTTGTACAGTCCATAAATTGGCTAGTCTTCTCCAGAAGGATCAACGTATCTCCTATTGTATACATATACATTGGCCATTAGGAGAATCAAGGGCCGGATAAGACTTACATATCAACTCATCTTTTGATGCTTTTATACGTCAGTAAAACAATTCCAGGGGCCTTGCCTCTAGTTTCACGTTTCATTAACCAATTGGAAGTAGTTACTGTGCTCAGAAAGCAATGACGACAAACATAAAGTAATTAGTCAAAAAATTGTAGCTTTACAAAAGGTTTGGCTAGGGATGTAGGTTAGGAATTCTTCACGTCACTTTGGACGGCTGACGACGCAGGGTCCCATTGTATCTGGACTATGCACCTCCCATGTCCTGTCAGAATATCAGGCAGCTATTCATGCACCAATGATCGAGTTCCTCAATGTGCTATTTCAGTTAGCTTTGTTTGTCCTAGCTAGCTAGTGCTATTTATTTAGAGACCCAACAATCTAATTAAAACCAGCAAATGAACTATGCCAAGCTAAAATATATATGCTTTGTAATATTGGAAACGATGACTCTTGATCAATACCCTGAACAGAAGAATTATAATAATGTTTTCATTTGTTAATTATTACGATTGCACAGCAAAGCCTAAATAAAGTAGCATCAAAAGTTTCTAGTAGAAGTTCAGCTCAATATTTGAGCACATGCGTGTTTGTTCAAACCTTAGGCATGCACGTCGTTTTCAATGCAAAAGACGACAAAATAAAGTGACTCATTGCAATTCAATGAACAGACAACAGCACTAAGAAGGAAGATGCATCGCAAATAGAGGGAAAGGCAGATCCGAATTCTCCTAGTATCACAATGTCAACACATTCATGCACCAGCTGGTAATTACCTGTGCATCCGGGTATTATCAGGTACTTGAGTCTTTGTCACATCCTGATCCCTACATATTGGCTGCAACTACTAACTCTTGCCCACTAAAAATCACTAGCAAGTTCTTTAAATTATATAGTGATCCAGTTGCAGTTATATAGTATGCGTCCAGTACATGGTCATATCCCTCATGCATATTCTTGAATAATTGCCTATGCCTCATTAGGATTTAAGAAGCTTCCTAGCTTTTGTGCACAAGAGAGAAAAATATCATCTTTGAGAACCATCGTCTGATAGAGAATTGGGGGAAAAGCTGAGAATTCAGTCCTGAAGCATGGGCTCAAGACTATCAAAATTCAAAACTAGAAATTCATATCTTCGATGGGCTGCTTGTTTCTTACTTTCTTCATTGTTCCAAAAGCATGTCGAGAAAAGCAGGTGCGTAGAATCGCGCTCCGGGTTCTTGCCGTGTGGAATCCTCTTTCGCTTTAGCTGCTCCTAGACTTGAGCTCAGGGATATGGACAGTGACACACAAGTGCGCTGCCGCAGACATGCTTTTGCATTCGGCGCTCTGGGAGATGCTTTGTAGCCGCAGCTAACGTCTACAGCATTCTAGAAGCACCTAAAGATGATGTCACGCCTCACTTTTAACTCTTCATTGATCAAACTGTAATGAGCCGTACGAATTAAGTACTCAGGTTTCAGGTTATATATTATACATTGAGATGCACAAGTAAACATTCGTATAGTACCAGTATTTTTCAGGTTATATATAAGACGAATTAAGTATTTTTCAGGTTTCAGGTCCTTATTGCATTCTGAAACTATTGTCACATCTTCAAACACTTATGTCACAAGCTAAAAACAACAAAATAAAGTCCTATATCTGAATAAACAACTTTAAATATTGAAAGAGAAAAGAAGTCAAGTGATAAACTGCAGGTTCCATCCTTATTTAAGTAACCATTGCTCGGTCTTCTTAAAATATGAAAACTTAGGCACAAAAACCAAAATAAATAGAAATTTTATCAGCATTATTGAGTGTGCTCCCATGTTGTGAATTTACTGTGATAGCCATGCAACTCTTGCAAATACATGACTATTCAACACAAAAAAAATTAAAAGGATCTGGCAAGCAAAGGCTAGAGTGGTGAGAAAACAAAAATCTCTAGAAAGGTGTTTCCGCCTTTTGAGGGGAACTGTATTTTTCATGATTTTTTGCTCTAGATTCCGTGTTTCAATTAGGTTCGATTATTATTATGTATTCTAGATTATCGTAGTTTTTATGTGGATAAATTAGTAGCATAACACTTTGCAGTATGGACTATAGGCATCGTATTTTGAAAGAAAGAAAGTAGTCTTCATGTTGGCTTTCTATTCTTTCAGGTACATCCATTTTTCTTATAACTTCCTCTACTTTATTGGAGACATAGGTAATGGCTGATAAAATGAATACATACCTTTTGTCTAAAATTTGCCTAGAAGATCTGAACTTGCCATAGAAGAAGGCGAACACCCTCATTAATCGTTGCTAACCTTGCTAACCTTGCTAATGCCAGTTCGTTGGCATATTCCAAACTATTTTGCTTGTGATAGGCAACTCCCAGACAAAAATATTTTCGTGAGACCCAACAGTCACTATGTAAGAAGTACTCAAGAAGACACAAGCATAGAAGACGCGGTTTCTAGACGCATGCATCTCCTATGGCCAAGTGGAGACGCGAGTTAACAATCCATGTCACCGATGTGATCCACATCGGTGACGAAAATTTAGTCATGCAATTTTTTTTGGTCTCTAATTAGAATTGAGATGTGTCTCCAATGAAGAATTCTGGCATAGTGACTTAGTGAGTAGTGGCTTCTCCTTTTGATCTTCAAATGAAGAAGGCCATCAATAACATTTTTGGGATTAAAGCATAACACTAGGGCCAGTCCTTTCTATCTAGCTTTATTAACCTGTTCATCATGAAAGCATCAAACTAAACAAAGGTCAGAAGAAGGATCCTGTAGGGATACACGACACTCCTATTGCTGATTTGGTACACTGCAATGCAAATCTTTCTGCAAATCTTCCAAAGCATAAAGCAGAGAGGAACAAAAGTGAAGGACCGCATGCACCTACCCTAGGGTTCTTGTATCAAACACGGTGTGCCAATACTTGGTGGTTAAGTAAGGAATCCTGGATGGTGGAACATGCATACTATCTGGCACCAACAAGGCACAGATACTGATAGAAAAACAGCATTGTGTCGTAGGGCCCCATCTATGTGTACACCTTTTTGGTTAAGAACGAGAGATAGTTCTAACACTCATACAGGCAAGTTCATAAATAGATCTTTGATATAATCTGCCTTACAGATCATTTCAAATACGGTCATATGGCATAAGAATGAGAAGTAGTGGGGTATGATCACTGGTACACAACAACCTATCACCACCGAGTCAAAAATAGCATCACCGCCCGTTGGATTAGGGTCGACGGTGATGGGTTGAGCCATCAACGACGGATCTAGAATTTGTGGCGATACCGTTTCCTCAAAATAAAAAAAATAGGATTGTTCCCCACCGCTGCAGCGGTGGGGGAGAGGAGGGGAGAGATGACCAGGAGAGGAATAATAAGATGGGGAGGAGTCAGAGAGAGAGGGAGGGAGGAAAATAAGGTGATGCCTAGCATCATCGCTGGTTCATAATATTGCCCGGCGGTTATATCTAATATCACCACTAATTCCCTTTCAGTTCAAACCGGTGGTGACGGGGCGTTTGCAATGACATGTCCTGTAGTAGTGGATATGTGTTTATAAATTACATTTTGATTTATTTAGACCACCATTGACAGAAACTGCATAGTAAACCAATTTACTTCTGAACTATTGATCAGATTAAAGACCAATAGCAATCATTTTATTTCTACATGTACAGAGTGTTAGTACATCGCTCCTTTTCCCAGATTATTATAACTAAATGTTTTTTTGTGCGCAAGTTCTTCATATGCTGCTTTCCCCCAGACATAAGATCAAGTACCTTTCTTGAGGCTTATAGATTTGCATAAAATTGTTCCAGCCCAGATTTAGTTTTTTTTCATATAAATTTTCATACTATATATTTTATTGCTGTTCGGTACCGTTTTCTTGGTGTTGGGTTTTAAGATATGTCTTCGGGCCCTCATCTCTTAGCTTGCTTCATTAAAGAGTACAAACTCAACAAGTCCCAGATACATCATAATGCAACCAAAAGCATGATTTCTCATTTCCAGTTACGCATATACACCTATACGATGGTTGCCTCTTGAGGTTTTCAAGTGATGAAAGATCTTTCCTTCTGGTGCAAATTTTAGAGCTTAGTTTGTGCTAGTGACACTATATAGATGGCTGTACTGGTGGAACACACTTTTTATTTTTTGAACGAACAACACTCGACTAGTGCATTTCTATTGATATAGTAGACCAAATAAAAGATTATGTATGTCCCCGGGAGGCCATAATCAAGAAAAAAGAAAAATGCCACGGAAACAACACCGGCGGGTTGGATTGGGGCCTCAACACACGCCAAACTCAACTTGACTTAACTCAGGCTGGTCGGATTCAACTCAGCCTGGTCGGATTGGGACATCGACACAAGCCACACTACATGTCTCAAACGAGAAAACTCAGTCCGTTCGGATTGGGACATCGACGTGGACAATACACAGGGCAACGGAGGCAGAAAAGAAGCATAGCCGCTGCGGCTAACAGCCTTTCTCATCTTCTGAAGTCGTCGTCGAGTCATGGCCTCAAGTTGATATGGAACGAAAGGAACGGACAGCACCGCACCGAGAAGACCACCGCCATGCGGGACCTGCCGCCGTAGTGCCGTTGCAACATGGTACATCATCTGGCAGGGTAGAACCAACAAACCCGGACCGCCCACAGGCCACCTCGCAGTCGCTGCCACGAAAACACAACAAGCGGGGGCCTCGCCACATCCGCCGTTGGACTCCTCCTCGCTCTCATCACCTCGCCAAAGACACCACACGCGGGGGCCTCACCACTTCCGCCACAGTACTTCGAGTCACGGATTCGTTTATAATGTTGCCACCAGGATGAAGAACAATGATGCTCCGCTTCCAAGATCCCCGTCAACAGCCGAACCACGCCCTCCAGACGACAGTATCTCGTTGCAAAGCCCGCGTACCAGCCACCGCCGCCATGGTAGCAAACAAGTTGTCGCTAGCGCCGTCTTCCAATGATGTACCACACCGGAGTCGCCGAGCAAGGCTGAACGACCCAACATAGTCCGCTGCAAGCCAAGTTGTCCCATGACGTTGGTGCCGCAAGCACCGTCCTTCGATGCAGTCCCACACCGCACTGACGATTGTCAGGCAATGCCAGCCGCCGCGGTCTGCTGCAAGCAGCCCAAAACCAACGCCCATACGACAACCCCTGCCCTCCAACATGATTTTGGTCACCACCGCTGAATTCAACAACCCCCTTCAAGCTTGCCACTTGCATCGAGCCACCCCGCCAAGCCACCGTTAAGGAATCCACCGGCTAGCCAAGATGGGTCTCCACCGATGACGCCTCCAAGAAGGTAGCAATGCCAATAGCGCCGCCATCGCTCATCCCACAAGTGGACAGGATCTTAACCCAGAGAAACTACACCGTAGGGACGAGCTCCAAGATGATACCCCCGACAAGGGAACGACACCCTCGGGCGCCATCGTCATCGCCGCCGGCAGGCTTTCGCCCAGAGAATCCCGTTGCAGCTGCATGCCCACATCCTGGCAAATCATAGTAGCATTCCCGGGGCCGGTGTTGCCACCGTGCATCACTGCACCGTGGCCATCTCGCATCTTCACGTTGCCTCCTCACAGCCACCATGCACTGCCATTGAGCAGGCCCCCGCACAGGCCGTCGCCAGCCGCACCTCCATGGCACCGTCGGGGAGGCCACGCGCCTGCCACCCCCAGCCGCAACACCATGCCACCGCCGGTACCCGCGGGCATCCCTCTGTGAAGGAGCATGCGAGACAAATGATGGAGAGCTACCTCGTCATGCACACCGTTGCACGCTGTTGTAGCCCGCCTATTGCGCAGATCCATGCCAAGCAGCACGCCGTTGTGCCCGGTCGCAACTCGCCTTGCTAGCCTCTTGCCGCCACCTCCACCACGCACGCTCGTGGCGCACTCCCAGTCACCGGTGGACCTCATCAGCTGCGTGCTCTGATGCGGGCTGCCGCCGGACAACTGCTTCGATGCCGCGCACCCGCACGCAGCCGCCCCTACTGCCGGGCAAGATGCGTCGCGACCCGATGCAACGAGGCCCGCAGGGCGCAGGACGCACATGCCGGCCCCGCACCGCACACTCCGTCGTCATCGCGTGCGTCCTCCATAGTTGCTGCAGCCGCCAGATCCAGGCACAGGAGGCTGAGATCAGCTCAAGGCAGTGCCGGATCTGCAGACGCCTTGGCAGTAGCCTCCGCCGGAGCCACCGGCCATCAGCACCGCACGGCCTGCCTCTCAGCGCCCGACGAGGATGAAAAAAGAAGGGGTAAGCTCCCCGCCGCCGCCGTCCTTACCCTCGCGCAGGCTTCCACCGGGAGCTCTAGCGGCGGCAAGGCAGGAGGGAGCGAGAGGTGGGCTGGCGGCACTAGGGCTGGTGAGCCGCCCATGCCGCCCCTGGTGGTGGAACACACTTGTGAATAAGCATGAGGTATCCACGTTTTCTTATTGACAACCCATAACCTGCAAAAAAAATTGGAACATAGTGTAAGCTAATAACTTGTTTGCCCATACCTTGCTAATATCGATCATATTTTATTGACATTTAGTTCCCATACGGATATTTGACGATCTGCAAAAGCATCACATATTTGGAAACAAAATAAACCAGTTTTCTCAGACATTACAATTTTTTAGCGGAGAGATCAGCACCTTTTAAAACTTAATACAGTGATATAATAATCAAAATAAGAACATGGTCTTGGTGAAAGATAGCATATCCTCTTGTTTTGTTTGAACGATATAGAGATTTTAACATATGTATCTTCGGGTGGACACTGATAACTTTTCTCAAGAAAAAATATGAACGTTAGCTCATTAGTTCGTGAGTGCATGCACTGGCGGAGCTATGTATCGGCCATCCTGGGCGATGGCCCCCCCTTGCTTCATGCAAATTTCTAGAGACATCAACCACTAGCCCACCTAAAAGTTTAGTTGAGTAGTTTGGCGCTAGCACATCTAAGCATTTCAGTCTCAACTCTCGATGCACTCCTTGGTTTTAATTTCTTCGTCACCAAGGCTGTCTCCCGAAGTGCTCATAGCTACTAGTGTGCTACATCTCTCAATATAGCTCAATAATTGCTAACAATCATAAGGTTTGTTGCTTGTTCGTCTCTCCTGCGAAATGGCCCCCCCTTGATTTGGATGCTAGCTCCGCCACTGAGTGCATGGTTGCACGATGCATTATTCAAAAAGTACAAATGCATGTAAACTGGCTTCTGTTTTTTGCTGGAAGAAGAACTTTATTTTTTTTTGTCCTCAAAGAATATGGCAATATGATAGAGTTGGGAATCTCTATTGGACTTGTTGGCTCCTGCCACCAGAATCCCGAATTATCTTGGCAGACCATCGTCAAGCAAAATCTGCCAAGAAAGCGCCAAGGATAGACTTTCCTTGGCGGCCGGCTGCCAAAAAATCATTTCCATGGTATTTTGGCCGCCAAGGAAACTAGGTCAAAAGCAAAATCTCTGAAGCGCCAAGAAGAGGATCCAACCGCCAAGCAAATTAGTTCCTTAGCACCTGCTGGCCACCAAGCAAATTAGTTTCCTTGGCTGCCGGCCCTGCCGCTGGCCGCCATGAAAATTAGTTTTCTTGGCTGTGCTCACCCGCCAAGGAAACACATATCACCGTAAAAAAAATACAATACAGTTCAATATCAACCGTTTCCACTTTAAATTAGCAAGCATTCTTTATTCAACCAACATTAATCAAATTGAGTGCTAGACATAGAAATCAGACTTGTCCATAAAACTATCTAAATTGGAATTGAAGATATTAACTTACAAATAGATTTATGTACTGACTAGCAAAACTTACAAATAGATTTGACATCATACATATCAAATAAAGACTTAACAAGAATTTTCATACAATCATACTACAATTCATCTTGTACTGCAATTCTCTCGCATTTTCTGCAATTCCTCCTTTTGCGATAAGTTCATGAATCGAACTTGGAAGAGGAAATATGTTCACATATATATATGCAGCTTTCATATTTATCATAAAAATCATTGCGCATCATCAGGATTGACATCATATTGAAAATATTATGACATAAAAGACACTACTTGAGAAACAACTTTTTTTGCGATAAATACTTGACAGTTGGTGTTGCGTAGTTAAAAACTTTATTTCGGTTGTTTGAGATCTTAAGTGTTGTGCTGGTTGTTGAACGTTGTATTTTTTGTCCGATTCAACCATTAGGTAGATGAAGCCGGAATTTCAATCCATTATCTAAAAATACTTGAGAAACAACTTGACCCAATAAGGTAGAATATCTCTCAGATCAGGGTTCCTTCTACCATGCTCGACCTCCCCATTGCTCAAATCAATGAACTCGCTGCCCAAATCAACGAACTTCCCTATTGACAAGCTTGCCAAGCCCATAACAGCTAAGGGGCTGATTGGATGATTGCATATCCCCCAAACCAGGCTTGTATAGTGCAGCCCAACATGTTTGGACGGTTAGATAGGCCTCCTAGCCAGGCTTGCGTTGTGCAAAAGGGGCAGCCCAGCCTGGATTGTGGGAAGCAGATTTCGATTTCATTTCCGGCTTGTACAGCCTGCATTAGCTCCACGCGGCCAATTTTGTGGGCCCGGTTTTAGCAGCCCGCGGCCCATACTGTGCAGGCAACAAAACCCGTCATCGCCTCGCTTGGGTTACTGCTGCACGGTACTCATTTGTGTTGCCCAGCCTCGACCTCCCTCTCTGCTCTCGCTCTCGCTTTCCCAAACGCACGCCGTCGCCGGGCTAGGGTTTCAGTTGTCCTTCTTCCCCGGCTCTGCAAGGACGAAGGGGAGCCCGTCGGCTACCTCTTCCCCTCCGTTGGTAGGTCTTAAAGGAACCATTCCATTCCTCATTTTCCTTTTCTGTCATGCTCTTTCCCGCTTCCATTGCATGTGTTGTATGTTGTCGCCGATAGTTTGTGTTATGCTTCTTGTATTTCATGGGTTGGTGCACAAGATTTCTGACGAG
This sequence comes from Panicum virgatum, assembly GCF_016808335.1. Classification (NCBI taxonomy): domain Eukaryota; kingdom Viridiplantae; phylum Streptophyta; class Magnoliopsida; order Poales; family Poaceae; genus Panicum; species Panicum virgatum. The sequence continues at coordinate 31,160,651 of NC_053150.1, read as the reverse complement.
TGCTTGTTGTTTCTTTCTAGTTTGATCTACATGGCCATGTTGTAGATCTTCCTTTAAATACTTTAGATCTGGTAGCATTCGGTGTAGATCTTGTGTTGCACTGCAACTTGCTTGATGAAATGGCTTGTACCTGGTCTTTTTTTAACTAGATTCTAATTCATTTGAATGTCGTTTGTAATAGACATGGATGAAGATGCTAGTAGGCGCCGCCAACTGATCCTTTGTGGGGGCAGCTCTCATTTTGTCATTAGTGCATGGATGATGATTAGGTTTAGGCGTCGGTTGACTGCCAGGCCTCAAATTTCTTGTGGCCCTATGCTTCCCAGAGATGAGAAGAGACAGAAAAATCTTAGCTTCATTTCCAATTCCAATGACACACAGTGTGTTAACCAGCTTAGGATGAAAAGGTCCCCCTTCTACCAGTTATGCGACCTGTTCCGGAGTCGTGGCTTGCTCAAAGATACTTTCCACTGCAACATCGAAGAGCAGGTTGACATGTTCCTTCGAGTTATAGGCCACAATCAAAGGTTTAGGTGCATTCAAGTTCTCTTTTTAAGGTCTTGTGAAACACTATGTAGGTATTTCCAAAAAGTCCTTTATGCAGTAGATGAACTCAGAAGTGAGTTGATTGTGCCACCCCCCACCAATGTACACCCCAGAATTCAAAACTGCCGCAGATGGAACCCCTACTTCAAGGTTTGCACTAGAGCACCCATGCATAATTGTCCAAAATTAGATAGCAGATGCTTGAAATAATTAATTTCATGGCCTTGATGTAGGATTGTGTGGGTGCAATTGATGGCACCCATGTGCTGGCAAGAGTGCCTCTTAAATACAGAGCTGCATTCCTAGGAAGAAAGCACACAACAACCCAGAATGTATTGGCAGCTATGGATTTTGATTTAAGATTCACCTATGTCTTAGCTGGATGGGAGGGATCAGCTCATGATGCTCTAATCTTAGCTGATGCGCTTCAAAGGCCTGATGGTCTTACAGTACCTCAAGTTAATAGGGAAAAAACATGCATTCAGTAAAGTTTAATGGTAAAGATCAATACTGATTCCACTATCTCATATATGGTAGGGAAATTTTACCTGGTAGATGCTGGATATACTGTGAGGCTAGGATTTCTTCCACCATACAGGGGTACTAGGTACCACCTAAGGGAGTATAGTGTCATGAGGCCTCAAAATGCAAGGGAGCTGTTCAATCGGAGGCATTCCTCACTGAGGGTTACAGTTGAGAGAGCCTTTGGTGCACTGAAGAATAGGTTCAGGATTTTGTACAACAAGCCCTTCCATCCATATATGACTCAAGTGAAGTTGGTCCTTGCCTATTGTATCCTACACAACTGGATACTAAGGCATGGCCATGATGAACACATCCCACCAGAAGAAGACTGGCCTGCAAATCCTTCTGATGAGGCTACTCCCAATGATGTAGTTATGGATAATGGTGCTTGGGATGCCAAAAGGGATATTTGGGCTGAGCAGATGTGGCAGAATAGGGCTATGGCTAGGAACTAGATACCCTGTTGCAGTATTTCATTTCTGTGACATTCATGTCTGATCCTATGCTAATGTATGGATGTTTCCTATCTATTTGTGAACTTAATTCTGTAACTTGGCTGGTAGTGTTTGGATCTTAGTTCAGTTATGTAATGCATGGATGTTAATTCAGTTATGTAATGTATGGATCTACTTCAAGTGTGCTGACCTGATCTATTGTCTCGTTATTTCTCATTTGATTGCTGCTAGTGTATGTGGCATTTGATTGCTGCTAGTGTATGTGGCATTTGATTGCTGCTAGTGTATGTGGCATTTGATTGCTTATCTGCATGCGTTGATTTGAATTGGAGAAAGTAGGACATGGCTGCTCTAGGTGCTGATCAAGTGGCAATTGATGCTGAAGAGGTGGTTGGAGGTCAGCAAGGCAATGCTGCTCCCCATGGCATGCTAAACTGGACTAGTACCATGTCTTCTTTTGTGCTGCGCCGCTTCACTGATTTGGTTGGTGAGGGAGTGAAGACAGACAAGAGTTTCAAGGATGTGCACTTGAACAAGGTGGCAAGGGATCTATCTGAGTTTACTAGACAGGAGGTGACAGATTCCTAGGTGTACAATCATATGAGGAAATGACGTGCAAGGTGGGTTAAAACTTGTCGAGGAGCTTGCTGCCGCGTCCGCACTGGCCGCGAGGTGTGCGGCGAGCAGTGCGCAGCACTTGCGTATGCAGCGCGAGGTGGGAGGCAGGCAAGCGCGCGCTCGGCGCGGGCAACTCGTTGCGCCGCGAGGGACGCGCGGCGGAGCCAGGCTCGGAGCGGCTGCCAGCAGCACCGCTCGACCGGGAGCACGTGCCAGGCTACGCACGCGGTCCACGAGAGCGCTACCGGCCCACCAGCATCAAGAGCAGGCCGACAGCCTATGCGTGGCCGGCAGGCCTGCCAACACGGGCGAGCAGGCCGGCAGCCTAACAGTAGCTGCACCGTAGTGACAACGAGAGAGCCCAGTGAGTCTTTTTCTTTTCTCTCACATTTATTGATTAATTACCTGCTCTCGTGTTTAAGCTAATTCGTGATACTCTGCATGTTCGGTTGAGACTTGTTTAGCAGTGTTTAGTTCTAATTCTAGATCTCGTAATTGCTAATATTAGTTAATATCTGCATGTTTAGTTAAGAAAGTTGTCTTTAGATGTGCTTGCTCTAGTCTATTCTAGTTAGACTCTTGATCAGTTTTCTTTTGGTTAAGGTTTACTTCTGTTTGGTTTTGAGTTGTGCTAATTTTGCTCAACTATCACATGATTTGTTAATTGGAACTGTTGCAAACTTAGTGAATTTTTTTTTGCAAATCTTTTTGGGAAAAAGCTTTTTTCGACTTTTTGGTCAATCGTCACTTCTGCTTTTATTTATTTGTATTATGCCTTGCTCGAGTACATTGCTTTTCGGTTGTTTCCGCGCACTTTATGTCTAGATTTCGGTGTTTTAGTTAGCCTTAGCTTTTGCTTTGCGACAAAGGCCGTGTTAGCAAAAAAAAATTTTGGCCAAAACCATCACATCACACGTTTGGACACATGCATAAAGTACTAAATGAAGCATATTTACAAAATTTTTTGCATGAATTAGTTGTAAATCGCAAGACGAATCTAATGAGCCTACTTGATCCATAATTTGCAACAGTGCTGCTACAGTAACCATTCATAAATTATGGATTAATCATGGATTAACTAGGCTTATTAGATTCGTCTCGCGATTTACAACCCATTCGTACAAAAAGTTTTGTTAATAGACTTCATTTAGTAGTTCAAAATAACAAGATTCCGTTCCAAAAAATTTTGGCCAAATGAACTAAACACACTCAAACTTTTCCTAACCGTTCATACCCGCCACGAGTTGACTTGTGTCATCTTTGCGGTTAGAACAGATGTGTGTCGAGTAGAATTTAAAGCATAAGTCTTGTTCTTATTGATGAGAATATTTAAATGCTCCCATTCCCTCCGCGGGTCGCCCATTTAGGTTCTTCAATTAAGATTTGAGTGATGCTAATCTCGTGTTCAATCATGCATCCTGAGCGTTTTTCTATTTTGTTATTTTCGAGTGTTTTTTGGATGATTTTGCATTCTTGATGATTACTTGATGTTTTTCTAAATTTCTATTTGGATCTGCTGGGTCTAGTAGTTACAAATCTATGGCTGAAGTCTTGCTCGAATCCGTTGCTTCTTGAATGAGTAATTGCCTTGTTTGTTTCCTCCATGCTATTCCATTCTAGAAAAGAATCTCGTATGCATGATATACTAAATGAAGTCTATTTGCAAAACTTTTTTAAGAATGAGTGTAACTTTTAGCAACGAATCTAATGACGGTAATTAATCGATGATTTGCTACATTGATGCTACAATAACCATTCTCTAATCGCGCAGTCAAAGACCTCATTAGATTCTTCAAGGTCACTAGCGCGGGGGTTCTGAAGTTGGTTTTGTAAACTGGTTTTGTTTGACACCGTAATTATCGGTCAAAATGTCACTATTCACTAGCACAACCTAAACCAAACGGGACATCTTGAGTCAAAGTTTCGGACGTTTGCTATTGTTCATCCCTTTTCCTTCTTCCGCTTGCGTGCAGAGTTATCGGGGAAGCCGCGAGACGCGCGGCGAGCAGTGCGCAGCATTTTTTTTATAATACGCTTCTGTATTCCATAGTTAAGGAAAACGTACAAGAACCCGTAGAAATACAGAACCATACGCGGAGGATACATGGATGGCTGTTTCCGCCAAACTACGAAAAGGACCTTGAAAAAATAGAAAATTACAACAACACCCCTGGATCCTTCTCAAAGCAACCTGGCTCGAACTCGTCGCCGCCGGCCGACGCCGCCGGAGAAGAAGCCAAGCGCCCCACGAACCGGAGGAGCCCCATCGCACGCTGGCTTTGTTGGAGTCACAGTAGCAAAAGCCATCAGCGAACACACGTCGACCGGGGACACACCCCAACACCTCTTATTCCTGGATCGAACCACGCCGTCGACGACCACCGCCGCCGAAGGGAAACCGGGCCAGATCCAGCCGCCAAACATCCACAGCACCCGCAGCCATCGCTGCACTCTTGAAACAAAAGAAGGCCAGCAACCACCCCATCAGGCAGAAAGGGAAACTCACCGGCCTCAAGCTCCGAAACGGATCTCCCCGACCTCGCTGGTCAAACTGGAGCAGAGCCGCACCGGGGCGAGGAAGAAGCCTGGAGACTTTATTCCTCTGCGCCGCCCTCGCCCTCGCCTCGCCGACGCCACCATGCCGCAGAGGACCACCCCCCCGGCGAAACCTAGCTGCGCCGACGACCACCGACGGCAAGCACCACCTAGGACTAGAGAAGAAACTACCTATCCTATATACACCCGCACCATCTCCGATGCCACTCTGGCCGCCGGAGACGTGGGAGGCCGGCAAAATCGCCGCCGGGAAAGCTTTCCGCCTCCCTTTCGCCTCGAGCAACTGTAGCTGGGGGAAAGGATGGAAGGACCGAGAGAGGACTGCAGTGCGCAGCATTGCGCATGCAGCGCGAGGGGAACAAAATCCTCTGCAGTCGCCTCCTCCGACGGCGCAGTGCAGTCGGCGAATCACAGCCAATGGATACGCATCGGACAGCTACGGGCTCCAACCAAGCTTCCAGGGCACGCTTCGTCCGTTGCGGTGGGTCTCGGCCCAACAAGAGCATCACGCGCTCCAGTTTCTGGCGCTGCAGCGAATGCTTTTGGTGCGAGGCTGCAGCAGTACGCGCGCGCTCCGCGCTTTGGCGACGAAAAGCGAGCGGCGATCATCTGAGCCGGAGCTAGCTCATCTTCGATGGCAGGTGTGTTGCTCTTCATTTTAATTTGTTCCTGTGCGTCAGATTGCAAAGTAACTACTCTTTTATCTTCTCCCCAATCTTGCCCAGATTGCAAGGGTAGGTTCTAATTTGGTTGCTTTTATCCTGTACGTCCTGTACCAAAATAAAATCTGCATATTTTAGATGGAAGATTGAAGGAGACATCAACTTACCCACATTGAAATCAAATCTACATATTTGGCATGGAAGAAAAAAGGTTTGTAATATCATGGATGTTCCTTGTTCTCCATAAATTAGATAGATTTTAGTTTCTTCCCCACCAAATCAAATACCCATGTCATAATTATTTTTTCCTTGCAGTAGGGAGGGTTTGCTTCCTAGATTTTTACCACATGTTGGAATGGAGTTTAGTACTATAGATGAGGCTTGGATGTACTTCTGAACATGTCTCTGCAATTGCAAAAAAGGAGTACAATTTATTCCACAACTACAACATGTACAACTTGCTTATTTTCCCTGGTTTCCTATACAGAATATATTTGCACAAAACTGCTAGTTCATAGCCTCTGCAACAAACTGCTATTTTTTTTTCTCCAATACAAAACACAATGCTCACACAGCTGTGGATTACAAACACAAAGTGCTAATACTCAGATGGATGCCTCTGAACAGCCAGCTAGAAGGGGTCGCATCTCAAGCCGATCTCCATAGCGGGGAGCTCGTGTGCCAAAGGCCCCCCACCATGTCTGCACTGGAGGGGAGCGTGGACGTCTCACCAGCGAGCACGACTGAGCACGGCACTCCCTGCGGCAGACGACGAGCAGCAGCCGCGCGTGCGACGGCCTAGACGACGGGAGCGCACCTGATGCGCCGGGTACGAGCTGTAGCCACCAGGAGGGCCACGCCTCTGTGCTGCGACAACAGGAGGGAGGCGGATGGTGCGGATCGGACCGGCGGCGAGGACGGAGGCGGAGCGCATCTGAGTACGGGGATGACGGGAGGACCGGGATGCACAAGGCAAAGGAGACGGACGTTCTTGTTTATGGGCGGTGTGGGCTGGAATGGGCCGCCCAAACTGGCCTGCTATACGATTTTGGCAAGGCTGTCGTTGGATCCGGATCGCTTGGCTGCGATTGGCTGACTGCACCGCGCCGTAGTTGTCGCCGACTGCAGAGGATTTCGTTCCGCGCGAGGTGGTGGGAGGCACGGAGGCAGGCATGCCAGGTGCAGAGGTGCTCGACGCCGGCAGCCAGCAGGGCCGCGAGGGACGCGCGGCGGCGGCCAGCAGCACCACTCGCACGCAGCCCACGAGGGACAGGCCAACAACCCAGGTGCTGCCAGCAGGCCTCCAACACGGGCGGGTAGGCCGGCAGCCCAATACAAGGTACACGTGGCCCAAGGAGGCAGCAAGCACCAACACGGATTGCTGCAGGCACATGGGCCTGTGCGGGCACGAGCAATGAGCAGAGTGAGTCTTTTTTTCTTTTCTCATATATTGAATTATTGATTACCTACTCTTGTGTTTAAGCAAGTTAATCTCTGCATGTTTAGTTAAGAGAGTTGTCTTTGGTTGTTCTTAGTTCTAGTCTTATTCAGTAAGACTCTTGATAGGTTTTCTTTTGGTTAAACTTTGCTTCCGTTTGGTTTTGGGTTGTGCTAATCATTGATGAATCATTGAATGCTTTGTTAGGTGGAATTGTTGCATGCTCGATGAAAAAGAACTTTTGCAAGTCTTTTTGGAAAAACGCTTTTTTCGGTTCTTTGGTGAATCGTCACTTCTACTTTATGTTGTGCCTTGCTCAAGTACTTGTTTTTCGCTTGCTTCCGCTTTGCGTCTTGCTTTCCAAGTTTTGGTCAATCTTTGGCTTCCACTTTGCGTCGAGTTTTTCTAATCATTCTTAGGATGAACTTGTCACGAGTTGACTTGTGTCATATTGACAATTAGAAGAGATATGTGTCGGGTTGATTTCGGGATATAGGCCTTGCCCTCTCGTAGAAGTTTTTTTAAAGTTTGTGTGAGTGAAGTTTCTTTATTTATTCTGCATTCTTTTTGTTAGCTTTTTCATTCTGTATGTACATTATAGTTTATATGACTTATTTTTGTTGATTAAATTTGGTTGTTTATCTTAACTACTTGGTACTTGGTCCTCAAGAACAATTGTCATCTACCCTACCATGCATCGGTGAAGCAAGATACAATCAAAGTGTTTTCTGAGCTAGACTGTGTTAAGGGTCATATTTTTGGCAAATGTCTAGTAAGTATTGTTCATTTTTATTATTCTTTTTTCTACTTTGTTTGTTTTTTTCGTACTTATTTTTAATTTTTACATATTTTTTCATTCAAGTCAATTTGTTATGCTCGGAGGGTTGCAGCAAGAACTCCTATGTGTGATGCTCATGTATGGAACTACAAGGGGTTCCAGGAACCTTTTCTCAATAGCTAATTTTTTTATTATTTATGAGTTTTATTTGCTTCTCATTTTCTTTTAAATCTATTTGTAGAATGTACATGTTAGGTACCGTTTCATTCAGATAGTATTTATCATCTCTTTTTTTTTTTACTTTTTGATGCAGTCTTTGGATGATATTACAGTTTTATATACGAAGCATGCTCCTGCTACTGCTCCAAATGAGATGTCACCATTATTTACTCAGAGCATTATTGTTGATGTCAATGATTACTTCTATCTGCGGGACTAATTGAAGAGAAAAATCTAGTGAGAACATGCAGTCAATGAATAATGGTGAAGCTACTTATTCTGGACCTTCTCCCAATAATATTGCTGCTGAAATAATAATGCAAATGACAATGGCCTATATTTTGATGAGCCCATTGATAATGTGGTGGCTGGTGTGGATTCTCCTATGCAAGTAGCAGAAGAAATATTTCCTGATGTCCCTATTTCCACACCAATAGTTCAGTCAATGGAGGTTGGTCGAGGACGAGTGGTGATATAGAGATTGTTCCATCGTTTGGTGATCACACTCAATCAAGTTATACAAGTGAAACTGAGAAGGTTGCATCAAGTTCTCCAAATACTTTAAATCAGTTAAATTTTACCAAGGTAAAATTTCCAGTGTAGTTTTGAATTTTATTTACTGATGTCTTTTTGGTTTTAGTAAAAAGTTTTTGTTGGTGTTTTTGTACAGGCTGTTCCCAAGGGATGAGGGGATTTTTTTTTTGATATCGGGAAGAGGGGATTTTTGCAATGGTAACAATGTTGCCACCTGTACTCGGTCACCAAATGTTCCCCTTAGTGAAGTTGGCATTATAGACACATAATAAGGAAGAAGAGGGTTAAGAGATTGGCGATAACGGGGCACATTTACTATACTACGGACCCGGTGACTCATAAATTAAATTTGAACTTTTAGATTGGTATCCAACGGTGATTTTTGAGAACTTACATGTTTACAATAAATTAGTTAGTCAGCTGACGTACCCTTTTTTAAAATATAAATATTTTTAAAATATGTGTCTGTGGTACATGAGTCACCACTAATCTTAGAGAGTGGATTAACCATTTTACATTTCATAACAATATGAAACCAAACTTTATTGTATCATTAACGGGTTTGATAATACCGTACCCCTTTAGTCCTTGTTTAGGTCTTGTGCTTGTTCACACACGAGCCTATTATGTATGAGTCGGTAATATACCATTTTTCGCCCCATAACAATTTGTTCAGCCCTCCTAAAACTCCTTGTTCAGCCCTCCCGAAATCCCTTTTCGTTCTCATTTCAACATGTTCCTTTTCCATATTTTTGGCTCGTAATTTGAATAAATTTAAGATTCTTATAGATACATCATAACATATATTTTTATGGTACACATATTAAATATTATAAATATCGATCATATTCTCTGAATAATTCCGATCAAACTTAAGAAAGTTTGACTTAGGATAAAACTAGAATTATATTTTTCCCAAATGGAAAAGGTATTTTGCAGTTCTCTAGTATGAATGGGATATATAGCACATATGTGTCCTGCTTCTCAGGCTTGCAGAGATCGGTGGTGAAGATAAATCGTTTTTGGAAGACCTGCAGTATCAAATCAATGATGTGTCACAAAATTTTAGTTAAACAATACCAATAATATAAGGTGATGTTGTTTTGTGTTTGTGGTTTAGTGAAATAGTTATTTTACTAAGCAGTGTATATATTATTATCGTCAGGATGAATTTGTGACACGAGGCAAGATCAAGCTGAGATCATATTTGTGTTTGACTGCATTGCTTTATCGGACAAATATCTCAGATATGCAGTACTTTTACACGAGTTTGACGCAGGATTCATCCGCGTGAGGAGCCTGAGCTTGGCGCAGGATTCGTTATGTAGAGATAAGGACAGCAGGACCCGGGGGACCCGGGAGATACGGTCAAGAATGAATCCACTTATCCACCCACCGCGCGGGCTCGCAGCTCGGACCCCGGAACACGTTGAGGCGCGGCCGGACGGCGTGCCGGCCGCTGCCGCCCCGCCGCCTTCATCCGCCTGCATGATGGTGCTCGGTCGGAGGCCACTGCTGGAGCCTTGCGCAGCCGACTGGTCCGGTGGTCCACGCCCAGTGGGAGCCACAGCTTCCTCATCCCCTTGCTCCCACCCATCCCTGTCGTCCCCTGAATTGAGTACTATACGCTCCAAGATTTGGAGCGCTCCCGTTCGCTCTGGCCCCACGTGGGGCCCGGGGGTACTGTTCATGGGGGGCCGGTACTGTTCATGGGCCCCACACGTACTGTTTAAGTGGGCCCACGTGGACCCCCGGATACTGTTCATGGCCCCCGTGTACTGTTTAAGTGGGCCCGCATATTATTCAAGTGGGGGCCACGTATAAAATATATTTAATTTTTTTATATAAAAAATAATATGATTTTGTATACTGCGTTCACATGTAATAGCTCTACTGTTTGTATACTACAAAGTGGGAGCCACACCATTTGCGACCCATGCACATTTAATGTGCCCCACTTAATGGACTCACGGTACTATTAGGTGTCTCTATCATTTGAAAAAAACATCAATGATGATTTCGTATACAAAATATAAAATAAATTTAACTTTTCCTATATATATGAAAATAATAACTTTGTACATCACGTTCATCTACGATAGTTCTAATACTTTTTATAATTTGTTTCCCGTACATAAATTCAAAAAATAGGATTAATTATTCTTTCATCACTAATTTTATACGTTACTCAGTCAGCTATTTTTACTCACACCTAAAAGTCAACGAATTTCTAAAAAAAAGTTATACTGTGCTTAGATGACCATTATGATATCATAAAATATCTAAATTTAATATTGGATTGAGTACAACAAAATATAAATTTATGTTTCATCATTCTTTTCAAGTTAATATCTTCCAAATAGACGCGCATCGCACGTCAACCGGCCTAGTTATATCTATGGAATCCCCTGATCCCCGGGCTCGGGCAGCCACTCCCGTCGCGGTAGTCGGCGAGCGACGCGAGTGCCGATCGCTGGTCGACGACCACGATGTGACCCGCCGGCGACCGGTGGTCCTTCTCCCTCCCTGTTGCCAGATATTTTCCCGGAGGCAGATCAGAGCAGCAGCCCTCGTTGATCGGAGGGGCCTTCATGTACGGCTGGACCCCATTGATTTGGAACAGTTGTTCTGCTCTAGCAATGGAAACCGGTGGTCTATGAATTCCATTTTGGATAATATTTTGTCTCCTCTTCGACTCTTTCTGGAATGTATAATCCACCTTTAGACCTTCTCCAAAAAAAAAAACAATCTTTAGACCTAACCTTTTTTAGGTGAGAGCCAAATGAAGACGTGGATTGTTCTCAACTTCTCATCATGTGTCTGCCTCTGCCTAGTGCTTAGCAAACACAAATGAAGGTAAACTATACTGTGTAACAGCCAGTTTTCGTGCAACTTCGTTCCTCTCAACATTGAGGCGCGTACTAGTCGCCTAGGTGATGAGATAGACACTGACGTGATGAGCTATAGTGCTAAAAAATCTGGTTACCCATCATATCCTTGTCCTCGTAATTTACCAACAGATAACCCATACTTTGCAAGCATTTATAGCAAAGATTTCTTTAGAGAATTTGATGTTGTGTCCTCCACATGCTTGAGACCCAAAAACCTTTCCACAACCATTCCTTTTTTATTTACAAACCTGCATAAGACATGATACAATTAGATGAGGAATACAATAAATGAGAAATAACGGCACATGAAAGAATCGAGATATGAGAACTAACCTCACAATGACAGCCATTTGTTCTGCAATTGATATATCTCGAGATTCATCAATAAGAATAGAGAACAGATTACCTCCAATCTCCTCCTTTATCACTTTGCTGATCTCTAGTGCACAACTTTGTGTAAGGTCCTTTTGAATTTCGGAAGAAGTCATGCGGGCATTTTTTGGACACAATTCATCAAATGCAACCCTCACCTCATTATTCTTTTTCTTGTACCAATCAAGCATCTCTAAGAAATTTCCTTTGTTTAAGGAAGAAGAAGATTCATCATGTCCATGGAATGCATGACCTTGGGCAATGAGAAATCTAGCAATATCTAATGCAGCGTTCACACGAATCTCATATTGCTGCTCAGAAGTTATAGAATTAACCTCAAACTTCCGTGAGATACTTTTCATTTGATTACTGAAGTCAACAGCACATTGCCTTGCTTTATTGTGGCAACCATTAATAGCACGGCAATGATCTGGGAATCCTCTACTTGCTGCTTGCTTCCAATTTGTATATCCTATCTTAGTAAAAACATCATGACCAAAATTTTCATGATCAGCCTCTTTCCTAAAAAGAAAGCAATAGAAGCAATATGCTGTTTTTTTGTCACACTATATTCTAACCAATCATAATCAGCAAACCATGCTGCTCGAAAGGCCCTATATTTTTCACGAACAAATGTATGATCTTTGGGTTGGGTCGGACCCTTCAACAAATAAGCCCTCTTGACTTCATCAATAATATTTGGATGAAATTGCTCAAATGGTATTCGAAGTGCCGGATCACTAATAACATGAACATTTGGGTCAAATTCACGTATAAGATTAATACCTCCATCTCCATCTCCATTATGCCCTTCACCAACCGGCTGTTGCTCAACTTCAGGTTGTTGTTCTACCACTGCCCCACCATCAATTTCAGCAACCACAGACTGTATTTGAGCTGATTCTTCATCTTGAACCACTTCTCGATATTCCACATCAGCTGCATTTTGACTTTCCCGGGTACTAGGGCGGGAGGTGGAGCTCGAGCCGACACTCATACTTGAAAAAAAAGGTCTTCAAATCTACATAATCCACGATACAAGCAAAATCTTAATGTCAATTGAACAAATGTAGTAGAATCATTGCATATCTGCAGGTAGTTTCTTGTTTTTACCTCTTGTTACCATTTTCTTCTTGCCAACTATAAGTGTTTTAGTAGAATTTTGGGGATAACCAGCACCTCGCCCTCGCCCTCGCCCGATCCCAACCGGTTGCTGCTCAACCTCAGCTACTGAACCCTGTCCCCATCCGCGTCCCCGTCCACGGCCGCGCCCAATACCGGTGCATCCCTGCTCCTGCTCTCCATTCCCCTCCTGGGCTTGGTCCTCTCCCTCCATCTGAAATTCTCAATTGGATCGACTATGAGGTGCGCCCGCAGGCTGGTGCCTGGCGCCTGGCCGGTTGGGGCAGGCCGGCAGAGGGCCGCCTGCGGGGCGCGGCAGGCGGGTGCGGTGCGGCCTTGCCGCCTGCGGGGTGCCGGCGGGCGGGGGCAGGCAAGGTGCGGCACTGCGGCGGTGCGGCGGTCTGTGCCGGCGGGCGGAGGCCGGCCGGCGGAGTCCGGCAGGGAGCTGCGGCGCGCAGTGGTGGGTGCCGGCGGGCGGGGGGCGGCAGCACGCGGCGATGGCGCCTGGCCGCCAGGCGGGGTCTGCTCTGGCCTGGCGGCTGGGCGAGCGAGCGGCGCCCATGCCTCTGCCCTGTGACCTAGCGCAGCCGTGAATCGGCCGATCGGTACAATACAAGCCCAATAACGGTTCGTGTTCTTCTTCCTCCCGTCTCGACGCCTCGCCGCAAAAACAGAGCAGCAGCACCGCCGGTCCGCCGCCGGGGATTGGGGGCCGGGCCATGGATTCGCCGGAGGAGGAGGGGGTGGGGGTCGTAGTTCCCGGTGGCTAGCTGGGGCATATGCCCCACCCTGCATGATGGGTGCCTCCGCCTCTGGGATGAAGCGCAACCACATCTCTCCGGCTCTGCCTGACTGTCCATTCGTGCTAATCAAGCTGAATGCCGTTGCCCACATAATCTGCGTTTATATGTTGAGCTGCTGCACATTTATATGCCTTGTTTGGTAGGGATCTTGGTTTTTATTCTCATAAGAAACAATAAGATCCTTTTCAAACGGTACCACCGGCAAGTATCTCGAATCAGAAACAGCCGAAACCTGTATTTTTATTTTAAAGTTGCTGGCAGGATCCTGCCAAGTTTGCATTAATATAAGAGAAAAACATGTATATCTTCCTTTTCTACAAAGAAGAACAACTCAAAATAATATTTATCACAAGATTCACTTCTCTCCTCAGATATATAGTATATTTTTTTGGGTAATATATACAATTTTTTATGAATCCAAAATCGACGTATAATCCAAACGGTCGCACAAATAGATTCTCTTTCAACAAACTAACATTTGAGACAAAGAGAATCATAAAAAAGAGAATGCAAAACTCCATCAATTAGGACACAACTTTTCTTTCGCTGAGATGTTTACATCTGCTTTAGAGAAACAAAACATAGGTACAATTTATTTTTCTTATTTTATTTCCATAAATAAAAGATAATATAATACTATATTTATTTTGAAAAAACAGGTGAAGCCGGATCCAGACCTCCTCCCTTCGTGGCGTCAGCCGTCACAGGCTCACATGCCACCGAGCGAAGAGAAGCGGCTGCCTGTGCCAAGGACGGAAATGCCCCTGGTGGACAAGGACGCGGGGGTGATTGCCTCTTTTGGGGCCTAGTGTGCGTGCGTGAGCAGGTAATGGCGTTAAGAGGGCTTCTAGAGGATGATGCTGGTTTTACATTTTTCGCCCCACTACATGGCTTCGGCTGCTCTGGGCTCCTTGTACATCGACTTCGTTTATATTGCCACACTTGTAGTGTAGAAGCTTTACCATTTTCTCTTGGACGTTAGGATACTTTAGTTTGTTATTATGAGCATGTCTGAGGCCTTTTTTTTTTTGCCTAGGTGCTTGCACAAAAGTCAAAATATGCTTGATTGCTTTGTTTGAATAATTCATTGCCTTTAAAAGCTTAGCCCAATTGACTAGATTAGGTTTCTTGTGGTGAGATCTATTCATCCAGATTAAAATCCATCTTTTATTTTTTCTCCATATTTCCATATTTACTATAAAATTTAACAGTCCCTATTATTTCAACAAGAAAAAAACTTGAAGCACCAATAACAAGTACTCCCTCCGTTCCCAATTATCTGCCGTGGAAGTGACACATGTCCCTAAATAATTGTCGTTGGCTATTAACCAGTACTAGGCAGTACCTGTACGCCTGTACCGTACCATGAGCTGTCGACCAATAAGCCACCCTTCTCCCCCTCAATCGCCTGTCCTATTTGATTTGTTTAAGGACAAAGCACTATGCTGCATGCGAAACTGTGAAAAAGTACGAGGGTAATCATTGCTATATAGGGTTGCATTGTTTCCTGGCCCAATTTTCCCGCGACAGATAATTTGGGACAGAGGGAGTAGCCGACAAAAGATCCAAACATCATGAAAATCTAGACGAGCGGAGGCAAGGTTCTTGGTCAGTCTTATGATATTTTCTATTCTCTTAAAGATATTTGTAAGTATAGAATATATATACATTAAGGCTAGTCTCAGAGCACGGTTTCATTGCACTGCAACCAAAATAACCATGTCAGCTTGACACTGGAATGAAATAATCACTCTCAATGCACAATTTCACTGCACGATTTTATATATAGACAGGTTGTAGCATTTAATTATTCGATGGTGTCACTACTCCAGCACCCCTCATCACCGCCGGTTCGTAAGGAGTATCACCAACGGTTCGGGAGGCGTTGGATTTATGTCGTTGGTGATAGTGGGGCTATCACCGCCGGTTCCAGAACCGTTGGTGATGTGCACCCATCACCGCCGGTTCGTATCTGGAACCGTTGGTGATGGAGACATCAACACCGCCGGTTGAATACACGAACCGGCGGTGAAGACTTTTTTCCCATCAAAAAAAATATTTTCATATAATAATATTGCATCATTTGTATAACGGTGTAAAAATTCTCTTCTCATGAACAAAACAGGTTTTATGCGAGTTAAGGAAATAGATTATCATTCATTACCAGCTGAAACAAATATGTCACTAGCATAGAAGCAAATGGCATTCACTCCCCCAAACTGTTGAAGGACCATTAGCCCGACTCCAACCTGACCGCAGAGCTGGTTTGTCAGGAAACAACAGAAAAACATGTTCCTGATAGGAAGAAAGACATATTAACGGTACTTACTGTAACAGCATGAATATAATCCTTCTGAAACAGGTCCAAAACCTTTGACTTTGGTAAATGCTGAAGCTTTTCTGTAAAATCCTGAATACCAAGATCACAGAATCATCAAGAGTTTTGTTTAATATACGGTTAAGTTGAATGTTTATATTTATTCTCAAGTAGGCAAGCATTTCATACTTTAATTTCTTCAGCTTCCTCAGATATATCAGCCCCCTTTCCCCTTAGCTTCTGCAACTCTGCCTCAAATGCACCTGGGTATCCAAACCTTGCCTGAGATACATGATCTTCATCAAGCATTATTCCAACTTCCAAGTGGTAAACTTGTCGGTTCTAGCTAATGATATGGATCTTTGAGAAACTATGAACAGAAGGGAAGACTATTTTACACATTTATTGTTTGGTATCTATGCAAACCTTACCATAACTGCAGCGTTTTAAATTTATGCTAAAAGTTAAATATTTATATGTAAAAGTTCAAAATCTGCTCCCTTGCTTATGATCCTTGTGTGATGTTTACATGAGTAGATCTCCATGATCATTATTAAGAAATGTTTGACTCTGATTGTCAATGTCATCTTTAGTTCTAAACTCGAAATAAGAGAGGTGTTTATCAACTTGGATGGTAATGGAACTAAATATTCATCAAAAAATTAGTACTTAAAGTAAAGCTACTAACCAGCCATCTAGGGGATTCAGGAGTCACAAGAAGGCCAACCAACTGCAGTAAACATGGTGCCACTCCTATAACAGGAAAGTTAAAATTTGTACATAATGGCATGGATTAAATTTCTTGGTACACTTGTGCATGTATTTGGAGTCGATACAGTTTAAGGAAAAAGGGGAGTCAGCTAAAAATTAGAGCCATATCAGTCATCCTGATAAAATGGGTCTTCGATGGACACAATAGGATATTCAGAAACAAAGGACTTGACCAGATCTTTCAGGCTGTCACCTGAGATTTTGTTTGAACCATCGTTGTTCTGGCAAAGAAAGTTATTTAACGTAAATATAAATAAAAACTCATTTGTTATCATAAGCCCATAGATAACTTAAACAACAGCATAAAGAACAGCTATAAGTAAATAAAAGGCTTAATAAGAAGTTGCAATTCTTACTTCCTCCTTGAAATTAAGATCATAAGTCTTATCCTTCTCACTGAAGAATTCAGAAGCAGCAACATCCATTCCAATAACCACCTGCCATGGATAGGTTGAATCAACAATACACGAAGGTTGAATTATGAGGTAAGTAGTGAAGAGAGGAGGTACCTTTCCAGTGTATCCAGCTTTTTCTATAGCTGTCTTCAACCGTTCAAGGCCCTCTTGAGTTTATAATACATAATTATTGCAGCAGAATTGAACCATAAGATATTATACATTGAAATCAAATGAGAGAGTTCAAATATCATAATAAAAAATATAGAGTCCACGCATCAAGTTTAAGAACATCTAGTCCATACACCAAATATATTACAATGCTTGACAAGAACGATATGATCTAGACATTACACCTAGATTATGCTGTACTCAGATCCTGGCTTCACCACGTAGTCCACAAGCCATCCAGCTAGTTCTTCTTGAAGTGCTACTAGCTCGCCCATGAGCAATTCACGTGAATCCAACTTAGTGTTCTGGAAAAAAAATGACACAACAACAAGATATTAGACAAGTTAGATAATTCAAGACACAAGAACATATATCAATTAACCATTTCATACAAACCATTTCGGCGCTTCTGCAATCGCCGGTGTAGCAGTGCATGTAATGCATTACATAGAACCCACAGTGATCGTTGCCCAGAGGCTGCTTGAGGATGTATTTAGCCTCTTCTACAGTGAAGTCTCCCCAAAAAGGTCTATGGATTTTGCTTTTCTTACGGTACTTAGCAAAGGCCCTATATATGAGCGAAATTATGAAATAGAAATTGCATGAATAAGACACACGACATTGAAATATCTGGACAAACACTTTAGTCAATTGCAAATCAACCAAAGGGAATTAGGGAAAATGAACAAGCTACCACAAAATCCTTTGTGAAGCTGTATATTCATCATGTCAGATTACATGATTCTATTTGTCTAGCATCACCCCCCTCTTCCTGATATGAACTAACAACCACACTGTTGCACAGAACAACTGGCCATCCATCGAGATAGCAGCTACAAACAAATTCAGTTTCGAATGTTGAGTTCAAGTTTACCCAGGTTATATCAAATCACTACATCGATAAAACGGAACCAATTCCAGTACCACTGTACGTGATGAGGAGGGGAGAAAGTACGCATACCAGAGACCTGCGTGAGTACGCCGTTGTGGGGGATCCGCGCCGGGACTGCGGCCGCGTGGCGACGCCGTCGAGAGCGGCCGCGGTGGAGCTGTCGGCCCCTCTACACAGGGGTTCAGGGATGGCGGTGCGTCAGGTGCTCGGGGTGGGGGCAACACCTCTGCACGGGACGGTGGCCGCGGTGTGGATGGCCTCGGGGACGGCGGCGCCGGGGCTCGGGGACGGGGCGCCGGTGCTCGGGGACGGTGCCGCGTCTGAGATTTGGGGCGGTGGAGTGGCGACTGAGATTTGGGGTGCGCTAGGGAAAAAAAGGAAAACAGGGGGCTCCACCGTCGGGTCTAGCCCTCACCCGGTGGTGTTGATGATCTAAACCGTCGGGTCCAGCCCACACCCGGCGGTGTTGATGATCTACACCGCCGGGCCTATACACAACCCGACGGTGTTGAGTGTCTATACCGCCGGGTCTATTCCCAACCCGGTGGTGTTGAGCCTTTGCAGGCCACTGCAATCAGCTTCGCATGTCTACTTCATTCAAGACAAAGTGGAGGCACATATGTCTACTTCATTCAAGACAAAGTGGAGGCAAATATGGCAGTAATCCATTCATGATAAATATGTCTACTTCGCATGTATATAATAGTTCTAATAAGACATATATTTAATAAGTTTTACACCATACGAAGTGGAGGCATATAATTAATAAAAATACTTTAATTCTTTTTAAATATTACATGGTTAAATTAGTACATAAATAGTGAGAAGATAGCTTCAATTGACGATGAGGGCCTCGTTATGATCAAGTCGCACATAAGCTGGTTCTTCTCCCTCTTCAAACACAGGTAGGTCGATATCGGGTCCAAGTGGAGGCATGTCCTGAAATCCCTTCTCTTCATCCTCGGTCATATTTTCAACACCGACGATCTTCCTTTTCCCTTGCAGCACCACATGTTTGCCCTCATTCGCTAGGTCCTTTGCATAGAAGACTTGGACTACATCTTTAGCCCATATGAATGGTTCATCCCTATACCCTATGTTGGTGAGGTCAACGACCGTCATGCCGTACTTGTCCGTGAACACACCCTTAGGAAGCTTGATCCACTGGCACCGAAAAAGAGGGATTTTTAGTGGTCCGTACTCTAGCTCCCATATCTCTTCTATGAACCCATAATATGTCTCCAATTGACGATTGTCGTTGTAAGCATCGATACGGACACCACTATTTTGGTTGGTGCTTTTCTCATCTTGTTTTCTAGTGTAAAATGTGTATGCATTTATCTCATATCCTTGGAACTTTAGGACCGTACTAGATGGACCGATGGCCAAAAGATCTAGTTGAGCATTGCTGGTATCGACACCTGCTAATTTAAGTCGTAACCAGCTTCCAAACTCCTCTTTATGTTGTTTTGTGAGCCATGCTTCTGACCTACCACGATATTTACCTTGTAGTTCTCTCTTGTGCATTTCAATATAAGGTGAGACTACAGATGCCTGCTGCAGAACGGTGAAATGTGCCTGATTAAAACTAGCCAGGTCATCGATACGAACTGATTACTCACCAATCATACCTCTGCCCCCCAGCCTTCCCTCATGACGAGATACTGGAACTCCCATTCTATTAAGATCCAGGTAGTATGTGCAGAACTCAACTGCCTCCTCTGTAGACCATCCATTAACCATGCACCCTTCTGGACGATATCTATTCCGAACATATTTTCTTAGAACACTCATAAACCTCTCGAAAGGAAACATCTGATGCAAGAAGATTGGACCAAGAGGTTTTATCTGGGCAACAAGGTGAGTGATAAGATGCACCGATATATCAAAGAAAGTTGGTGGAAAATGCATCTCAAGTCGATTAATTGTGTGAATCAGGTCTGCTTGCAGCTTGTCAAGTGTGTTTGGGTCTATGACCTTGTGTGAGATTGCGTTGAAGAATGAGCACAACTTTATGATCGGATCTCTGACCTTCACGGGAAGCACGCCCCTCAGAGAAACTGGGAGCAACTGTGTCATAATGACATGGCAGTCATGGGCCTTCATGCAGCTCATGTTGAACTTTAACTCCTTCATGTTTGCAAGCCTTCTGATGTTTGATGAGTAGCCCGTTGGCACTTTGAGTTCGTGGAAGAAGCTACAAATTTTCCTTTTCTCAATTTTATCCAAGGTCCAAGATGCAACCGGAAGCTTCGTCTTCCCATCATGTTGAGTAATTGGATGCAGCTCACTTCTGACATTCATATCTTGCAGGTCCTGTCGAGTTTCAAGTGAGTCTTTTCCTTTACCTTTCATGGCCATTAATGTTCCGAGCGTGCTCTCGGTAACATTTTTAGTTAGATGCATGCCATCAAGTGCGTGACGAACAATCAAGTCCTGCCAATAAGGGAGTCTCCAGAACAAGGATTTTTTTCCCACAACGAATCAGCTGGAGCGGGTACACTTCCTTTGCCCTTTCCTAGTACAACTCTTAGTTTACTAACCTTCTTGTATATCTCCTTCCCATCTAGAAACTTGGGAGGTAAACATTCATCCCTTGTACCATCAAAGGATTTCTTGTTCCGGCGATATGGGTGAGCCTTTGGAAGGAACCTACGATGACCCATGAAAACCATTTTGTTGCTATTCTTCAACCATCTTGCGTTGGTATCATCCAAACAAACCACACATCCCTTGTAACCCTTCGTTACTTGGCCTGCTAAGTTACCAAGGCCGGGAAGGTCTGTGATTGTTACAAACAAAATTACCTTCAGAGTGAAGTGTTCTCGCTTGTACTCATCCCACACCCTGACACCATCGTTCCACAACTTCATTAGATCATCCACCAGTGGTTCCAAATAAACATCGATATCATTTCCAGGTTGTTTTGGCCCTTGGATTAGTAATGGCATCATGATGTAGGTCCGCTTCATACACAACCAAGGAGGAAGGTTGTATATGCAAAGAGTTACAGGCCACGTACTGTGTTTGCTGCTCACCATGTTAAAAGGACACATCCCATCCATACTCAAACCGAATCTTATGTTTCTTATTTCCTTTGCAAACCGATTCTTGTATTTGTAGTTGATAGCTCTCCACTGTGAACCATCTGCAGGGTGTCTGAGATTCCCATCAACGAGTTGATCTTCGGCATGCCACCTCATCAGCTTGGCAGTCTTTGCATTTGCAAACAACCGTTTCAAACGAGGAATGATAGGAAAATACCAGACGACCTTGGCAGGTGGTCGTTTGTTGCGGTCACCTTTCATTGACAATGCCGATTCAGGACATTTGTACCGTGAAGCTGAGCACACTGGACATGCATCCAAGTCTTCATATTTGTCGTGATACAAGATGCAATCCTTAGGGCATGCATGGATCTTTTGTACCTCCAGTCCCATTGGGCAAATCATTTGCTTCGCCTGGTATGTGTTTTCAGGCAACCCGTTAGGGCTTGGCAGCAACTTCTGCAATAAGCTTAACAAATCATCAAATCCCTTGTCTAACAAACCATTACTAGACTTCATCTCCAATAGCATCAGGTTTGCTTCAAGTTTAGACACGCTGCAACTTGGGTAAAGTGGTGTTCTTGCATCTATCCTCATCTGCTCCAACTTCTTCAGATTCTTTTCGTCAAGAAAGTCCGGTTCCCCATCACGTATCATCTAGTCTAGTGCATCCACAACATCATCAGCAACTAATGTTTCCTGCATGGTTTCATTTACGCTTTCATGTCCGGTTTCCTCTACTATTTCCGGGTTAGTTGTTTCCTCCACTGTTTCATGCCTGTCCTCATGGACGGAGTGCATTGTCTCACCAACCTCACCGTGCTTGTTCCAAACTTGGTAGTTGGGCATAAAACCTCTAAATAACAGATGAAAGCGGATCTGCTCAACATTGCCAAACTGCTTCTGATTTTTGCAATCAATGCATGGGCAATACACGTAGCCATCATCTTGTAGATTCTTGTGTGCCTTGGCAGTCTGCACAAACGAGTCCACACCATTGACAAAATCCAAATTTCCAGCCTTTGTACCGTACATCCAACCTCGATTCATCTATGCACACAAGAAAACATCCAAGCATCTGAATTTAGTAAAATTATCATCTCAACACATAGATTTTCAGTTTATCAAGTTTCGTAACAAATATCACACTTTAAGGGCCATCTAAATCAATTAAGAAAGAGGCTTTACTTCAATAATTAAAATATCTACTTCAATTTTTGTCAAGTTCCTTATCATCAAAACTAAGAAATGCCATCTAAATTAATTAAGAAAAAGCATTTACATCTCGATCATCACAATTAATAAATATCCTATAAACTAATTAAGAAAGACCCCTTACATCCCAATCATCGCAATTATGACAACAATCTAACCATAAAGAGCTTGTTCTTACCTTCAATCAAATATGTGAAGTCCCGTCCTCAAAATTTAATGAGCCTCCATGATGACTTCATGATGAGTGTTCATGAGAAATTATCCTAAAGTGAAGAAAAAGAGACTCTCCTTGATCAATTCATCACAAAATGAATGACTAATCCTAAGATAAAGGCTATGAATCAAATGGATTGCTAGCTACAAACCTATCACAAGTTGGTTCACTTAAACAACAAAAAAAGAAGCCCCAATGATGAGAAATGATCCAAAAATGGAGAAAAAAACCCTCCTTGATCAATTCATCACGAAATGCATGATTAATCCCAAGAAAATGGGTACAAAGCCAATGAATTGATGGCTACTAACCTTATAATAAGTTGGTGGAGCCAATACATCAAGAATGGTGAGGTTTCATGAGAATTTCGGCAAAATCCGGCAGCAACAATGGAGGAGAGAGGTGTGGCCGTCGGGTTGGAGAAGAAAGGTGGTGGGAGGAAGGAGTTGTTGGGGTTTTGTACTGTACAGGCTTATCACCGCCGGTTCTAAACACGAACCGTTGGTGATGATGATTATCACCGCCGGTTCGTGTTACAAACCGGCGGTGATATGCTCGCAGGACATCACCAACGGTTCGTAACACGAACCGGCGGTGATAATCAGCATCACCGCCGGTTCCAACGGCCACTACGGCCACTTACTGTGGACCCGGCGGTGATACCTTATCACCGCCAGTTCAGGTTGAACCGGCGGTGATAGCCCGTTGGCAATGGCCAATTCTCTAGTAGTGTGTTATGAGCAAATGTGGCAATGTAAACTATGTAATATATTGTGATAGTGTCTAACTTTAAGAATACACTAGAACATGAATCAGTTTCACATTTCAATATGGATCAACATTGATAAATGGCGAAAATAAAAAAATCACCAAATTATTTTCTGAAACCAGCGCCTTGCATCTTCTAAGCCACCAGTGCCTTGCATCTTCTAGAAAACAACAGCACACAATAGCACTTTCACACTAACACCTTTTCCTACATAGCACCTTGCACTTTCCCATCTCCGGCCACCGTCTCCCTAAAAGATCAATTCATGTAACCTTTTTTATATAAGTTTATTTATTGATATTTCAATTACATGTTAGAGAGTTGAGACTAAAGCAGTCCCATTGTACATTTTGCAGCACTTGTTGCATGGACATATCGTGATGTGTCCTATGTGGAAGCAGGAATAAACGCATGTGGAGTTTGCTGGGGTTGTAATAGCCTGTCTCGCTTGCCTGTGAGCTTGTGTATTTGTCGTTCTTGGGATCTTGATGCAGCGCACGTTTTTCTCCCTTGATTGGTACTGATGATTCTCGATAGCTGCGACCTGATTTGGAAATCAGGAGCTACCTGAATTGGGTCCGCATTGTTGAGGGTGTTGATTAGTAGCTGACTATTGGAGAGGAAAACTGCTTCTTCCATGTTGAGAGCTTTGGTGATTATTAATCCTAGAAGCATATCCTACGTTTCTACTTGTAAAGGGTCTTCGACATGAGGCACCTATGATTGAATTAGAATGGCGTGCGAATGGCTGTTGAAAATCTTGTATATCTCTAGCTTCTCTAGGGATCTCATTAATTTGGGTGATCTAGGGGCCGTGGATTACGAACAAGATTATTTTTGGAGGAGATGAGCTTCTATGTTGCTGAAGAATGAGCTCTTTTCTTTGCATGCAATCATTGACATTGTGGAAGAACGTAGCATAGAAAGTGCAAATCCGTGTTATTTTCTCATAGTGCACATAAACTATGATTGGGTAAGATCCTTGAGTGAGAATTTGAAGTCTGTCGATAGCCTGGGCTTTGACGTTGATTTTAACTCTAGCAGTAATACTCTCTTTATCGCTGAATAGGTTGTATTCAGAGGGGGGGGGGGGGGGGGGGGGGGGGGGGGGGGGTTTGTCTAGTTCCGAAGGGTTCCAATTCCGTGGAGGATTTGGTTAAGTAATTCCATGGATCTGAGTGATGGTATACCAAAGAGTTTAACAGTGACATAGAGGGTGTGAAAACGGTAAGCAGACATGGGTTTCAAAGGGTCTATCCACTCCATTAACAAGGTTTTGTCAGACCCGGGCCCACAGGACTGTGCACACCGCATAGATGTAGAAAGATTCCAGATACACACAAGAAATGAAGAAACCGGGCTTCTACTAGGATTCCTCTATAATCCTCCTAGGACTCTACTTTGTAATCCTCCTAGGACTCGTACCTTGTAAACTGACTAGAATTCCACCACTTGGACTATGTAAAGGAGGGTCGGGTACCTAGATCGGTAGAAGAAGAAGATGAACCAACAGATAGCTCAACTGACCACAACACCCCAGCGCAGGGTGCAATATACCAAACCACAACACAGGACGTAGGGTATTACGCTATTCCGGCGGCCTGAACCTGTCTAAATTTGTGTCTTGTGTCCTTGCGTTTACCTTCAAGTTCCAGATTCGGCGATCTGCTCCCAACAATCTCCTACCTTAGGGCATCCCAAAGTAGGCGAGCGGTAAAAATACCGATAGTTGGCGCCCACCGTGGGGCCGATCGCTGCGATCATTGGGAGAGCTTGAAGGACATTATCACCAAAATCAATCTACTCGACGGAAAGCAAGTCGTCGAGTATGAGTTCGAGCGACAAATCCAATTTTGTCAACAATCTCGAGCGCGAGTTCAAGATTCAAGGCCGAGACCAGGCTGCATGTATCTGGGTTAAGACCGAAGCAGAGGAGGATTTATTTGCTATTGGCTGAAGATCTGGTGGGTCCTTATGACCTTATCTGCAACAACTCGGTAGAGGAGTCCTGATCGGACAAGGTCCGAGGGCATCAGGTTCCGGTGAAAAGCAAGTCACGACCCTGGATCCAAAAAGAAAAATCCCTCCTCCGCATATGCATGGATGAGCCGTGCATGCATGGATGTGCAAGCGTGAATTGGGAAGGAATTGCTGGATGCACACGAGATGGCTACCATGAAGGCTCCAATATGTTAGCTAATTGTACACAAAAGTGTACGCGTGCTACTCTCCAAGATCTACACAGCAACGAGCGACGTCCATACAGCTACGACTACTCGGCGTCGACTACTTCGACTACTCGGCAACGTCAACAACCTTCGTCGACTACTTCAACTACTCGGCAACCTCAACAACCATCGTCGACTACTTTGACTACTCGGTGACACGGCGTCGACTACTTCGACTACTTTTCTCGACTAGAAAACTACTCGAGAGTGGGCCTCGCACCGTCAATAACTAGTCAGAATTGACTCCGACTAGTCGGCTTCAATCAAGCTAACTGTTGGGGGCGCCACCTTCGGCCATCGACCGAAGGCCCACGCGCAATTTGAATGCAACGACAAGGTCTTCTCCCGGCTCGGCAAGCTGAGCAGTCAAAGGGCTTCAGGCTTCGGGCGAAGGCCGAGGCGTCAACGGCGAAGACCGGTTCGCCACAGGCGAAGACGAAGAGAACCGAAGAGTGGCGAAGACCGAGGCGCCTACGGCGAAGACCGGTTCGTCGCAGGCGAAGACGAAGAGAAGCGAAGAGTGGCGAGGAACGAGGCGCCTACAGCGAAGACCGATTGGCCACAGGCAAAGACGAAGAGAAACGGAGAGAGGCGAAGTCCAAAGTGCCTACGGCGAAAACCAGGGCGCCGACTGCGAAGTCGAAGACTAGAAGGGAAGGCGTCGAAGAGTGAGCGCTTCGAAAGCCGCACAGGGAATCTTGTAATGGGCCCAATGGGCTGTAATGGGTCCAATGGGGAGAAGAGGCTCGGATGTAATTTACCAAATGATGTAAAAATACGATTGTACCTCGGGAATATACCGGGAATATAGTTGTTAGGGGGCATTACGGTGTAATAACGGAGGGTGGTAGGTGAACCGTCACCTATAAATACTCGACCCCTGTACATTGATGGGACACATTGAATACAGAGAGAGAATCCAATTTACTGTGCGAAGCCTCGTTTCTGACTTGGAGTTGTTCACTTCGACTGGTGCGCTCCTTCACTATTGTAGTGTTCGTCCGTCCCGGAAGCACTCTCCACCAACAGTTTGGCGCCCACCCGTCGGTTCGACACACCACGCCACACCACATGGCGGCGAAGAAGAAGGGAGACGCTACTACCACTTCGACAGACATGGCAATAACGACGACAACTCCGCAAGACGAAGCCGCCCCCGGACAAGAGCCGGCAACCGGCAACGAAGACATCACCGTCGAAGACATCGCAGAAGGCCAACACGAAGTCGATCTTCTAGACCTTGGCATCTCTGCTGAAGACATCGCTGCAATACGAAGGGTTGATGCTCGCCTCGAAGAGGCGCGAACAGCCAAGATACAAGCTCTTCAGGAAGAATCTGCGGAGCCTCAGATCATCACGAGGCGCGAAGAGGAAGGAAATAATGTTGACTGAAGCAGAAAGGCAAGAGCAGTACAACAAGCTGCAAGAAGAAGAACTTTGCTGCAAGGCGTTACCAGAGAAGATCAGAGCACAACGACTGATGCTCGAAAAAATGCAGGCACCGCAGCTGCCGCAGCCACTGTCGAAGGGCACGGTCGCAACGAACCCACCAAGAAACGCAAGGGTCCGAACAAGGACTATGCCAGTCGAAGAGATCTCTGACCAGTCTGAGCCAGAGGAGGAAGGGTATTATCGAAGGGTCCACCCGCGAAGAACGCCTTTGTCCGAAGAGTTGGAAGAGATACAATGGCCTCATCGCCTCAACCCAGCAGTACTGCCTCAGTTTGATGGTGAGTCTGACCCTGAAGAGTTTCTCATGAAATACGAAGCCACCATAGAGGCAGCCGGAGGAGGCACAGCGTGCAAGGCGAAGGCACTAGTCCATGCGCTGCGAGGATTGGCTCAGCGATGGTATGCAAACATACCCCCAGGAAGCATTTTATCATGGAACATCCTGCGACTTCCATAACTTGAAGCAAGGAAGCATGACTTTATAGGTGTACCTTCAGAGCTTGATAAAGCTTCGCGCAAGAGGGCCAGACGTCACTGACCAGAGCATTATCAACTCAGTAGTCAATGGGATCAGCCTCGGCCCATGCGGGGAGTACTTAACCCGGCGAAGGCCGAAGACAGTTACCAAATTGTTCGAGATTATGCAAGAATATTGCATATCAGACCATGCGAAGAGGCAGAAGCTTGAAGAAATGAATGAGAAGAGGAAGTCAAGGAATAATGAGAGGTCGCACCAGAAGCCATGGCATTCCGACCAGTCGAAGCAAAGAACTGTCAATAGCGTCTCCGAGGAGGAGTCACGTGAAACCAGGCACCACAAGAACAAGGGCGGCAGAGACCAACACGAAGATAGATCTAGCCGCGAAGACATATCTAGCCATGAAGATATATCTAGAAGCGAAGACAGGCCCAGCCATGATAACAGGTCCAACCGCGAAGACAGATACAATCGCGAAGACCACTACCAGAAAGGCCGAAGAGAAAAGGGGGGCCGAAGGGAAAAACACCATTTTGCTATTTCCATGGGAAGGACCAAGGTCATTGGACCAATGAATGCCCAATCGCAATTGAAACGAAGGCAGAGCTCGAACGCA
Organism: Panicum virgatum; assembly: GCF_016808335.1. Lineage (NCBI taxonomy): Eukaryota > Viridiplantae > Streptophyta > Magnoliopsida > Poales > Poaceae > Panicum > Panicum virgatum. The sequence goes on along the minus strand of NC_053150.1, from coordinate 31,132,567 downwards.
AAAATGCACAATCAGCAAAACTAGTAAATTACACTTTGCAACCACCGCATCCAGTTCCTCTTCCACAAACCACCTAGACCCCAACACCAAATTGGCCAGTATCATACTCAGTTTACAACTACAACCCATCATACACACCTCCAATGTCATTGCCTTCGCAATAATCCATGCCACCACCTTCGCACCAGTCGATGCCGATGCTACCCGCTCCGTAGTACGCCAACACATGGTCAAGGAGCTCCATGCCTCTACCCCCACCACTGAAGATCGAGCCAGGACAGATACCGGAGAGAGAGCAGGCGACGGACCATCCAGCAGCATGGTTAACATCATCAATGCCATCTCCGGAGGATCCAATGAACCGGTTCATGAGACGAAGAGGCAACGCAAAGAATACTTCAGAACTGTCTCTCATGTGAGTGAAGGCAAATGTTTCCGAACTCCATGGTCGCATGTCCCAATAAACTTCACACAGGCGGATCTTCGGCTACAACACTACCCTCACAATGACACCCTTGTCATTAGAGCCAACATTGGTAAGAATTCAGTACACTTCGCTGGGAACGACGTCGGAAGGATATTGGTCGACAATGGCAGCTCCGCAGACATTCTGGTATGGCAGTGCTTCGTCAAGATGGGGTTCCCAGAGCAATCTCTGAAAAAATCACAATACCCTCTCATTGGCTTCGGAGGGAAGAGAATCGAGGCCCTCGGCAAGATAGAGCTCAACATCACATTCGGCGAAGGGGTCATGCAAAGAACCGAAGCAATAACTTTTGATGTAGTGGACATCAACTATCCATACAATGCCATCTTTGGCCGCAACACCCTGGTGAAGTTTGCAGCTGTAATCCATCAGCCGTATCTATGCATGAAGATACCTTTGGCAGGGGGAGTCGTGACCGTCTACGGCAATAAAGAAGAAGCGCGCAGGTGCGAAGATAACGCGTATAGCACCAACAAAACTGTGCATACCATTGAGGCTGCCGAAGAGGATACAAGAACATTTGTTGCCGAAGACTTGCGAAGAGACCGTAAAAACGAAGGGGTCTCACCAGCAGAACATACAAATAAGGTACCATTATGCGAAGATGTGCCTGATCGTCTGGTGATCATCGGCAAGGACCTCGAGGAGCACGAAGAAGTCAGACTCATATAGTTTCTGAGGAACAATCAAGACGTCTTCGCATGGTCTTCGTCCGACCTGCAAGGAGTCAGTTGAGAAGTCATTGAGCATACGCTTACAGTCAACCCGAAGGCAAAACCGATCAAGCAGGGGCAGAGGTCAATGTCCGAAGAGAGGAAGAAAGCAGCACAGGGTGAGGTGCAGAAATTGCTAGACGCAGGTGTCATTCGAGAGGTGCAATACCCAGAGTGGTTGGCAAATGTGGTCATGGTACCGAAGAAGAATGGGAAATGGAGAATGTGCATCGACTTCACCAACCTTAATAAGGCTTGTCCGATGGATGAATACCCTTGCCTCGCATCGACACATTGGTCGATGCGGCGGCCGGCTCAGAAATGTTGAGCATGCTGGATTGTTTCTCCGGCTATCACCAGATTTTCATGAATAAGGGGGACGAAGAGAAAACTAGTTTCACCACTCCCTTCGGGACATACTGTTACATCAGGATGCCAGAAGGCCTCCGCAACGCAGGCTGTACATTTAACAGAATGATCAAGAAGGTGCTTGGGGACCAGCTAGACAGAAACATCTCCGCATATGTGGATGACGTGGTCGTTCGGAGCAAGAAAAAAGAAGATCACATACAAGATCTTCGTGAAACATTTGCAAACCTTGGCCGGCACGGGCTAAAGCTAAACCCTGAAAATGTGTCTTCGGTGTTCGAAGAGGCAAGCTATTGGGTTGTATGATCACATAAAGGGGTATAGAGGCGAACCCTGAGAAGATCAAGGCAATCAGGCGGATGAAGCCGCCAACCACAAAGAAAGGAGTTCAAAAATTGACAGGTCGATTGGCTTCGCTGAACAGATTCATCTCCAGGTCGGCAGAAAAGTCTCTCCCATTCTTCAAAGCACTGAAAGGAGCTGGCAACATGCAATGGGGCGAAGAGCAAGCGAAGGCGTTTGAAGCCTTGAAAACATTTATAGAAAACCTGGCAGTCATGACCAGCCCTTCTAGGAAGGCAGAGCTCTTGCTGTACATCGCCTCTTCGGGTGCCGCGGTCAGTGCAGCTCTCGTCGAAGAGAGATTAATCGAAGGTGAACTTAAGCAAGTCCCCATCTATTTCGTCTCCAAAGCCCTGAGTGGCTCGAAACTACTTTACTCCGAAATGGAAAAAATGTCTTACACAGTAGTCATGGCTTCGCGCAAACTTCGCTACTACTTCCAGAGTCACAAGATAAAAGTTCCAACTTCATTCCCTCTTCGGGATATGTTTGAAAACAAGGAGGCCTCAGGTAGAATAGGCAAATGGGCTACAAAACTAGCAGAGCATACAATTGACTTTGTCCCCAGAACAGTAATCAAGTCCCAGGTCTTGGCAGAGTTCATTGCAGACTGGACTCCAGCGGTGCCTTCGCAAGAGACACCGAAGTTAGAATCAATATGGCAGCTTGAATGTGATGGGGCATACAAGAGAGATGGGGCAGGGGCTTCGGCAATCCTCACTGCCCCATCGGGCACACAATTGAAATATGCAACGAGGCTAGACTTCAAAGGGTGCACAAACAATGTTGCAGAATACGAAGGCCTGCTTCTAGGTCTTCGCAAGGCAAGAGCACTGGGAGCGCGAAGGCTATCCATCAGATCCGACTCGGAGCTAATCACCGGACACATCAATAAAACCAATAGAGCACTAAAGCCGGAGCTGTCAAAGTATCTGGCAGCCGTCCGAGGCATGGAGAGGTTTTTCCTCGGATTCAGCATACGGAGCTTCCCAAGATCGCAAAACAAGCAAGCCGATATACTGGCGAAGGCCGCAGCTCAATATGATCCTCTGTCACCAGATGTGTTCTTTGAAACATTGAAGCAGAGCTCTGTCAACTGCGCCGAAGAGCCTGTAAAATTCATCAACGCCATAACCAGCGAAGACTGGAGGGCAACCATAATGGCCTATCTGCGAGGGCATTTCGTCCCTGAAGATGACAAGTAAGAAAAGAGAATGGCTCTCCGTGCTTGCAACTACAAAATCATAAACGAAAACCTATATCGAGGGGGTGTCTGCGCGCCCCTCCTGAAGTGCATCTCTTGTGAAGAAGGCTGACAGTTGCTCGATGAGATTCACGCAGGCATGTGCTCTTCGCACATTGCAACAAGGGCATTGGTAGGCAAAGCTTTTCGTGAAGGTTTCTATTGGCCTTCGGTGGTTGCAGACGCGCACGAAGTGGTCCGAAAATGCTCAAATTGCCAAAGGCATGCACCGTACAACAAATTTCCACCAGACGAAGTGCAGTTATTGCCTCCGGTGTGGCCCCTTGCTCGATGGGGCATCGACATTGTAGGGCCTTTGCCCACAGTGCTAGGAAACTACAAGTTTGCTGCAGTCGCAGTAGAATATTTCTCGAAGTGGGTCGAAGCCAAGGCTCTCAGAGATATCACAGCCGGAGCCTTGCAGAAGTTCTTCTGGCAAAACATGGTGTGCCGCTTCGGCGTACCAAAAGAAGTCACCGTAGACAACGGCAAGCAATTTGATTGCACCACATTCAGAGACTTCACCATGCAGCTTGGGACGAAGCTATGTTTCGCTTCGGTCTATCACCCGCAATCGAACGACGCGGTGGAAAGGGCCAACGGCATTATCTTCGCATGCATAAAGAAGAATATCACCGAGTTGCCAAAGGGGAAGTGGATAGATGAGTTATCAAGGGTAATTTGGTCACACAATACGACAGAGTCAAGGACAACGAAGTTTACTCCGTTCAAGCTCTTGTACGGCGAAGAAGCTGTCACGCCCGAAGAAATCAAGCTCAAATCTTGGAGGATGTCCGAAGGGACGAACAATATAGAGGAAGACATAAAGCCTTCAATTGACACAATCGAGGCAGCAAAGATGCAAGCAGCAATCAACCTTGGCAAATACCAAGAAGAGACTCGAAGATGGAAGAACAAGAAGGTGAAGCCCAGGGAGATTCAAGAAGGGGATCTTGTGCTTCGCAGAATCCCGAAAGCCAAATAGAAAGGGAAGATGCATAGCAAGTGGGATGGACCATTCATTGTCGCCTCCATGGTGAGACCAGAAGCCTGCAAACTTCGCACACTGGAAGGTGTCAAAGACCCATACTCATGGGATAAAGATATGTTGCAAAAGTACTATGTGTAGGAACAATGTAAGAGCCCACGGAGAAAAATAACCGAAGGGGCTTAACAGTTTAGTATTTATTTCCGCAATTTTTTTTAATTTTATTTTTTGTTTGCGAGAAATTCGCACAATGTATCGAAGGGACTGTACTCTTTTCCTCATGGGGGAAGTCTTCACACGTTCACTCTGAACGTCGGAGGTGTGACATTTTTAACGAGGCGGAACCCTGTGTAACCCCTTGTGAAATATAAGCAAGGTCCCCGAAAAGAAAAACCTCAGGAACAGGAATATGGTGAAAGCACCGAAGCGTCTATCCCTTTTCGCCAAGCGAAGAGGGGAGTCATCGGCGCATAAAACAAGCGATGAAGCTTGAAAGAAGTAAGCACGGGACGCAATCTCGTATAGGGGCTTCGCACCTCTTAGCTTTACTTCCAACTAAATAGCAAAGTCCTTATGAGCGAAAAGCCTAAGGCAGAGAAGTCCTTGCGAGCGAAGAGCCCAAGGCAGAAATTCGAAGACATAAAAGTCCTTATGAGCGAAAAGCCTAAGGCAGAAAAGTCCTTGCGAGCGAAGAGCCCAAGGCAGAAATTCGAAGACATAAAAGTCCTTATGAGCGAAAAGCCTAAGGCAGAAAAGTCCTTGCGAGCGAAGAGCCCAAGGCAGAAAGTCGAAGACAAAAAATCTTCATGAGCGAAGATCCCAGGGCAGGAAAGTTGATGAGCAAATAACCAAAGTCGAAATCTCGCATAAAAATTCATCTACCCCCCGCAAGTCGAGCAAAGGGGGGGTGGCGCTTCGCAAAACGTACACACGCTAGACTGCGGCGTCGATGACTTTCATCCTCCTGCCCGTGCAAAAAAGGGGGGTGGCGCTTCGCAAAATACAAGTTTGCACAGTCGAAGGATAAAACTAGGAAGCACAAATATATTCATTTGTATATAAAAAGAATAGTTCGTGTTACATGAAAAATTACACTTTGCAATAATAAGCGAAGAAAACGCACGTGTACACTTCGCACAAAAGTGAAGAAAGATACAAATTTCTTCCCTAAGCGCTAAGTCGAAGACTCCACGAAAACTAAATTATGAAGTTACATCTAAAATTTCTTTGTCGAAGATAAGGCAGTCCAAGTTAGATATGACTTCGCGGACCGCAACATCTATTATTTCTTCGGCTGTCCGGCGAAGAAAGGCTTCAAATTCAACCCCTGCAAGCGAGGGCACCCCATCGTTAAGAAGAGCCTTCGTCAAAAATCCCTTGGCGACGATACATGAATTCATGCGGAGCAACCATGTCTTCAACAGGCTCCGGCTTCGGCTCTAGAAGGCCCATGGGCGCTTTATAAGACCTATCGGTGTCCAAAAGACGTTTTATTTCACGGCGAAGCCGGCGCTCAGACAGAACTTTTGCGTGTTCTTCGGAATTGCGCTGGAATTCCGCGAAGAAACGTTTTGTATCGGCATTCCGATAGTCATATACACGTTCTCGGTCAGACCAAAACTCATCAAATGAAAGCCATGGGCGACGGGCACGGAACTTCTCCCAAGTTAAACCAGAAACATAAAAATTCCCGTGGTTCAAGCGCCAAGGAATTATACCTTCGATGATCCGCGCAGGGGCCAACGCAGGGTCCTGCGCAGACATCGAAGGCGTTAGATACAGTGATACTTCTGTTTTCAATACTACACTACTACAAAAATCACTAGGCCTTTAGTCATCACACCTCGCCGATCTTCAGCACATCATCTGCTTGCCCCCCGCCATCTTCGACCTTGCCATGGCCAGGGGCTCCGTCTTCGCCGCCACCGGGAGCGCCACGGCGCAAGTTGCCGGCTTCAGCCTCGCCAAGGAAGCCTCGAGTGAAGATTTCTGCCTTCTCTTGAATCTAAGAGAAATCAATCATGTCGATAAAGCGAAGACGGCAACAAAAATAGTACTTTTGAGAAACGCGAAGTGGTACCTGATCTTTCATGTGCTCAAGCTCAACATCGACAAGTAGCCGCCCCTCTTCATTGAAGTACTTCGCGAAGTTCTTGGTGATATTCTTCGGCAGGGCAGGAAGGGCCTCGGGGCGCAAGGAGTCCAGCGAAGGCCATTCAAAACACGAGTCCCAAAGAAGTCGCAGCTGAGCCTTCACGATGCCCGCCGAAGAGGCACTGCTCTCTGCTGGAAGCAAACGGCAGAAGGCCGCACTAAGAGTACGTGCCGCAACCGTAGCAGACAGCTCGCATTTCAAGTCTGCGCCAGATCTGGACATCACCAAGGAGGCACGGATCCAGCGGAATAGCTCCGCCACTTCGACATTCTCCTCTTGTGATATCTCCGAGGGGTCAATAGCGAACTCCGCGAGTAGGCCGTGAATATCAGTTTGCACCAAATATGCGAAGGAGCTGATAGCAGTGCGCCATCGCTGAACAACATCTTTCCCACGGACACGTTGAGCTTCGGCAACCCTCCGGGCCTCTTCGGCTTCAGCTTTAGCTCTTTTAGCATTTTCCTTGGCCTTCTCCACAGCAAGTGCGTCCCGGTGAGCAGCCTCGCCAGCCTCGGCATGGTTCCTCACCTCAGCACGTGCAGCAACGAGTGCCTCCTCGAGAGTAGTTTTTTCCTTTTCCAGGGCTACCACACGCTCCTCCATTATCGCCAACTGCGAAGTTCGTTCGTTGTCAATCCTGAGTTGATGGGAGGCGCAACACGAAGCGACGAGTTGATGGGAGGCGCAACACGAAGTGACGAAGACCTTTAAGGAGAGGTCTTCAACGTCTTGAAGAATTTGGCTCACTCCGGTGGACATCAGGCGCTTCTCCATAAGGGGAAAGCCGAAGGAGGAGCCGGCTTCGGCGAGGAATCTCCTCTCCCGGTCGCTGCTAAAAAACCGAAGACTGCCGACGATGTTGTCCCCGATCAGCTTCGCCTCCGGCATCCCGAGAGAAGCAGCCACCTCAACAGGGTCGGAGGTGCTTACGTGGTAGCCGCTGCTCTCTGTCGAGGTGAACGTCGCGGGCCTTCAACTGGAAGACCCGGCGGCAGGAACCCGGTCGCCCTCGCCCACAGCGACGGTTGGGGCCGTCTCGGGGGTAGTGGCATGTCCCTGGGGACCAGGACCGTACCCCTCCACGTCCTCGCCGCTTGATGATGATGACGAATCCGAAGACGTCGATGATGAACTCGGAGACGAAGGGGCTGCGACTGAGTTTTTAGCATGGGGCTCCATGGTCGCCGGGACAGATTGGATCTCCTGGACGAGTTCGTCATCGCTGTCTGGCTCCATGGCACTGTACTCTAAAGCCAGTGAGGGCTTCGGCGGTGGAGCGACGGCCGCGATAGGACGAGCGGAAATGGGAGGTGAAGAAGTGGTGATGGGATTTCTATCTCCCCCATTGTCTTCGGACTCCCCAGCGCTGCAAAGGGGCGAGGAAGTGAGGAAATCCAAAAGCTTCGAGCGTTTCCCTCCGCCAGGGCCAAAGCCCCCCTTTTTCTGTTTTTTCTTCTCAAGTGTGGCAGTGATGCCACCGGTGCCTCCAGCTTTTCCCCCTGCTTTCTGAACAGCGAGAAGAGCTTCGGCCGCACACTGAGGGGCTTCGATGCCGAAAAAGGAAAACACCCGATTGCCTCTCGCGTCGGCAAGTTTGGACAGAAGCAAGTCATATTCATTGCCGGACACTGGTCCAACCATCTCGTCAGCGCGGGTCTCCACCTCCGCTACATCTATTTCTGAAAACGAAGACAAAAGTTATTATTGTCCTCGCAAAAAAAAACTTACGTTCTTGTTGAAGTCCGAAGACTTCGCTAAAGTTGGGCATCGGAAGCCCATAAACTTCCCTCTCCAAAGGAGCCCAGGAGGAAATGGTTCAGCCCTCTCTGAGGGGGAAGCACCCGCATGCGACGAACTCTTCTATTATGTCACGCATGCTGAGCACTTTCGACACCTCACGAAGGACGGTCATGAAAGCTTCGTTCGCAGGGATGCGAGCCACGTCCACCTTCGGGGTGTTGCCCAAATTTCCAAGCTTCTGAACAACCAAAGGGTGGCGCTTCGTCTCCGGGTCGAGGGGCACCTTGTGGTAAAACCAGAACGAAGACCAATCCCCTGGCCACTTATTCTTCGACGCCCCGACGGGACTGTGAGCAGTATGTTGAAAGGCGAAGGTGTAGCACAAATACTGGGGCTCCATCTCCGTTGAGACACTGTCAGAACCACAAACGGAGATGCTCTTCGGCTGGTAGTGCACCCGCATCACTCGAGTGAAGTTCTCCGGGGTCGGGACGAGGTGGCAGGTCTTCGACAACCACATGAAAAGGTTGACGCGGGCAAAAAAGTTCGGGGTCATGTGGTGCAGGAAGACGCCGTACCGGGCGAAGATGTCGACGACAGCGGGGTCGAGGGGGAGCGAAGCCTAGCAGGAAAGAAGTCCTTGAAGACGAGCACTTCGTCTTCTCTTGGCTTCGCGTAGGTGTCCGTCTCCGGTGGAACACATCCAAGGCCAGGAGTCAGTACCCCTTGGTTCTCCATTTTTCCAAGCATCGCCAGAGTCATCTTCGTCAGACCGAAGAAGGTGGTAGGCAGGAACTTTCTCTTCTTCGGAGCCATCGCAGGACCAAGCGAGTTCGCCGTGGCGCAAACGATGGGAGAGGAGCTAAAACTGAGACAAAGAGGCACAAAAGCAGAGTGAAGCAAGAGAGTTCGGCGCCGGAAAGCAAAGAAAGCATACCGTCCCCCGCCCGATCACCCCCACTTATATAGGAGGGTGGGGGGACGTGAAAAATCTGTTTTACCCCTCTAGAATTTTCGCGGAGGGATCGCGCGGGGAAGGGCAATGTCGGATTTTCGCACCGGAAACCTCGGGCGACGTGTCAAACAAAAAAGTCAAGTTAATTTTTGATTAACTCTTTAATGCATTTAATACGCCTCGATGTCTGGTCCGTTGCTTCGCAGGTGAATTGAAAAGACTCAGGCCTCGACGAACCGCGAAGCGATCGGTCAAGGCCCGAAGGGTGGCGCTTTGGGAAAAGAAGTCGAAGTCATCGCCCCTCCAAGGATGGGCAATGACTCTGAGGGGCTACTGTTGGGGGCGCCACCTTCGGCCATCGACCGAAGGCCCGCGCGCAATTTGAATGCAATAACAAGGTCTCCTCCTGGCTCGGCAAGCTGAGCAGTCAAAGGGCTTCAGGCTTCGGGCGAAGACCGAGGCGCCTACGGCGAAGACTGGTTCGCCACAAGCGAAGACGAAGAGAACCGAAGAGTGGCGAAGACCGAGGCGCCTATGACAAAGACCGGTTCGTCGCAGGCGGAGACGAAGAGAAGCGAAGAGTGGCGAGGACCGAGGCGCCTACGGCGAAGACGAAGAGAAGCGGAGAGAGGCGAAGAACGAGGCGCCTACGGCGAAAACTAGGGCGCCGATTGCGAAGTCGAAGACTAGAAGGGAAGGCGTCGAAGAGTGAGCGCTTCGAAAGCCGCGCAGAGAATCTTGTAATGGGCCCAATGGGCTGTAATGGGCCCAATGGGCAGAAGAGGCTTGGATGTAATTTACCAAATGATGTAAAAATACGATTGTAACCAGAGAATATACCGGGAATATAGTTGTTAGGGGGCATTACGGTGTAATAACGGAGGGTGGTAGGTGAACCGTCACCTATAAATACCCGGCCCCTGTACATTGATGGGACACATTGAATACAGAGAGAGAATCCAATTTACTGTGCGAAGCCTCGTTTCTGACTTGGAGTTGTTCACTTCGACTGGTGCGCTCCTTCACTGTTGTAGTGTTCGTCCATCCCGGAAGCACTCTCCACCAACACTAAGTCATTTATACCTTTTTTTCGACTTATTTTTTCACAAGATCGACTGCTTTTTTGGTGTACGCCTCTTGACCGAACCTACGCTCGGGGGCTACATCGTAATCGACTGCTTTGTGCGCAACCCGCACTCTTGCCGACTTTTCTTGTGAGCAACCCACACTTTTGCCGACTTTTTTGTCTGTAACCCGCACTCTCATCGAGTGCTTTATGCGCACCGCGCATCTTATTTGTCGCCTTGTCGACTTTTTCGCTGTTTTCGTTGTCTTCTCTCAACGATTGCTAAAGTACTCGAGGAGCATACGCCAACCTCGACTCTTCTGTACGCCTATGTTCCTACGCGTGCATGCGGCCACGTTCCCTGTGCTATGGGCTACGGCTATCTGGGATCAGGTGCTTACACGTAATAGGCTAACTGCTTGGGGAAATTACATGACCGGAAGACACAAAAAAAAAGTTTTATATGCATTCTTTAATGCTGGGATTTTCTCCCGTTTTTACAAGAATTTTCTACAATGCTGGGATACTCCCAACATGATATCATGTATATCATTTTACAACATATTTTTATGTTTGTTTCACAGAAGATCGGACCTGCAGCATGCTGCTGGCATGTCCTGCTCTGAGGCTCGGGGGCTGGACAACAAAAACTACTCGACGTGGCTTCTATGACTCGCCTGTCTTGCAGGCTCGAGGGCTGGACGCTGCAAAACTAGTCGATGCTGACTCATGTGAAGACTAGAGGCAAGAAAAATTCTTCACTGCGTGCCACGACTTTTGGATCCTTTATTCCAAATCTTGAAATTTGGATTCAAGGCTCGGGGGCTGCGGGACACATGTCATCGACGCTTACTTTTCAAATTTTTGGAAGATAAAGACCAGAAGATTGAAGACTGATTTGACCCTCAGCCTGATTCTGCGATTTAACCTAAGGCTCGGGGGCTACTCCATATGGAGCGCGAGTTCATCACGCACCATATAAAAGAAGACTTTCGGGGCTTGAGCACCTCACAGCCTCAATGCAGTCGGAAGTACTAAGAAGATCACTCGAAGCACTCAACGGAGCACCCAAAGTACTCGAAGACGACTTCAGAAGTACTCGACGCCTGCAGTACTCGGCTACGAAGAGCTCGAGGGCTTGTCAGACCCGGGCCCACGGGACTGTGCACACCGCATAGATGTAGAAAGATTCCAGATACACACAAGAAAGGAAGAAACTGGGCTTCTATTATGATTCCTCTGTAATCCTCTTAGGACTCCTATTTTGTAAACCGACTAGAATTCCGCCCCCTGGACTATTTAAAGGAGGGTCGGGTACCTAGATCGGTAGAAGAAGAAGATGAACCAACAGATAGCTCAACCGAGCACAACACCCCAGCGCAAGACGCAATATACCAAACCACTATACAGGACGTAGGGTATTACGCTATTCCGGTGGCCCGAACCTGTCTAAATTTGTGTCTTGTGTCCTTGCGTTTACCTTCAAGTTCCAGATTCGGTAATCTGGTCCCAACAATCTCCTACCTTAGGGCATCCCAAGGTAGGCGAGCGGTAAAAATACCGACATGTTTCCCTACAGATATTCCAAGATTGTCCAGACCAGATAAAAGTGCATGCTATGTTGGTCTTTGAAGAGCACCATGAAGAGGTTAGGTTGTACCTAGGAAATATCATAGTAGTTGTTTTTCCATGCCCTTACAAGGTCTAATCTGACTGCATTTAAGGGGATGTTTCTTCCTTGACCTTCGGGTTGGGCTACCTTAATTAAGATGTTTAAGCCCGTTTCTGGTGCTGAGACTTGAGTTGGGATGTTTGGAGCTATTTGTATTTATCTTGGAAGGACTAGCTGCATCGCTTGCATCGACGCACCAGATCTGGGATGTCATCATTGTACACCATCTGCCTACTTCCTGAAGCGCCGACTTCCTGGATGTCATTGACGCACCAGATCTGGGATTTCTTTGCTGCCTTTGGGTGCGGTGGTGATTCCCAGAAGGTGGATCGGTAGGATTTTTCATGGATGTAGCTATGTTGGTGGGTTCTTCCATGGCAAGAAGGTGGGTTTTGGAATGAATGAAAGAGAGCTACGAGAGATAGCACTTACCGTGTCCTGTGCAGGAGAAGAGTGGTGATTTTTGGACTGGTTTCATCGATGCGTGTCGATTTTTCGCTAGATCCGTCGCCATGCGCTATCCTTCGTCGGACATTGTCGACTAGCTTCTCAGGATTAAGGATCGTCGGTGAGACCTGGAAACAAAGGGGGAGGGGAGAGAGGATTTGGGAACAGGCATACCACCTACCAACTCATCGTTTGTGAGGACTTCCAGCACCAGTAGGTTTGTTGATGCCCTCGTGCGCACGCTCAAATCATGTAACCTTGGCAAATAGCTCAAAACTGTACAACAACATTGAAAACAAAAACATTTTGCCAGGCCACCACCACTACTACAGATTCAGCCTTTTGTCCCGGTTCCAAACTGGCTTTTGTCCCGGTTTTGTAACCGGGACAAGACTTCCGGGACAAAAGCCTCGAGGGTGGCAGAATCGGGACAAAAGGTGCCTGACGTTAAAATTTTTTTTGCACACCATGAGTTTCGATCCCAAGACCTCTTGCCTAGCGCATGGTTTCCTTGCCAACTCACCTAAGTAGTACATGTGACTCAGTATAGAATAACTTCCTTTGAACTATCACGTGGAGGGGCCTTTTGTCCGGGTTGGTGGCTCCACCCGGGACAAAAAGGCCCTGTCCCCCACGTTGGCCCAGCTTGCCGTTGGACCCGGGATAAAAGCCACCTTTTGTCCCGGGCCCAAATGTAACCGGGACAAATGGCCTGGAACAAAGACCTATTCTGTAGTAGTGCACATAGATTGGAAATCGATTTCCCTTGGCAGGACATCTTACGCATAGAGATGAGGGGTCCCTTTGCTGAGACAGAGGGGAAGAACATGTCTCTTTTGCTGGTTTATCTGTTGGCACCAAATCGAAAGCGTAGTGAAGGGCAGGGAAAGGCGTGGTCTATGCCCTGTAATTTGGAGGGCAAAGCGAGTGATTTGGAGCCTTCTTGACCAATTTGGTGAATGGGGAGCGGGGAAGGAAGCACCAAATTGATGCGTTGCAGCAAATGGCGTGCGCGAGCGTGGGGAGGAGGAGAGGTGATCGAGCACGAGAAACCGTAGAATGGCCTGCGTGCGAGCGCAAGGAGCGTGGGAGCATGAGGTATTCAACCCGAGCGCATGGAGCAAAGGTTGGGGGAGGTCGCGCGAGCAACAACCGATCCAGGGATGAAACGAGTGTGGGTTTCATCGGGTGTTGTCAATCTTAGTAACCGGGGCGAGGGACTTTCGTGGTGATGAAATACTGATAATCTCTCTCATCTTTATTAGCTTGTCATGTCACCAAATCTGATGATGTGCTATGTATTTAATGTTCATGAAACTATTAACAATAACATTGAAACTGGTCTAAAAATGAGCAAGCAAATACGTTTTGTGCTTGTTACGGCAACTTGTTTCACACGAAACAAGCCACAAACAGGATCCGAGAGTAAAACAGGGCCGAGCCAAGAAAGTAGGGGCAAAAGAGTAATTCGGGAGAGGAATTCCCCCGCCCGCCCACCGTTTCAGGTTTCTGGTCTCTTCCAGATAAAAGCGAAAGGCAAGCAACCCCCACCTCTTTCTTCCCTTTTTCTACCCGAACACGGAACACATCATAATCCACAGCGATCACATCTCTCTCTCTCCACCGTCCTCTGAAGTTGCTCTCGTGCTCTGCTTCCTCTCGGTCCCAAGGAGCGGCCGCCATTGCTGCTGGTAAGCCGATCCTTTCTTTCCTCGCCCCCTTTTCCAAATCAGGCTTGGCCCCGACGCGATTCTCGCGGCTTGCTCCCACTCTCTTAGTCTCTTCCGATTCCTGTCCCATTTCTGGGTGTCCTTTCTCCTCGTTGCTTGGGAGAAAACAGCCGGTTTTTTTTTTGTCTGTTGGGGATTTGGCTTCGGGTGAGTGCTTTACGGTTAAGCTTCGATTTGGGCGGATACTTGCTTGCTTTGCTATCGCCTGTCGATGCTTGGGCCCGTCGATACTCGTGGAGCGGCGTGAGGAAGGATGCAATTTTGTGGATGTTTGGTCCGTACTTTCATCGATTATCATGTGTATGGGTGTGGCGTGCATTCGGAGAAGTATGCGTTTCCATAATTCTTCACCTGGTTGCTCAGTTCAATCGATAACTGAGGTGGCCTTGCTAAATAGTTTCTTCTGACGGTGATGCGAATCAACGGATTACTGCTATCCTTGCTGTACGGACAAGTATTCGATGTCATCTCCAGCTGTGGTAATGAAAATTGTTTAGGATGCTTACGCAATTTTTTTGAGGATTGGACGCAGCAACCGACAGGACATTTCGGGGTCGGGGGCTAAATAATCAGCACTCAATTAGGATCAGACATTTTAGATTGCAGGCCATCTCAGCTATGAAGCCAGATTGTTGGTTGATACGTCGTTGTCAGGAAATGGGAAACTGATAATACATCCACGCAGAGCAGGAATCATTTTTCTGACTTTTCCGCTGCTATTGGTGACTTGGGCTTATTCCCCAGGACATTATCCAGAGGCTGTGATGGATATTTATTGATTTGTTTCAGTTTTACCATGTAGGCAGATTGATGGCGATGGAGGGGCCTGTTCTGTGCCGTCCCGCGATGCAAGCAAAACTTCCTTCTGCTGCGCTCATCAGCAACTCCCTTGTCAAATCTGGGCAACTTGGGACTGCATTCTTTGGTGCCATGTCAAAATACAGGAACATTACTAGATTCATTTCTCCAATCTCTCAACCGCCCGTGAAAAATTCCAGCCATGTTTGCTGTAGCTTCAGCTCATCTTCTGATGGTAATGGATACATGGCTGGAAACTTTAGCGAGAGTGATGAAGATTATGTTAATTCGACTGTTCTAGAAGCTGGTAATCTCTTCACACGAATATGTCTCAAGTTGTTACTCTGAAATTTATTTTTCCTGATAAGATGAGTTTCTGAACATTTTAAAGTTCTCCTGTGAACCACTAGGGACTAATAGCTAAAGGGAACAACTGAATATTTCATTTTGCATTGCAGTTTAACCATTCTTTTTAGCTCTACTGTTATTGTTGAATAGTTCGGGACTGTTATGTCGTGATGCTACCGTACATTAGTCGCACTAGTCAAACCTCAAAACCATTCCAACAGGCTGGCAACATTTCCACTGTGCATGAATTTCGGCTGCAAATACTGTGCGCACATAGTTTTGAATGGTTTATTTATTATATAGTTTTGACCATGCCAAAGTCGAGTTGACAGATAAGATATTCTTAAATCTAAATGATGGTTGAATATGAGTGGGCTTAAGTTCTACTGATGGAAAAAAATGGCAAATTGATTGTCTGACAACTAATTAGTTAGACAATAACATTCTAGAGTCTAGACATGGGTGTCTCAATTAACTGTTGAAAGTAAGATCACTTATTGCTGTTTTCTGTCTCAGTTGAGGTTAGAAGTGGATCAGAAGGATATGTAATCAAGATGCGAGATGGCAAAAACCTGCGATGTGTGCATAATAATTCTCAAGGAAGAAATATTCCTGAGAGTGCACCACAACCAGCTATTGTTTTGAGGATTGAAGATGGAAGCGAAACTTTACTTCCAATCATCGTTTGTATGTGAAACTCTTTAACTTTTATCTGTTTGCTTTGAAATTAAACTTTTAATTGATTTTCATATATTTGTATGTACTTACTTTTTGCAGTAGAAATGCCAAGTGTACTTTTGATGGCAGCTATTCGCAATGTCCACATTGTAATACCTTCTATCACTGTAGCTCTCTGCTTCAGTTTATTATGCTAGATGCAGTCTATGACACTTATCTGTTGTAGGCACGACCTACCATATATCAAGTTGTCAAGGAAATGATTGATAAAATGGGTTATGAGGTCCGCATAATTTGGAAACTCACATAATAACATGTTGATTCACTTGCCCCTTCTATCATGATGTTTGTACTTTTTTCCAGGTAAAACTTGTTCGGGTAAACAAAAGAATTCAAGAAGCATATTGTGCTGAACTCTATCTGACAAAGGTACTAATTTTGATGATGAAACTGCTTCGTTTTAATATATAACATTCTAAACTAGATACCACCTGTTCTGCAGACAGAAGATCCTACAGATAGTATCACCTTTGATCTTCGACCTTCAGATGCAATCAACATTGCAGTTCGCTGCAAGGTATATTTATTATTCTTGTTCAAGGTTCTGCTAGATGTTAATTCATTGAGTAGTATGAAGTTTTCAGCTCTTGCCCTTCTCTTTGTTTCTATAGTGGCTTTCCTTTTGATATTGGACCAATTATTACATTTCTGAATCTGGTTTGTCTTTTTTTTTTAATAAATAACGATGCTACTCCTATGTCACTAGTTCATTGAGACAGTTAGGTATCAAGAGACATGCTACATTGGATTTAAGATTGGACCAGTTAGATTACATCTCTGAATCTGCATTGCCTTTTTTAATAAATTACTATGTTAGTCCAATTAGAGATGACAACGTGTACATACCTGCTAGATAGTACAATCCCATACCCGCACCCACTAGAGATATTTATACCTGTTCCAATACCTGTACCTGCACGCGGGTATAAAATCTTACCTCTAAGTCCAATGCCACAAGTTCATCGAGACAGTTAATGGTATGAAGTGACATGCAACATTGGATGTTAATATACAACATTAGCCCACGAAAGTGAGCAGTTGCAATGAAATGAAAAATGGGCACTTGCTTGGATTTACAATCTTAACAAAAAATTTAGAACATCTGTGAAAATCCTTACTCTCCATATTCATTTTAGTTTCTTGACACGAACAGGTTCCTATTCAAGTTCATAGAAGTCTTGCATACAGTGATGGCATAAGGGCAGTTGAGCCAGCAAGAATGGCGGTAGCAGCTGGTGTATCAGAGGGGCTGTTGTTTACAGAACTTGATAGGTATTTTACAAATATACTTGTTGTTTGTCATTGATTGCCTGAAACCAATAATGTCATGCAACAGCTGTAAGAATGCCAGTAACTTTGGTTTATATCTTCCTACAGACTTGTTACTTTCATGCTTCTGTAAATTATCCAACATAAAAATGAAATATTCACTCAGAATTTTTATGTACACGAGTGGGGCAGTAGACGCTGTGTAAAATAGTAACTTGTGAGGGCAAAGAGGAACCTATAAATTGATACATTTTCATAGTTTTTGCATTGATGCAGTTTGAGGAGATTCGTCTGCACTTCACTATTTCAGATGTAGAAAGTTTACCAACTGACCTATTACACTTGCACTTTTTATCAGACCTGATGGACAGCCCTGTCTTGAGGCTCAAGAGTTTGGATTAGTGCGGAACATGCTCATCGCAGCTGTTGAAGAGAGATACAAGGATGCTGGTAACAATACTATCTCTTATATTATGGCTTCATTCCAATTCATCCAGCCATCAAGATAATGTTTCCTGAGAATCTTTCTTGAAATCGTTTGAAATGTTACATAAGCATAACTCTGTTTCCTTCACGAGTTGCAACCATCTTTCTGTACTTCGCAAAGGGGTAAAGGACCCTGAGCACAATAAATCACCTTATATGCGTTAATGTTGGAAAATAGCGACCTTTAGTTTAAAGAACAGACTTAGTCCTGTTCTCTTTAAAATGTTGATTGGTTTATTTGTCTGTTTCCACAGCATCATGGAAGGACAAACTGATGCAGCTGAGGTCCAAGCGGAAGAATTGGGCCTGACAGGTTCTAAACTCGTGTAGCTCTGTTTTCCGTCTAGTCATTCAACCTTCACATATTTGTGATTGCTTCTCACTCTTGACAGTGTGGCCTGTCTTGATGGTGTAAATAAAGATGACGCCCTGCTGGATTCCAGTGTGCATTCTAGATGACTTGACACTGGCTATGGTTCTATGTAACTAGATGTACATATTATATGGACTTGAGAATTGGCTTCTGTAAATTCAGACTAAGCTTCCAAGTAAAAACTAATCCATGGAAAGCAAAAATCCGTCATATTTGTGGGCGCAAATGTGTATGTCGTCGGAATTAAAATATCTTCAGCGACATCCTGCCCCAATTGGAATTTGGCCCACGATGGTTTTTGTGTGTGCAATGGAGGTTTGGGCCTAAATTGGTGGTTGTGGGGAGTTGCAACAATATACTCCGCTCCAAATTATTAGTTCCCTGCACTCCAAATTATTAGTTCTAGATGCATAATTTTTACTATGTACTTATCTATATAACATATCTATGTGTATAGTAAAATTAATATATCTAGAAAAGACAAAATGAGAAAGTAGTATATAGGATCAATTGGATCCATATCATTACATGTTTTAACTTCAAAATTACGTTATTACAGTTCGTATATTCGAACCCAGATCACCTACTTTACGTCAATTGAAGTTGAAAGCGTAAGCAGGTTAGTGGGAGTGGGTGGGGTTCAGCCTGCCCGTATGTGCTGCGCAAGCTGCACGGCATTTTTTTTAATTTTTTTTTATGTTAGGAGGCATGCAGGGATTCGAGCCCCCTGCCGGGCTGGCTCCCATCTCTCGAGTTCAACCACCGAGCACGGCATATTGGTAATCAACGGTGCCTAGCGTAACCCATGATTAAACCTGAGGAAATGAAACGTCATGACCTCGAATGATAGTCTAAGTAGGACTGCTCCTTACGTCCTGAAATATAAGATATTTAAATTTGTTGGAAGAGAAAGTAGCCTAAATTTAACTAAATTTAAAATTATAAGAAT
Source organism: Panicum virgatum (assembly GCF_016808335.1). Taxonomy (NCBI): domain Eukaryota; kingdom Viridiplantae; phylum Streptophyta; class Magnoliopsida; order Poales; family Poaceae; genus Panicum; species Panicum virgatum. The sequence goes on along the minus strand of NC_053150.1, from coordinate 31,113,699 downwards.
AATATTAATATTTAACACAACAATTAAGTAAATTATGAAAATATATTTCATAATGGATCTAATTGTTCCATTGACATTCAAAATATTATTACTCTTTTCTATAAATTCGATCAAACTTAGAATAATTTAACTTAGAACAAACTAAAATGCCATATATTTCATGATAGGAGTACATATAAAAGTTCGGTATTGATACAATATGATTTGGATGATATAACATATATATTGGTCTAATTCTCCTAATAATATTGGTAAAAAACATCACATCCTCCGCATCAAATAAGGACGAACTGCATGTCTAATAAGAAGTAAAATGGATCAGCCAGCAAATGTTTATATTCTGTAATTTGATAACCAAAAAGACTGAAACAAAGAGTAAGAAAAGAGCGCTAATTAACCTCGTGTAGTCGAAGGACAAACAATGAACCTGTGAATGCCAATTCATTTAGGACAATCGATGAACTTGAATATCAATTGAGTTGGTGTGCCTCTTATCCTTTATGTTCAAATTCGTACAATCAACCTCTTAACTAATTAAGTCGTTGCACTAATCATCTCATCAGCTTAACAATGGTTTAAGCACTGCTTAGAAATGGCAAATGCCAAATCGAACCAATCGCTACAATACTCCAATGTGAATTCACTAACACTACTACATAAATTTTTTCAGAGGCGTGCATTTTTTTATTTTCAGAGCTGATTTTTGGAAACGCCTCAAAGCTATAGTCAGTGTAAATACAATATTTTCAGAGGCATTTTTTGTGCCCGCCTCTGTTAATAAAAAATAATAAATAAAACAGCAGAGCCCGCCGAGCCCATCTAGGCCCGGCGAGCCAATCTGAGCGGCCGGCCGGTCGCCTGCCGCGCCTCCGTTGGCCGCCCACGCTGCCGCCGCCGGCCCGCGCGAGGAACTGCGCCGCGTAGCCGCCTGCAGCGCTCGGCCGCCACCGCCGGCCCGCACGAGGATCTGCGCCGCGTGGGGCCGCCACCGTGTTGCATTCCACCTCGAGCTCGCCGTGGCCGCCCACCGCCGCCTCTGCAAACCGCCGTGGTGGCCGCCCGCCGCGGCCGCCGCAGGATCCGCCGCCGCAGGCTCGCGGCCGACGCCCCAGCTACGCTTGGGCTCACGGATCCGCGGCCCATCCACGGCGGCGCCGCCACTCAGGCTGCCCGCGGCCGGCCGCGCCGAAGGCCGCGCGGGCAGGATCCGCCGCCGCTCAAGCCGAGCGCCGAGCCCGCCGGCACTTGGGAGACGAGAGAGGGATGGAGGGGAGGAGAGGGGAAGCTGGCGGCGCGGGAGGAGAGGGAGGAGTGAGAGAGAAGTGGAAGATAGAATGAGTTACGGTTTGGTGGAGATTGTGGACTCCTTTGGATATATTGGGCCCGGTCCCTTAACTGAGGCGGGCCCATATAAGAAAAACGCCTCAGAAAATAGAAGTATTAACAGAGGCGGTCGCAATTACGGTGACCGCCTCTGTTAATGGATTTTGAGAGACACTTTCTTCAACCGCCTCAGTTAATGAGAAATGAACGCCTCTGTTAATGCCCAGCATTAACAGAGGTGGTTGTTTTTTATGCCCGCCTCAGAGGCCTTTTTAAAATGCCTCGCAAAATCCAGAATTGTAGTAGTGTAACTTTCTTACTGATTGTTTCTCATTTTTCCTTTGTCTACTTATACACTAACCCCTGTCAAGGAGCGGCTACCATGACAGCGTTATAGGGAAGAGGATGGGGACATGCTATTTGTTATCATGCGGTTGCCATCATCTTCTTTTCTAGGTTAGAGCACAATATGCCACTACTACGAAAACGGTTAGTAGGGACAGATAAAAATACATTTCTAGGAGCGGATACGGTAGCCGCTCCTACTTGCAGCTACAAAAGGTTGTTTGTAGGGATGGGTAACGTATCCGTGGTGGGGAAGCAAGAGGAGGGGAGATAGAAGTGAGGGAAGAGTGTGCGCCATAGCCACCCGTCCGCGCCACCACCGCCCGATCCGCTGGCGCCGCCACCAGATCCGGTGGCTGGAAGGATCGAGGATGATGGCTGCTAGCCGGATTGGACCGCGGAGGAGCGAAGCCATGTGCTGCCGCCTGGTGGGCCATCCCAGCTAGGGTTTGGGGCTAGGAGAGGTAGAAGCATGGGAGAGATAGTTGGTGGGAGAGGAAAAATGGGCCGCAGTTGCCGAATCCGCGCCTTCTTTTATACTAAAAAATAATTTCTAGGAACGGGTGATGCGGTCAATATCCCTAAAAATGGTGGTCATTTTTAGGGGATGCTATTTTTAAGGGTAGGTGATGCCGTCACCCGCCCCTAAAAATAATGGTCATTTCTAGGAGCAGATGACGCCATCACCTGCCCCTAAAAAATACATTTTTAGGGACGGGTCGATTACTATAGTAATCTCACTCCATTTGTAGCAACCTGTTATATTTTGACCTGTCCCTGTGAAAGGATCGACACTAGGCCTAGAGGGGGGGAGGGGTGAATAGGCCTGTTTAAAATTTCTTGAAAAAACTTGGCAGAAAATTGACAGGTCCGGATGATCCGGCCCTATGTCGGATCTTCCGGTCCTTCAAAGACCCGAATGATACTGCGTAGGGTCGGATGATCCGACGGAGAGAAAGAATCTTACACTAGATTTGAAATCTACTTAGCTTTTGACGAATCCTTTTGAATACAAAGTTGACAAATGAAGTAGCTAAGCCTGTGAACCAGTTTAGCACAAGGGAAATCCAACTAACGAGTAGATCAGGTCAAGAATAGCTCAAGAACAATAAGAACAACAATAAATAAAGGAGACACAAGATTTAACCCGAAGTTCACTCCACGAAGGAGCTACGTCTCCGTTGAGGTGCTCACAAAGAGCAGGGTCGCCCTATAACCCTTTCCCTCACTCAATCAACCACGTAGGAGGATTGAGTTGCTCACTAGCAAATGTCCACGAAGGACGGGGTAATAAAAACTTCCGGGGCTCAACCACAAAGGAATGGAAGCTCACCGGCACCTCTAACAAACGCTCCAAGAGTAACAAGTGCTTGAACGATATGACACATGAAAGGTACTGTGCAGAATGTTGAGCTGAGTCACTGTTTTGACCATATGGAAGATGTAAGGAGCATAGTGACATGCACTAGAGGAATCTGATGAACAAGCAATGATTTCATTCCAAATGAATTCCATGACTGCAAACTTGCATCGCCCGAGAGCCATCTGAGCAAGCAAGTTCTTGGCCCTATGGGATATGTTGTCCGAGTCACCCCCTCTTGGAGTGAGAGTGAACCGAAACAGAGTGTTGAGCAGTCTATAGAATGGAGTGAGACCCTTAACTTGCCCAAGCACAATATCCCCATAGGCTCTATCATACATGAACTGCATCTTAGAGGGCTCAAGCTCATCACCTTCATGCAAGTCCACCTTGGAATCATCACGATCCACAATATATCCACCACCTAAGCAACTGAGTTTCCAGTGTGACCAAACAATATGCTAAACTGAGCCATGTTGTAGGTGAACCGCTTCCCCCCAAGAATCCAGTGAAAGGTCCTGCCATTCTCCTCAACAAAAAGTGTGGCAAAGAATTGAGCCACAACTTCCTCATTCCAGTCGCAAGAGAAACTCATAATATCAATAAGGTCCATCTCCTGACAATGAGCATGAATTGCATCAATTACATCCTTGACAGGAGAAGCAAATCCTTTCAAGTATCCCCAATCAATCCACTTCATCACAGTGGTGACATGCTTCTTGGTCATGATGACAGACTCATACCATTCACCTGATGTGGGAACCAAAACTGATGATCTCCAATGAAACTACGCTCAACAATAGTTGGATCTTCACTATATCTCAAATGAGCAACAGAGTTTCCACCCTTCTTATAGTTAATCATAGGAGGATCACGATAGTCACGTGTTGGGCGAGTAATAGTAGCTATGATATTCTCAAGATATGAAAGATCAATATCATGATCAGGCTCAATCCTAGGATTACTACCATCAGCTAGAGCAGAGCTAGATTGCCTCCTTGACGTTCTCCCAGTACCTCTTCCTTGTCCTGGAGGATTTGCTGTACCACGACCTCTCACATTTCTCTTGGTCGCGTGCTTCTTTGTGCTCTACTTGGGTCTGATGTAGACCTCTTCATCAGACTCCGTCTCATGATCACTGTCAGAATTAGTGGGTGGTCCCTTCTTCTTGGTCACCTTAACTTTCACCATCTAGAATAAAAGATATGTACCCAAGATTTAGGATATGACAGTGAAAGAATTAAGGGTTCAATGAACAAATTGTTCTTTTCTGAGCACAGTCGGATCATCCGGGCATGGTCCGAATCATCCGGACCTGTCCAGGTTCGGATCATCCGGGCATAGGCCGGATCATATGGCTCTGCTCGGGATGAACTCCACTTTCATGAATCCGAAGATTTACCCCGCAAAAACTTATGAAACTCTAGGCATGACCTCTAGATAGATAAAGAAGATGATTCACTGGAGAAAATTTCCTAGAACTTCCTACATTGAGAGATCGGGGCAAGGAGATTTTGAAAGAATTACCTTCGAGTTTCCCATGCAAATCGAAGGAGTTCCGGAGGGGTCCGGATCTTCCAAGACGTGGGGAATCAAGGGAGCAAGAGAGCTCAACAAATCCTTGGTCCAAAATCGCGATCGCCGCGCGGAGCTTTTTGGGGAGAAAAAGGGTGGCGGCGGTGGAAAAAGAAAGAGAGGGTTAGGGCACCCCACGGTCAGCCTATATATACTAAAACTGTCAGGGCCGGATGATCCGAGGTAAGGTCGGATCATCCGGACATGACCAGAGAGGTTTTGGGCGCAGGGTCCGGATGATCCGGGGAAGGTCCGGATCATCCGGAGATCTCCAGGTTCGGATGATCCGAAGTGGGGTCGGATCATCCGGGTTTGATGCTCTACGACCGGCTTGTATTGCTCCTCGAGTTGTATACGATGTGTGCAAAAAGCGGGGCTAATACCTTTCAAGTCGTTAATCGAGTAGCCGATCACCTTTTTGTGCTTCTTCAATAAATTCAGCAACTTCTCCGTCTCTTCCCGGCTCAATTCGTCGCTAATAATCACCGAAAAAGTCTTGCCATCTCCCAAAAATTCATATTTAAATCCCTTGGGGAGTGACTTCATCTCAACATCGGGCGCACCATTCTCTTCTTGATCTATCTCTCCAATGTCTTCAAACTTTTCTTCCTCCAAATTCCCGTGTTGCGGCTTCAACTCTTCCATTGTTTCCACTAGTTCTCCGTTTTGATCATCTTGAGCGTCTCCATTCTCCAAAGTGCGTTGGAGAGGATCCCTGAAAGAATCAATGGAATAAATGCTCTCTACCTCTTCGTTATCAAGAGGTAGAGGTGAAGCAAAAGACGGTTTTGAATGAAATTCAAATGTGCGCTTCTCTCCATCTAGATCAAAAGTGACAATCCCTTTTCCAACATCTAGAACAGCATTTACTAATTTGAGAAAGGGTTTTCCAAGGATTATGCCTTCATGCTCATCATCACTAGCGTTAATCACAAAAAAGTCGGTAGGAATTTTTTTACCCGCTATAGCAACATTTAGATTTCTAAGCACTCCTAGCGATTTGATTAATCTACCATCTCCCATGATCAATTTAATGATTGTGGCATCTAGGTTTGGTTTTTCGTTAAAAAGCTCAACATAAACCTTGGAACTCATCACACTAACATGGGCGCCAATGTCATATAAAACATTGCAACATTTTGTTCCGTCTATCATGCAATCAACACGAGGTGTGGGTGATGGATTACCTTCGCCTTGATCGCTTCCAATCGCATATACTTGGGCTATGTGCACGTAGGGTGATGATTCCAATTTCACTCCCATGATCTTTTTGACCTCCAGCACTTCGTCCAAGTCAATCTCTTCCTCTTTTTCTTCAAAAAGTTTCCGAATAATACCACCGGCCGATTCCTTGCCAAATGTATATCCCGTGTGATTATCCGGCGGGAAGTCTTCCGCTATCACCATCGCCATTCATCGTTGATTTGGATGCGGTCTTGCTTTGTCGAACATTCTTCCGAAGTCAATTGGTATCCAATCCATTTGCTCGAATTCCCTTAGCGATTTGACGGTGCCCATGGTTCTTCCTTTCTTTTCCGGGTCGTCTTTCGTTGCACTCCGGATCGATGCTTCTTCATCGTGGTTTGTCTCTATGACTTTCCCATGCTTTGGTTGTTCTTCCCTCACTTCCGATGCCTCTTTTCTGAAAATTCCAGCAAGCATCCGCACTTGAGATTCTTCCTCGGAGCTTGCCGAACATCGTTTTTCCCAATCTCTTCGCATGGCCGCACCCTTGCTGATTTTTTGTAGGAGTTGGGCGGCTTCCGTGAGTGTTTTCTCCATGAGATCTCCTCCTACACACATTTGAACAAATTGCATGTACTCGGGGGTTAGGGAAAAATAAAAGGTATGCATGAGTACTTCACCGGAAAATCCGAGCTTCGGTCCTTGTTCAATCAATCCATTGAATCTATCCCATGCTTGATCTATCCCTTCTCCTTCTCCTTGCGCGAAGTTGATCACTTGCTTCCGAATATGTTGAACCTTGCTTAATGGAAAGAACCGCTCGCAAAATTTCTTCATCAAGTCATCCCAGTTTCCTTTTACCTCGAAGGATGCAAGTGCAAACCATCTTCTCGCTTCTTCCACAAGTGAGTATGGGAAAAGATTCCATCTAAACCAAGCTAGCGGAACTCCGTCTTGTTGTACCGTATTGCATAGCATTGTAAACCACTTGATATGTCTATATGGGTTGTCCGTCTCATCTCCTCTAAAGGGGTTTGCTGCCGCCATCTTGATGATTTGAGGCTTGATCTCGTACTCGGTGGCTCGCAACACCGAATCTGATTTTTGCATGTCGAAGTCCTCCGATCACGGGCTTGCATAATCCCTTAGTGATTTTTCTCCTTCCTCCACGTGTTGAATGAGATGGGCCATCTAGACAATCAAAACAAAAACAAAAACAAAAACAAAAATTTTCTAGAGAAAATGTTAGGTGTTAGTAACCAACAAAATTAATACAAAGTTAAACGTAGCAAAATCGCTTGTTCCCCGGCAACGGCGCCAGAAAAGCTTGTTGACGCTCCTTAGAGCGCCAATTTACGTACCGCAAGCGCACGGATCGTGTAGCTTTTCCCTTAGAGTATTCCCCCAAGGTTTATCAATCCACGGAACAAGTGTATTACTATGCTTAACTAAGTACTAATGATGTTGGTAAAAGATCTATATTGAGTGATTGAGTGTGAAATAGATCTAATCTAACCAATCTAATCCAATCTAGACTAGTGAGCATTGATAGGTGTGTGCACAAGATATGAAGAGCATTTGTCCATAGGGTCTAGGATCACTAGAGATGTAATCGCCAAGCAACGAAGAACGGATCTAATCTACCAAAGATGTGTTCCAAGATCAAAACCTTTCCCTCCCGCATACTGTCACTACACGAGGATAATCGGTAACGAATCAACAAGAACACGATAGTTGATGTAATCTAAGTAAACCATGCAAGAGCAAAGTAAACCCAAAGCCAAGTCGCGAACTATTAGGCATCAAAACATCATCAACAAGAATCGTGATAGATCAATCTCATAAAGGATTCGGCAATTACAACTCAAGATCTCCTTACAACCCCATGAACAAACGAGGACTTTACCCCATGAAGCTAGGTGAAACGTAGTCGATCATGGTGACGAAATCTCCGGTAAGGGATGGATCCCTTGCTGTCCTCCAACTTGCAGCGGCGCCGAGGGACGATGAGGCCTCCGGCGTCGCCTTTCTCTTGTGTCTAACACGAATGGATCTCTGGAAATCGTCTCTGGATGCTTCCTCTCTGATCTCCCTGCTCCCCTTCTGCGATTTCTGCGATTTCTACGGCTTCGGGGTATATATAGGCGGTTCTGGTCGGCGGTTTTGGTAAAACACAGATTAGGGTTGACGCATACTTCGTGCTGATGAAAACTGAGACTGATTGGGCCCAGAAACAGGCTGGGCCGGCCGGCTCAGAGGGCCCCAGGCCAGCCGGCCTGGGCCCTTTCTGGCCCCTTTCGGTTCCATCTTTCGCGTGCGGCCTCTTCTCCTTATTCCTCATCTTAGCCTAGTTATAACCATGCGTCAAAACATCTCCAAAAATGTCCAATTTCCTGCCAAAACACAACATGCTCCATAATCCAGGACAAAATCGAAAACGGTCAAGTTCGGGTGCCAAGTGGCGGGTTAGTACATGAATCATCCCGAAGAAATTACCAAAACCTCTCCTAATTGTATAAAAAAATGGGCACTTAAGGAGCGCCAACATTCCCCCCATGCTTAGATTTTGCTCGTCCTCGAGCAAATCAAATCATCAAGTCCTTCCATGGGTTGCTCGAGAGTTCTCAAACTGCAAAATTTACTTATGCAAACAAGTCTAACAATATTTCTTCAAACAAAGGTCAGAGGAGCAGCGAGGATAATCATATCATGGGCGTTTAAAAACTCATCCAATATTACTCCACGACTCTTACCTTTATCCGGCAACTTAAATATCGACAACACTTGCTTTTCTTGCCATCCTTGGAGGTTTTTCCTTTTTTTAGTTTTTAGAAGCAAAATACCCTGCAACAAAGGTTAGACCAAAAATTCTTGCACAAGTCCTTTCATGCCTCTCGATATAAGTGGCTATCCTATTATTATTTGCAAACTCTCATCACCCAAAAGTCTCTCAAGTATAAAGTGGGGTTATAGGTGAGGCTTAGCAAAGTATATACATATATTGTCAAATTAAGAAAACCTTCTAATGATTGCTTACCTTCCGAGCCAATGATCATAAGAGTTTCTCCATAATGTAAAGGGTTCAAGGGTAAGAAGATTTAGAATGGTGGAGATGTGCAAAGGCATACAAAAAGATTGACTTCAAGGCACAAGCATCGTCCTCGTTGTCGGATTGCACATGGTTGGAATTGAGGATATTGTTCTCAAACAACAAGGTGATATCTCTTTGCACTTCTCTAACTATAGAATCCCTTCATTTATTCTTTTCTTCTCATACATTTTTTTCTTTCTTTCTTTCTCCTGAATTTTCTTTCTCTTTTCCGAACCTTTTCATAGGACACTTTCTATAAAACATAGATAGGCAAATCTCCGAAGTGGCTCCTTGAATTTTTGGAGCCCAAGCCGAGGCCAGCCCAATGGGTGTAGGCCGGACGGCCTGGGGCTTTCCCAGGTCCGATTCGGTCCGTCTTTCCAGTACTCCTTTCTTTCTTCATCCCAAAATTATGTTTTATACACCTCATGCGCAGGAATAGAATGTATCCTCATAATTGGGTTGTGATCAAGGAAGAGGATAATAAACAAGATAATCTCAGGTTCGGGTTTTGGAATCCGGTAGATTTCATGAGTTGTTCCAATGAGGAATTCTCATTACCGAATATTGACGTGGCTAGCAATTTAGAGATGAAAAATACGGACATGATCATTGCTCGAAATTAAAACTCCCAAGAGAAAGAAATCCTAACTCAACTCAATGTACATCCAATACTTATGGTGGAACGAATATAGCTTGTGGATGATAGGATATTTACTCTCGACTTGTCAAGAACTTGATCAACCTTATGTTTGTAGGGGTTTTATTTTTATGAAATTAAAGTCCTCCAAGTCATGCCTTACTCGCAAGCGTAATCAAACCAAGCACTAGATCAAAGCTCAAGTGTGGGTATTAATATGGACAAATAATTTACTAAGCTCCACAAATTCGAATTAATTTTCATGACAACGCTCGTGAATAATTGCTTTAAAGAAAATAAAGTAAAACTGAATGCATAAATAAAATGCACGATCCAACAAAAAACAAAGACTCTTTTTATTTTGTTTTCATGACTCAACACTAATTTAAGACTCACTCTCACACATGCGAAAAATAAAGCACTCAACGCTAGACTATGACTCTCACACATGCGGAATTAAAGACGTGCACACGACGAACTTTCAACTAAACAAAGACTAACAAAATTCAATCTACGAGCCGTCACACCTTTCCCCCCATGCTTAGATTATGCGGCGTCCTCGTCGCAATGATATAAAAGACGGGTGTGACACTCGTCGGTGTTCTCAACGGCACCTAGGGCAATTGAATCTAGGGCGCCCTCCTCCTTGCTTTTGTAGATCTCCGACTATCCCGAATAACTTCCTTATGTTGCGGACAAGGAAGTTGTAGTCTCTCTCAACCAAGCTCTCGATGTCGTCCATCCTTCGATCCATTGCCGCGATTTGATCGTGACACCTATCGATGGTGGCGCGGAGATCCGCGATTTCATTGCGGCACTTGAAACAGCACCCGGAGTGATGCCCGCTGCGGTTGGGGCTGTCGTCCTCGGGCTCGTCGTCGTCCTCCTTCTTCTTCTTGCCGCTGTCACCTTCAGAGGGGTCGTCTTCCTCCCTTCTCTCCTCGTCAGCCCACCCCGGCCAATCATCATCGTAGTCACGACCGGTGGCGCCCCATGAACTAGGGCTCATGATGCTCTCCCAATCGCTGTCCCCCGCATAATCCTTCGGCTCCGGGGTGTGCTCGATGTAGTTCTTTCTTTTAACTCCGAGGAGGCGCAAGGAACGCCTAGGCGCGGGTGGCTTTTTGTCTTGTCGCTTCTCGCCTTCATATTCGTCGATGCTGATGACGACGACCACCCTTTGGGCTTGAGCTAGCTTCTCGTTGCACCATTGAAGGCCCTTCCCGCCGACGCTCATCCTTGCTTGAGTATTGAATTTATTCGGAGGGGCCTTCGCTTCACATCGCTTTGCTTCTGCAAGGAGGGGCTGCGCACCGATTGCCGAGATGGGGCTAGGCGTCCTTGGCGTGGGGGTGTCGGGCGTCATGCCCCTCTCATTGATCTCCATCGCTTCGATCATAGCTCTTGCGCTCGCTGGACCAGCCATTGTCGATGTCTCTCACGAGGTGGTGGTGTAGATTGAAAAGTATGAGAGAATAGATCTAACCCGCGCCTCTATTTAAGTCCCGAAAAGACTTGGACGAGAAGTCCAATATCTCTTTTGTTTTGGCATGCGAAATCTATAAGGCACAGGTTTGAAATTTTCTTATCTCGTACCTACCAAAAATCGAGACCGAATTGCACACGAGGAGCCTCAGGCCGGCCGGCCTAGGGTTGTTGGGCCGGCCGGCCCAGGGGGTTTTTCAGCCCCCTGGACTCCAACTTTTTCCGAGGTACTCACCAATAAATTAGAAGCCTATGTTTTACTCAAAGTTTGTCCAAAATAAAAATAAAACTACGAAAATAAAATCTCAAAGAGAATATTTACAAACTTACCTTGCTTAACATCGTTAGGCTTGACATTCCGGTTCCTCCTCCATGGTGTATATGTCGATGTAATGAAGGGGCACGACGTCGGGCTCCAAGAATACCTTTAGTCGCTGTCTGTTCACCACATATTGGTCACCTTTCACATCCATGATTGTCACCGCTCCCGTGGGTGAAACTGAGTGTACGACATACGGTCCATCCCATTTGCTTTGCAATTTTCCTTTGCCAAAAAGTTTGAATCTTGAATTGTAGAGTAGGACCTTGTCTCCTTCTTTGAATTCGTTGTTTTGTAATCGCTTGTCGTACCACCTCTTCATCCTTTCTTTGTAAATTGATGCACTATTGTACGCTTTCAATCTTAACTCCTCCAATTCGCTTATTTGGATTCTTCTTTTAATTCCAACGGCTTCTGCATCAAAGTTCATTTCCTTCATCGCCCAATACGCCTTATGTTCTAGCTCAACCGGCAAGTGGCATGTTTTTCCATAAACAAATTGATAAGGAGTCATACCAATCGGGGTTTTGTGTGCCGTACGATATGCCCATAGTGCATCATCTAATCTCTTCGACCAATCTTTTCCTCCTTTTACCACGGTCTTCTTTAAAATGTCCTTCAATTGCTTGTTCGAAGTTTCTGCTTGTCCTTTTGTTTGGGGGTGATAAGCCGTGGACACTCTATGTTCAATTCCCAATTTCTTCAAGCATTTACCAAAGTCTTTGCCCGTGAAGTGTGTTCCTCCGTCGTTTATCAAGATTATCGGGATGCCATATCGAGGGAATATTACAGATTTAATCATGTTTATGGACTCCTCCGTTGATGCCTTCCGACACGGCATAGCTTCAACCCACTTTGAAACATAGTCCACCATCACCAATATATGCTCAAATCCATGTGAGTTCACAAATGGTCCCATGAAATCGATTCCCCAGACATCAAATAGATCTATTTGCAAGTTATAGTTCAACGGCATGGCATTCCTGTAACACCCATAAAAGGACATACACCGAGCAATCATATACGTGCCAGGATCAAGTCACACGTATATACAACAGAATGAACAGTATATCACAGCACATATCACGTAAAAGATGTAATAAAGCAAGTACGAATGCTATTTATTACATTAATGACAAAATGTCTGATACTGCGGAAGCGTAAAAACATATACAATAAACTCTCAGAAGCAGGGCGCCACAGGGACGTCGACTGGGAGACGAACGCCTAGAAGTCCTCGTACTCCTGGTATCTCCGGGTGAACTCCCTCGCGTCGGTAGGAACTGAGCAGCAGTAGAGTGTCCTCAAAAGAACAAGAGGAAAAAGTGTAGAGGAGGCAAGGGTGAGTACACAACTCGTACTCAACAAGTATAACACAAACTATGAGGCTCTAAGGTTGGCTGACTCAACTGCATTAGCTTTTAAGTCTTGGCAAAATATTATTAAAGCTATTTACTACAAGTTGATGAATTACCATAAACCCAGTTACATAGTAATTAATCAAAATTAATCATGTTACTACTGAGAACCATACCAAACCAAGCCACCCGGGGAAACCTCCCTAACCAAAGGAAGATAACCCCACTAATCAAAAGGAGGATCTGGGCCGCTCATGACCGTGAGCACGGCTAGTATACCAGTTTTACACTCTGCAGAGGTTGCACATCTTTACCCACAAGTCGTGAGCTATGCTAGTTGTTCATCACACTTCCATAGGTGAGATGACTAGCAAACTCACTACGAGGCCATTACAAAGGATCACGTTCGTAAGGTGTAACCGCTAAGGAATCAGGCTCCGCAACGATGGGACCCACCTCGAGGGGGTACGCAGACCAAGCCTCGTAGCGCAGGGACCATTGAAGCTCACCACCCCTCCTGCCCCATCGGTAAGTTACTCCCGAACCAAAATGACCTAATTAGTAAGCCAAGACCATCCCATTCCAGTCTTGTGGTAGCGCTGTTGTCCCAGGTTGTCGCTCTATGAACCGGTCCTTATGGAGAGTGGCCAACCCAGCAGTAAGCACCGTGCTGTCCCCCTAAACCATGTTTCTAACAAAACCATTTTATAACGAGACGTGAGCCACTCAAACGGGCCACTCCCAGAATTAAGTTGCATATACCATTAATCAAATTAATTAAAAAGGACCAAGTGTGTTATAGCGCGGCACCTAGCACAACTAACCAAAAATGCAACCCAAGGGATATATATATAAAGGATATAAAGTGGCTAGGAAATCCTTATAGGCATACAGTATTAAAATGCAGTATGAAATTGTAATTAAAGGTGATAGGTGGTGTTCATGTTATACTTGCCTTCCTCAAACTGTTCCTACTGCTGCTCAAACTGATCTGAAGATGGATGCTCCGGGTACTGGTACTGGGGCTCCTCCGGTATCTCAACGTCTACTCACGAACACATGGCGAAAACAAGGCAATGACTTAAACATACAAGCAAACAAGTGGAAACACTAAGAAACAGTACAACAATACATAAAAACAACAAACAAAACTAAGCTAGAACTATTCTACGTGTTACAACGATCGCGTGGATATAAAGAACACCTAAAACGAAGCTAGAAAGCGAAAACTAGGCCTAAAACAAGGTCCAGGGGCCTATTTGTAAGAAAACTGGAGTTCCAGAGGGTTTCTGGGCAAAACTGCGGACTAAAACATAATTAAACCTTAGATCCCGGGGCTAACATGCAAAACTGACTGCTCAGGACTGCGGTTTCTATTTCTATAGAGCTCAGGGGGCTACGCGCTAAATTCTGGACTAAACTGCGAATACTTTTGACTAGAGGTGGACTGCGGGTTGAATAAAGAAAAACTGAGGGGCTCTTTAACAAAAGTAGCAGCGCGAAGGGGTATCTTCTAATCTGGGCCACCGGTTTTGGATCTGACGGCCCAGATTAGGTCTGGATCTGTTCTAATCGCGTCCGTTGGGTTCTAATCGGGCGGCTCAGGGGATTTGGGTGCGCGGGCGGCGGAGCTCGCTGGAGCAGAGCTCCCGCGGCGGCGCTCGACCGGAGCAGGTGATCTGGGGGCTACAGGGCTCGATTTGGGGCCGGGGTTTGGTCGTGGAGGATCAGCGTTGAACGCGTGATCCACCTGAGGCGATAGCAAGGGCCGGCGAGGCTCAGGGCGGGGTCGTGCTGCGCTACAGGGGTGCTGCCATGGCTGAGCGGCGGCGGCGGGACGCTGGTGCTGGTGTTCCGACCTAGGAACGGCCCTATGTGCTATGGTAGCTAGCGCAAAAAGAAGGAGGGACTATGCTGATGCTCACCGAGGGGTTGTGGTGGCCGGAGTTGCGGCGTAGGGAGGTCGTCAGCGAAGTCCGGCGGCGGGATGTGGCGGAGCTCGCGGAGGAAGGTCGAATCGGGGTCGCTCCAGGCTCCTGGACTCCTTGGATCGGCGCGGGGTGTTCCTGCGGTGGTGGTGGAAGGGTCAGCATGACCGGAGCATAACCAGCGGCGAGCAATTGCTTGAGGAATCGCTCACCTACGGCGGTTGTTGTTCTGCTTCGAGCGCCGGGGTAGCGGGCGGCTGCGGCTAGGGTTTGGGCTGCGGGATGGGAGAAGCGCAGGGGTTCCGCAGGCGGTTTAAAGGAGACGGCCAGAGATCTCGGGGTGCGAGCAGGGAAGGAAGGTTGCGGGAGTTTTGGCCGGAGATCTCAGCCTGGCCGTTCCGCGGGGAAGACGACCCTGCCAAGCGGGCACGGCTGGTCAGCGGGGAACCGCGCGCAGGCTGGCAGATGGGGTCAGGCGTGCAGTGGGGGCGGGGGCGACGCACTTGCGGCCGGAGTGTGGGAGAGGGGGTGCTGGGCTGCTGCTTCGCGCGCAGGAGAGCTGGGCCCGTGCGCTGGTCCCTGGTGGAGTGCGAGGCAGGCTGGCGGTGGCGGGCCTGCGGAGGGAGCGGGGATGGGCCGAGCTGGGCTGGAAGGTTTGGGCTGGCCTGTGTGGGAACTGGGCCGCAGTGCTGGGCTTCGCGGGGGGAGGGGGAAAGAGGAGCTGGGCTGGGTCGCCTGGGTTGAGGCCCGATAGGGTTTTCCTTTCTTTCCTATTCTTTTCCTTTTCTAATTCAAACACCACTCAAATCTATTTGAATTCAAACCAAATTTGAATTCAACACTAGCACCAGCATGAATGCAACAACAAGTTTTAAACTTAGACAAAATTTTAATTACTTGTGGAACAAAATTAGATTAAATGCAAATCTAAACATAATAAACCTTAGAAAATTAAACAAAACCAATTAAATTTATTATTAAAAGCTGAAATTTAAATTAGGGTGTTACAATTCCTTTGCGAGATATTCCCCGTCCTTTGGCATTCCGGACAAGTCGAAACAAATCTTTTCGCGTCTTCATGCATCTCGGGCCAATAGAATCCACTAGCCCATACCTTAGCTTGAGTTATAAAGTGCCCATAATGTCCTCCATATCCCGACGAGTGACACTTCCTTAGAACTTCTTCACATTCCTCACTCAGTACGCATCTTCTTAGGACTCCATCTTCTCCATATCTATATAAGTATGGTGGATCCCAATTGTATTTTCTTCTTTCCGCGATCACTCTTTTCCTTGCATTCTTGTCCAAGTGATCCAAGGGCATCCCTTTTATTGCCCTTATTATTTCATTCATCCAACTATCTTTGTCGAGAATTCTATATAGGTGATCATCTCTCATTTGATCCTCGATAGGTTCTTTTCCATCATCTCCATGGTTCATCCTTGATAGGTGGTCGGCCACAACATTTTCTGCTCCTTTCTTGTCCCTTATCTCCACATCGAATTCTTGTAGCAATAGGATCCATCGAATCAAGCGTGGTTTAGCATCTTTCTTGGACAAGAGATACTTGATTGCCGCATGGTCGGTATAAACTATCACCTTTGAATTTACTATGTATGATCTGAATTTTTCGAAGGCGAATACCACGGCAAGTAATTCTTTCTCCATTGTTGCATAATTAAGTTGGGCTTCATTGAGAGTCTTGCTTGCATAGTAGATAGCATTTACCTTCCCTTCTTTACTTTGTCCAAGAACGGCTCCTACAGCGTAGTCGCTTGCATCACACATGATTTCAAAAGGTAGATCCCAATCCGGAGGTTGCATGATAGGAGCACTTATGAGGGATTGCTTGAGTGTTCGAAATGCGTGAAGACAATCACTATCAAAATTGTACTCCACATCTTTTTGGAGAAGTTGTGTCAATGGCTTGGTGATTTTTGAAAAATCCTCTCTCGGAGATAACATGACCGAGGACAATTCCTTCTTTCACATGAAATGACACTTCTCCCAATTAAGCACAAGATCAACCTCTCCATATCGTTTAAGAACTTTCTCCAAATTTGCCAAGCAATTGTCAAAGCTAGTACCATGCACCGAGAAATCATCCATGAATATCTCCATAATCTCTTCTATGAAATCAGAAAATATAGCCATCATGCACCTTTGAAAAGAAGCGGGCGCATTGCACAATCCAAAAGGCATCCTTCGATATGCAAAAGTCCCATACGGGCAAGTAAATGTGGTCTTATGTTGATCATCCGGGTGAATAGGTATTTGGAAGAATCCCGAGTATCCATCAAGGTAACAAAAGTGTGAATGCTTTGCCAACCTTTCTAGTATCTCGTCAATGAATGGTAGTGGAAAATAATCCTTCCTCGTTACCTTATTCAATTTTCTATAATCGATGCACATCCTCCATCCCGTGATGGTTCTTTGCGGTATCAATTGCTCCTTCTCATTTTTCACAACCGTGAGTCCTCCTTTCTTCGGAACGCAATGCACGGGGCTTACCCATTCACTATGTGGCACATGGTATATTATTCCGGCATTCAACAAATTGATAACCTCCTTCTTCACCACATCACGCATAGCATGGCTCAACCTTCTTTGATGCTCTACGACCGGCTTGTATTGCTCCTCGAGTTGTATACGATGTGTGCAAAAAGCGGGGCTAATACCTTTCAAGTCGTTAATCGAGTAGCCGATCACCTTTTTGTGCTTCTTCAATAAATTCAGCAACTTCTCCGCCTCTTCCCGGCACAATTCGTCGCTAATAATCACCGGAAAAGTTTTGCCATCTCCCAAAAATTCATATTTCAATCCCTTGGGGAGTGGCATCATCTCAACATCGGGCGCACCATCTTCTTCTTGATCTATCTCTCCAATGTCTTCAAACTTTTCTTCCTCCAAATTCCCGTGTTGCGGCTTCAACTCTTCCATTGTTTCCACTAGTTCTCTGTCTTGATCATCTTGAGCGTCTCCATTCTCCAAAGCGTGTTGGAGAGGATCCCTGAAAGAATCAATGGAACGAATACTCTCTACCTCTTCGTTATCAAGAGGTAGAGGTGAAGCAAAAGACGGTTTTGAATGAAATTCAAATGTGCGCTTCTCTCCATCTAGATCAAAAGTGACAATCTCTTTTCCAACATCTAGAACAACATTTACTAATTTGAGAAAGGGTTTTCCAAGGATTATGCCTTCATGCTCATCATCACTAGCGTTAATCACAAAAAAGTCGGTAGGAATTTTTTTACCCGCTATAGCAACATTTAGATTTCTAAGCACTCCTAGCAGTTTGATTAATCTACCATCTCCCATGATCAATTTAATGATTGTGGCATCTAGGTTTGGTTTTTCGTTAAAAAGCTCAACATAAACCTTGGAACTCATCACACTAACATGGGCGCCAACGTCACATAAAACATTTTAACATTTTGTTCCGTCTATCATGCAATCAACACGAGGTGTGGGTGATGGATTACCTTCGCCTTGATCGCTTCTAATTGCATATACTTGAGCTATGTGCACGTAGGGTGATGATTCCGATTTCACTCCCATGATCTTTTTGACCTCCAGCACATCGTCCAAGTCAATCTTTTCCTCTTTTTCTTCAAAAAGTTTCCGAATAATATCACCGGCCGATTCCTTGTCAAATGTATATCCCGTGTGATTATCCAGTGGGAAGTCTTCCGCTATCACCTTCGCCATTCCTCGTTGATTTGGATGCGGTCTTGCTTTGTCGAACATTCTTCCGAAGTCAATTGATATCCAATCCATTTGCTCGAATTCCCTTAGCGATTTGGAGTTAACACTAAATATCTCAAGATTCTTTTAACAGGTACCAAATGGCATTCCTTAGGATTAGCTTGAAATCTTGCACACATGCACACATTAAGCATAATATCCTGCCTAGATGCACAAAGGTAAAGCAAAGAACCGATCATGGAGCGATATACCTTTTGATCCATGGATTTTCCATCTTCATTTAGATCAAGATGTCCATTCACGGCCATGGGAGTCTTGATAGGTTTAGCATCGGCCATGTCAAACTTCTTGAGCATATCATTTGTATATTTAGTTTGACATATGAAAGTCCCTTCCTTCATTTGCTTGATTTGAAACCAAGGAAGAACTTCAATTCACCCATCATGGACATCTCGAATCTCTTGGTCATGATCCTACTAAACTCTTCACAAAACTTTTTATTAGTAGAACCAAAGATAATGTCATCAACATAAATTTGACAAACAAAGAGATCTTTATCTACTTTTTGAGTAAAGAGAGTAGAATCGGCTTTGTCCATTACAAAGCCGTTCTTGAGAAGAAATTCCCTAAGGCATTCATACCATGCTCTAGGAGCTTGCTTAAGCCCATAGAGCGTCTTATGGAGCTTGTACACGTAGTCGGGAAGCCTGGGGTCTTCAAAGCCCGGGGGTTGCTCTACATAGACTAGCTCGGAGAGTGGACCATTCAAGAAGACACTCTTGACATCCATTTGATATAACTTGAAATCATAATGAGCGGCATAGGCTAGCAATATCCGAATTGATTCAAGTCTAGCCACCGGAGCATAAGTTTCACCAAAATCCAATCCTTCAATTTGAGTGAAACCTTGAGCAACCAATCTAGCCTAGTTTCTTGTGACAATGCCATGTTCATCTTGCTTTTTCCGGAAAACCCACTTGGTTCCAATGATATTTTGCTTGGTTCTTGGCACTAATTCCCAAACTTCATTTCTTGTGAAGTTGTTCAACTCTTCTTGCATAGCCATTACCCAATCTGGATCACTAAGTGCTTCATCTACCTTAAGAGGTTCCAAAGAGAAAACAAATGAGTAATGTTCACAAAAATTTGCTAAACAAGAATGAGTAGTTACCCCTCTTTGGATACTCCCAAGAATATTATCAACGGGATGATCCTGTTGTACACTTTAATGCACTCTTGGATGAGACACTTGGCGTTGTGGTTGAATAGGTTCACCATCATCATCTTTTCAACTTGAGATGCTTCTTCTTGACCTTATTCACCTTGTGCTCCCCCTTGATCCATGCCATGATCAAGATCGTCACTATGATCGTGACTTTGATCTTGAGGGACTTGAGAGCTTGATGGCTCAACTCTAGTGGATGATGATGGGTCATCATTTCTTGCTTCAACCGTAGCATTTCTCCTTTCTTCTCGTGGCCTTACTTCACCTAAGCCCATCCTCATGATTGATAGATTTGGAGGCTCTTCATCATCTACAAGGTTCATATCAACTTGCTCTACTTGAGAGCCATTGGATTCATCAAACATCACATCTACCTTGGTCTCAACAACATCGGTGGTTTTGTTAAAAACACGATAGGCACGTTCATTAGTACCATAACCAAGTAAAAAACTTTCATCAACCTTTGGTGCAAACTTTGAGTTTTTGGCTTTCTTGCTAAGCATGTGACATTTGCAACCAAAAACTCTAAAGTAGTGCACCTTAGCCTTGTTACCGGTGATTATTTCGTAGGGTGTCTTACCCAAATACTTGTGGATATAGAGACGGTTGATGGCATGACACGCCATATTGATTGCTTCGGCCCAAAAGATATCCGGAGTCTTGTACTCATCAAGCATGGTTCTTGCGGCTTCAATCAATGTCCTATTCTTCCTCTCCACAATGCCATTTTGTTGAGGTGTATATGGAGCGGAGAATTCATGCTTGATTCCTTCTTCATCAAGAAATTCTTCAACATTGGTGTTTCGGAATACCGAGCCATTGTCACTTCTAACATTCTTGATTTTCAACTCAAATTCATTTTGAGATCTTCTAATGAATTTCTTGACAATTCCTTGTACTTCACTTTTGTCATGCACAAAGAATACCCAAGTGAAATGAGAAAAATCATCAACAATAACAAGACCATATTTGTTACCACCAATGCTAATGTAGGTGATTGGCCCAAATAGATCCATGTGTAGAAGCTTCAATGGTCTTGATGATGTCAAGATGTTCTTGGGAGGATGTGGAGCACCAAGTTGTTTCTCGGTTTGACATGCACTGCACAACCTGTCTTTCTCAAATACAACATTGGTTAGTCCTAGGATGGGCCCGCCCTTTTGAAGTTTGGGCAAGTTCCTCATGCCAACATGGGCTAGATGGCGATGCCAAAGCCAACCCAAGTCGGATTTTACTACTAAACAAGTCTTGGGCTCAATTTTCTCCTTAGAGAAATCAACAAGATAAACTTTGCCCTTTAAATGACCCGTAAAAGCAACAGAGGAATCCTCCCTTCTAGTGACAGTCGCACCCTCGTTAGTAAAGAGACAATTGTAGCCCATCAAACAAAGTTGTGAGACGGACAACAAATTGTATCCCAACTTTTCAACCCAATAAACATCATTAATTGAATTATTATGAGTAAGAGCAATTTTACCCAAACCAATTACTTCTCCTTTGCTATTGTCTCCAAAGACAATAGTTTCTTTGGGTATATCATCCATTTCCAATGAAGTGAACAAGTCCTTCTCCCCGGTCATATAATTTGAACAACCACTATCAATCAACCATGCACTTCAACCGGAGGAGTATGCCTACAAAACAAAGTAAGGCTCAAGTTTTAGGTACCCAAATTTGCTTGGGTCCTTGGAGGTTAGTGTCAGACCCGGGGCAGCGGGACTGCTCACAGGTGTAGAATGTTTTAGAGTAAGGGATAGTTCATGGATGTACCTTACCTCTTTTATAACTACCCGAATAGGTATAGAACTAGCTGCAGTACAAGGAAACTACCCGATCATGTTGTAGTAGGACTCCAACTGTACTCAGCTAGGATTTTCCATGTAACCCTGTCCCTCCCGGATATATAAGGGCGGGCAGGGACCCCCTCAAAACACATCAATACCTAAGGCAATACAAACCACCACACAGGACGTAGGGTATTACGCAACTCGCGGCTCGAACCTGTCTAAATATTTGTGTTCTTTGCAACATCGAGTTCTAGAGCCGTCGATCCCTACCTACAAACCCTACTGCTAAGGGTATCCCTGAGCAGGTTTGGCGGTAAACACCGACAGCTGGCACGCCAGGTAGGGGACTCGGCGAGTGCATCGGCGAGTTCGATGGCCACCTTCGCTTTCAGCACCATGATGCCTCCCCGAGGCGCCACCTTCATCTTCGGCTCATGGGTCTGCGTCGCCAATGGATCGGGCGGCTTCGACAGCCACCTAACATACTCTCCCACACTGAAGATCTCTACGTTGGAAGATCCCAACAAGCTCGCCAGATCTTGCGATCGCGGCGTCACGTTGCTTCCCAACCTCGCCAAGGAGATCAAGGCGAAACTCAATGACAATTCGAGTTCCACTCGGATTCAGACTGATCTCAAACCAAAATCTACTCGGATTGAGACTCTTCTTGCGCAACCCATATTTGGTCTGCGCAATTCATCATCTGTTTACAAACAGATGATTAGATCCTTCTATGAAAATAGCTTGGATCGCCTATGCCACGTCGAAAACCAATCAGTCACCACTAATCGGGAGGCACCCATTTTCGACGTATACCCAGATCTAGTCGAGTCACCCCAAGACAGCCTAGATTTCATCACCAACGCACTAGCTAAGATGCAACTCAAATCTTGCCAAAGCCGCACCCTCGCACAACTACTCGACAACCTGTGAGAAGTTGCCAGCATTGATGATCTCCCGTTCCAACACGGTACTCCCCTCATAACCGAGAGGGAAACTGGGTCTGGTGGAACTGTCCTAGCTGATTATGAGTCAGACCTAGAAAGCTTCTCTCACGAACATTTGGTTCCTGTGATCATCCAACCCGGAGGTGCTCCTAGCCAGCATGATCCAAACAAAGCCTTGGATCAGATCTCAGTAGACTATCTGACTCAAGATGCTCCACAAGACGAAGATGAAGCCACTCCCACTGCTCGCAGGGCAAGGAGTCAACGTAAAGAGGAGAGCAGGGCTCGCGCGGCCGAACATGCTCGTATTCCACCACGCAACCTCAATGACGAATTCAACAATGTCGCGGATCCTGTCTTCAAGACTCCAATCACTGCGATGACAGAAGCAACCCTGCGACTCATGACGATGCCCCGGAATCCATAATTAGAGCGAGTCATAAATCTCACAAAGAATGCCGTTGAACAACTCGAGAGACAGAACCCGCTATCCTCACTCCACAGCACGTGATCAAGGGCCACTGCAACAGTCATACCTTAGGCAAGCCGTACTCCCGGAGGCCACAATCGTCAACAACAGCCGGAGGCTGCGAGCAGTCATCGCCCCAGGGGTGGCCAACCACAAGCAAACCAAGCTCTTGGGCCTCAGCCAAACCGCAACAACAATCGTGGGCACAACATGGAAGAGGTAGCCGACTCCATCGTGGATGCACGGGATATCATCAACGCAAGACACAGAGCACAACTTGCGGACAATTTCAATCACTTCCAAGCCCTGAGCAGGGCTTTCGACAACATCGAGTACCTGAAGGACTTCAAGCCTACGAACATCCAAAAGTACGATGGTAAGCAAGACCTTGCTCAATGGTTACATTTATACTCGACCGCTATTAGTGTTGCAGGTGGAGATACCAACACCAAGGTCCTCTACCTTCCGATGGCCCTCGAGCCCGCACCCCTCATGTGGCTCGAGAGCTTGGCGCGCGAGTCAATCAACTCGTGGGAGGACCTCAAGAAGGCGTTCGTCGACAACTTTCAAGGGTCGCTACATCGAGTAGCTACTCACCACGCCCTGTCCATGATCAAGCAGGAGCAAGGCGAGTCGATTAGATCCTACGTCAAGCGCTTCTTCAACACAAGAGCTACCATCCCCAACGTCGCCGACGACGATGTCATCGACTACTTCCAGAGCGGCATCACTGTCCAATCCCTGTACCGCGACTTCGGGCGTAATCTCCCAAGACAATGGTAGATCTACGAGACACGATGCAGCACTGGGCAGATGAAGAGGAGCAAGAACGCAGTCACTTTCCCCGCCGCAACAACGACAACAATGGAAAGCGCCACAACGATCGTGGAGGGCCTAGCAACCAGGGGGATCCCACGCGCAAGCGTAAGCCTGACGACACTGTTGGCACTATGGATCGCACATCGCGTGGTAAGAAGGGCGACAAGCCGCAGGACCAGTTCGACAAGATTCTCAACAACAAGAGATGCCCGATCCACCCCAAGAGCAACCACTCGATGTGGGAGTGCACGATCCTGCGCAAATCCTTCTAGTCGGCACCTGCAGTCGCTCCTAAGAAAGAACAAGACAAAGATGACGAAGACGACAAGAAAGATCACGATGGTTTCCAACAGCAACAAAACATCGTCAACATCATATTTGGAGGAGATCCTAGCTTCTCCAAGCGAGCTCAGAAGCTCCTACTTAGAGTGATCCTCTCAGTTGAACCAGCAATTCAGAGGCCACTCAAGTACAGTGAGGTCCCCATTACCTTCACAAGGGAGGATCAATGGACCAGCTTCTCTAAACCTGGAAAGTTCCCGTTAGTACTCAATCTAGTCGTTCAGGGCTCCAAGCTTACTCAAGTACTCATCGACGGCGGAAGTGGGCTCAACCTGATCTTTGCAAGCACATTGGCAAAGATGGGCCGCAATCATATGAGTCTGCTTACTCCAAGCAAGGCTCATTTCTACGACATTGTACCTGGGAATTCTTCTACACCTATTGGCTCAATCACTCTCCCAGTCACATTTGGTACAGAACAGAACTTTCGGACAGAATATATCAAATTCGAAGTAGCCGACTTCGAATCTTCCGTCCATGCTATCTTGGGAAGACTTTCTCTAGCCAAGTTCATGGAAGTACCACACTATGTCTACCTGCTCCTCAAGATGCCAGGAAACAAAGGAGTCCTTTCATTACGAGGAGAGCTCCTCAAGTCTTTCGAGCGCGACAAGGAAGCAATAGATCATGCCGCCACTATTCGGGTCCCTAGCTCTGTCAGCGAGATACTCGCTGCTGCTAAGGAACTCTCACTCAAGGAGTCGATGCCGTCCAAGAAGCCAACCCAATCATCAGTTAAACCAACCGGTGATGTGGGCGCCAAGACTATATAGCTACAAGAGGGAGACGACTCCAAAACAGCCATCATCGGAGCAGGACTGGATGACAAATAGGAACTCGAGCTCGTCAACTTCCTTAGGGCCAACCGAGACGTATTCGCGTGGAAACCAGCGAATATGCCAGGGGTGCCTAAGGAGTTGATCGAGCATGCCTTGAAGGTTGACCCTAAAGCCACACCGAAGAGGCAACATTTATGTCGTTTCTCACCGGACAAGCGATAGGCCATCAAGAAAGAGCTGGCAAAACTACTCGCAGTAGGGTTCATCAAGGAAGTCTATCATCCTGATTGGCTGGCTAACCCTGTGCTCATCCAGAAAAAGAACAACAACGAGTGGAGGATGTGCGTCGACTACATCGATCTAAACAAGCACTGCCCAAAGGATCCTTTCGAGCTACCACGCATTAATCAAGTAATCGATTCGACAGCAGGATATCCTATTATCCTTCCTCGACTGCTATTCGGGGTACCATCAGATCACCCTGAAAGAAGAAGACCAAATCAAGACGGCCTTCATAACACCTTACGGGGCATACGCCTACAAGACCATGTCCTTTGGGTTGAAGAACGCTGGTGCTACCTACCAGCGTGCGATACAGCTATGCATCGCTGACTAGCTACACCGCAATGTTGAAGCCTATGTCGATGATGTCGTTGTCAAAACCAAGTCCCAGGATCAATTTATTACTAACCTGGAAGAGACGAACAACCTCCGGAAATTCCGTTGGAAGCTCAACCCAACCAAGTGTGTCTTTGGCGTACCCTCTGGAAAACTACTCGGATTCATCGTCAGTAACCGAGGAATCGAAGCCAATCCATAGAAGATCAATGCCATCATGGCCATGGACACTCCAGCTACCATCAAGGACGTCCAGAAGCTTACAGGTTGCATGGCAGCTTTGAATAGATTCCTGTCCAGGCTTGGCGAACGGGGTCTACCCTTCTTCAAGCTCTTAAAGCGACAAGATAAGTTCAAGTGGACTACATAAGCCGCGGAAGCACTCGAGAACCTCAAGAATCACCTCCAGTCTTCGCCGATTCTGACAGCTCCACTACCCAGCGAGGAACTACTCCTCTACATCACTGCGACTACTCATGTGGTCAATACGGCAATAGTAGTCGAACGCCCGGAGGAAGGTCATGCCTATGGCGTTCAGAGACCAGTCTACTTCATCAGCGAAGTACTCTTTGAATCAAAGGTCAAATATCCATCAATCCAGAAACTTCTGTATGAAATTCTAATCAACTCCAGGTAGCTCCGGCATTACTTTGACGAATACAAGATCTCAGTCATAACTGACTTCCCATTGGGGGATATACTCCACAATCGGGATGCCACTGGACGAATTTCAAAGTGGGTAGTTGAACTGGGAGCCTTAGAAATCAACTTCAAGCCAAGAACAGCAATCAAGTCACAAGCACTAGTCGACTTTTTAGCTGAATGGCGGGAAAATCAGATTCCAGCCCCCTAGAACGTTCCAGAGCACTGGGTAATGTACTTCGATGGCTCACTCAAGCTCGACGGATGTGGTGCTGGAGTTCTATTCATTTCCCCCAAGGGAGAGCAACTGAAGTATGTGTTCCAAATCCTATTCAAGGTTTCCAACAATGAAGCTGAATACGAGGCATTGCTACATGGTCTTCGACTAGCAGTTTCTCTTGGCATGAAGCGACTACTCGTTTACGGCGATTCTCTACTCATCGTACAACAAGTCAACAAGGAATGGGACATCAACAAGGATACTATGGACGCATATGTCGAAGAAATCAGAAAGCTCAAAAACAAGTTCTCAGGATTGGAAATCCACCACGTCGATCGTGACAACAACGTGGGAGCCGATGTCCTTTCCAAGCTTGGATCCACCCGAGTAGCTGTTCCACCGAGAGTCTTTGTCCATGAACTTCACCATCCATCAGTCAAGGTACCAAGCCAACAAGTTGCTGACACGGAGGCTCTGGCCACATTCAGAGAAATACTGATGATTGAAGAAGTTTGGCGGACCCAGTTTACCGACTTCATCAAGGAATTCAAGCTTCCACCACATGTCGATCCTAAGTGCACTGAAGCTGCCCACATTATTAGGCGTAGCAAGGGTTTTGTCCTTGTTGGTGACAACCTATACAAGCGCTCTGCTTCAGGCATCCTCATAAAGTGTGTTACCCTTGAAGAAGGCAAAGACATCCTCCAAGAAATACACGAAGGAGTTTGCGGCAACCACGCCGCATCAAGGACACTAGTTGGCAAGGCGTACAGGTCAGGGTTCTTTTGGCCAACAGCTGGTTCGAACGCAGAGGATCTCATCAGACGATGTCCTAGCTGCCAATTTTTCGGCAAAAAGACTCACGTCCCAGCACACAACCTGATAACAATCCCTCCATCATGGTCATTCGCCTGTTGGAGTCTGGACATGATCGGACCACTGACCGTAGCTCCAGGAGGATTCAATTACGTGCTGGTAGCAGTCGACAAGTTTACCAAGTGGATCGAGTACAAGCCCATTGCCAAGATTTCATCCGACCGAGCAGTGGATTTCATCTCTGACATTATTCACTGATTTGGCTTTCCCACATTATCATCACAGATCTTGGCTCTAACTTCACCTCACAATCTTTTTGGTATTTCTGTGACAACTCCTGCATCGAGGTCAAATATGCTTCAGTAGCCCACCCTCGGGCAAACGGGCAAGTTGAGCGCATCAATGGTTTAGTACTCGATGGCTTGAAGAAAAGACTCTATGACGCCAATACCAAGAAAGGTGGCAAGTGGATTCAAGAGCTTCCTCACATAGTCTAGGGGCTGTGAACCCAGCCTAGCAAAGCAATTGGACAATCTCCTTTCTTCCTTACCTATGGTTCAGAGGCTATACTACCAGCAAATATCATGTGGAGATCCCCAAGAGTAGAAGCCTATCAAGAAGGAGAAGCAGATGAAGCTCGACAACTTGAGTTAGATTCAGTCGAAGAGGCCAGGGTCAACGCCTTAACTCATTCGGCTAGATACCTTCAAGGAGTCAGATGCTATCATGATCGCAATGTCCAGCAAAGATCCTTCAACATTGGAGATCTAGTACTTCGCCGGATTCAGGATGAGACAGGACTGCACAAGTTAAATTCCAGATGGGAAGGTCCCTTCATCGTAACCAAGATTACATGACTAGGATCATACAGAATCACTGATGCAGATGGTAATGAGGTACCGAATTCCTGGAACATCGAGAACTTGCGCAAGTTTTATCCTTGATCCAAGCAGTTTAATAGTGTTAGTTGATTTCTTTAATAAAGTGAGGGTACTTATTGGCATATCGACTACATTAAAGGAAATCTGACAGCATCACCAGTTCAGGATAGCTTACACAGTTTTCCATCAGGACAACTACACAAGCCGCATCCTTGCCCTTAATATAAGGGCACAACCTACTCGCCTAGCTCGACAAGGTGAATGGATAACTTTACTAGTTGTCCATCTTGGGTAGCTCGACGGAGCTCATCCTAATTAACAGGTCAACTATAAGGGACTCCAGCCTTGTTATAAAGGCAAAACTACTCGCTCGCTCGAGTATGTTATGGATACTACTACATTTTGTCCATCCTGGGCAACCCGACGGGGGTTCGCTCTAATAGGTCAATTTTAGTAGTTACTCCAGTCTACAAGTTAGACACCTTACTCGCCTCGCCCGAGTAAGTTTTGGATATCTTTCTGGCATTTACGTCTTGGATAGCCCAACGGGGTTCCTACCTAACAGTTTTGCCTTAAGGATTACTACAGTCCTTAGTTAAAGAACACTTTACTCGCGCTGCTCGAGTAAGTTTTTGGATATCCCTTTGACATTTACATCTTGGGCAACCCGACGGGGTTCGTACCTAACAGTTCTGTCTTACGGATTACTCCAGTCCTTGGTTAAGAAACACTACTTGCTTGCTCGAGAAGTTTATGGATATCTTTACAAGTCTTTTCTATTTGAATAGTTCGACGGGACTCACCTTAAATGATTAATTTTAAAGATCACTCCATGTGAGTATTCTACTCGATTGATCGACTAGATCATACTTATCCTACGGTGTCAGATCATGCTTTTAAAAACACACCAACAAGATACAAGATATGAACAGCGACAAGGAATCACTACATATTATAAGAGTTGTTACAAGAAGTCAACTCTACCATGTTCTTCATAATCTTCTCAGCAATCACTTCTGATTCTTTACAATAGTCCCGAAATTTCTCATCGGAATAAGTGGGAGCTATTCCCTTAGCTATGGGAGCTAAGTTGAAGTGAGGCAAGTAAGATTTAACAACTCCTATCATGTGGGATAGATAATTCTTGGAACTAGCCGTCATGACATCAAAAATCTTCTGGGAGCTTCTTCCAAACGCTCCACCAAGGACTTGCTATTTGACGACCCTTCTTCAGAATCAACCACATCCACAAGAGCCTGAGCTGCTGCAACTAGTCGAGTATGGTCTTCTAGAGAACCTGATGGAAAAAAATTTCAGTAATTATTATTGACAAAGCAAAATCAAGGCAAAAGATTGGGTACTTACAGGCTTGGGCAGTCTGCAATTGCTTTTGCAGCCTGGAACTTTCTTCCTGAAGCTTTGATCTTTCTTCTTCAAGATCCTTGATTTGGCGCTTCATATCACAAACCTCTAGATGATGTTGTCGATTTGCTTCATAGAGCTTACTACGAGCAGCAAGGGATTCATCTAGTCGTTTTGCAATCATAGCTTTCTGCTCTTCCAAGATCTTCCGGTTGTCTACAGTCTTATACAGAGCATGAGACTTTAGGAAAGATCGATTGGCTACATCCTGTGACATACAAAGCAAGTTAGACGTCAAATAACTACTCAACGAAAACAAGCAACAGCAGACGACTCACCTTGGTAAATTTAAAGCTCCATTGCATACAGTCTGCGAGCTTCTTCATGTTGTCTACAGACAACAGTGGATCATCAAACAGTTCTTTTCCCAACTCCTCCTGAGTTGACTGAGGCATAGACTGGAAGGGTACCAGTCGAACGGAAGGACCTTTCGACCCGCCAGCTCCACTACTTCCAGCACCACTAGCATTGGAAGCTCCTTCAGTAGTTTCAGGAGTATGGTTAGGTGTTTCAGGGTCTAGCTCGCATGATTTTCCAGCTGTGTCTACATTGGGCAAACTGGCAGCTGGGGTCTCGATTAACCCAATTATGGGTGATTTGGGGGCTGATCGACTAGTTCCCTCCGAACCACTCGACATCCAGTTTCGGAAGTCTTAAACTTGATCTTTTTCATGTGCCGGAAGATATTGGATCCTAGCCAAGCAAGATTCTGAATAAGAAAGCTGAGGTAAACAGGATAAAATCAATAGAATATTATATACTTACTGGCCGGCATCAAGACGAGGAACTTTTCTCTGCAACAAAGATCCGGGAGTTTCCTTCCATTTCTTGCTATCATCAGAGTCAGCATCTACAGAGGTCGGAGGCATATAGTACCAGGACTTATAGTTTTTCTACAGAAAGAAGCCGGGAATTTGTCAGAAGATCAGGAATGGTTAACTGCAAGTACTCGACATGATTTTCAAAATACATACCCATGCATTCTCGGGAGGATTTTGTGCTCAGAAGAGCGTTGGAAGCATCAAAGACTTGTCAAAATTGTCGAGTACTTTGCAGCACCTCTTGACTACTTCAGACAGAGCCATTGGTTCTGGAGACATCCTAGTAGGGTCCTGTGTGCTTTCATATCTAAAGGCAGGATATTTTTGGAGCTGGAGAGGTTGAACTCGACGACTAACAAATGAGTAGACCACATGATCTCCAGTGACTCCTTTGCCTTTAATAATGGCAATGACACAAAGAATGATTTCGACTTGCTAGCCACCAGGTCCTTTACTCGACCAGTTTTCTTGGACTTGGGGGGCGCCAGCAATCCTTTCTGGAAGCGGGGACTCAAAGTTCCCAACGTGGAACCAGAACTTCTTCCATTCAGCTCCTTTACCCGCTAGATCATAAGTCAAGTACTCGCCTCAGGTTTCAGGACGGAGTACTAATTCACATCCCCCGACGACGACAGGATTGGTGGCATCGGGGACAGGAACAAGGAAGAAGAAATATTGGAAAAGATGGAAATGGGGAAGAATCCCAAGGAAGGCTTCACAGAAATGGGTAAAAATGGAGAGATGCAAGATGGATTGGGGAGTAAGATGATGTAATTGGATTCCCCAAAACTGAAGCAGTCTATAGAAAAACTCTGACACGAGAAGAGCAAGACCATGTTCCACAAAATCGCGGAACATAACGGTCTCAAGGGTACCTTCCATTGGGTAATCTTCTCCTTCACTGGCGCGCCATTGGATCACGCCCTGTGCTTGGAGGAGACCCATATTCTCTAATTCCTGTACCAATGATTCAGACATCTTGCTTTTGCGCCAGCCCGTGGACATATTGACGACGGTTTCCTCCTGAACCTTGGATTTGTTCTTCTTGGGAGCCATCTCAATGTCACGAACTTTGGCTCAGGGGCTACGAGAGGGGCTTTTGGAATTTGACTGAAAGGGGGTAAAGGTGAATCTAAAGATGACGGCGGCCAGGAGTTCAAGGGGTAAAACCCTCGGAAGGTTTTTTCAACTGGCTTTATATGGTCTTCGGGGGCAATTTCATGAATATTTAGGATGTCAACGGATTCTTTCTTTTTCAGGGAAGTTTTCATTTTTTGCCACGAGTTTACATTGATTCTTAAATCTAAATGAAGAGATTTAAATTCAAGACTCAGGGGCTGCGGAATATATGTATCAGAGATTTATTTTTCAATTTTTTTGGAAAATAAAGAAGAAAAAAAGGCTGAAGTGACCCTCAGTCTGATTCTGCGATTCAACCTAAGGCTCGGGGGCTACTCCATATGGAGCGCGAGTACTTCGCGCACCATATATGATCAAGATCTCAAGCTTGAGCACCTCACAGCCTTGAAGCAAACAGAAGTACTTAGAGGACTACTCGATGAAGCTGAAGGAGAAATCCAGAAATAACCAGAAGGATGTTTTGACTACTTGAAAGTACTCGATGACGCCCTGCCAAGTACTCGATGCCTGCATGACTTGGCTACGAAGAGCTCGGGGGCTTGTCAGACCCAGGGCAGCGGGACTGCTCACAGACGTAGAATATTCTAGAGTAAGGGATAGTTCATGGATGTACCTTACCTCTTTTATAACTACCCGAATAGGCGTAGAACTAGCTGCATTACAAGAAAACTACCTAATCATATTGTAGTAGGACTCCAACTGTACTCAGCTAGGACTTTCCATGTAACCCTGTATCTCTCGGATATATAAGGGCGGGCAGGGACCCCCTCAAAACACACCAATACCTAAGTCAATACAAACCACCACACAGGACGTAGGGTATTATGCAACTCGCGGCCCGAACCTGTCTAAATCTTTGTGTTCTTTGCACCATCGAGTTCTAGAGCCGTCGATCCCTACCTACAAACCCTACTGCTAAGGGTATCCCTGAGCAGGCTTGGCGGTAAACACCGACAGTCAGAATAAGCCATCTTTGCCACCCACACACTCCTCAACTTCCTTGTGTGAGCACCAATGTACTTGACCACCATGTTCCCATTTTGAATCACCACGGTGTAGTCAATGGTGTAGTTGCGTGATATGGGAGGTGACACATTCTTGTTGCTTGTGTTGACCTTCATTGTGTTCTCAACCTTGTTCTTACCTTGGTTAACACTCATCTTTGTGCCATGGTGAGCCATGTTCATCAAGTCATCAAGATTTCTCCTTTCTTCCAAAGTGGGAAGGACTTGCCATTCACAATCTTAGAACCATTTGCATTGTTTCCTCTTGTGTGGCCAAGTCCATCACCAATGCTTGGAAACCTTTGAGCCGTGTTATAAGCCGGGTGTGACTCAAAATCACTCTTTGGCTTAAGGTTTCCCTTTCCAACTAGTATGTTCAACTTATAGATTTGAGCATCTTTGGCAACACTGCTTCTTCTACCTTTGCAAGGTTAGTAACACAAGCATTTATATCATGATTATGATATTTTGAGCACCCTTTGCTAGTGGAGGCATTTGAGTCAAGAGTAGCTTTGGAATTAGACTTGGTACTCTCCCAAAGAGTGGTATAGTTCACTTCAAGATCTTTGTATATATCTTTGTTGACGGCTGTTAAGTCCTAAAATCAGTCGTCAACTCCTGCAACTTTTCATGTTCAATAATCACCAAACTTAGTTATAGGGCTTATGACTAATCAAATTACTCGAGTTTTGGTGAATTATCATTTGCAGGAACCCACAACTGTAAAACGAGGAAAACACAAGTGAACATAGAAGAAATGCACAGAATATCTTGCACCTGTGTTTCACTTACAAGAAGGGCCCACAAACTAGACGAAATGGGCACGACAAGGAAGATGCACCCAAGGATCAAGACCAGGGCCCACCTATCAGCTGTCCAGAGGATGGCTGGCCCAGGGGAGTGCCATTTGGGCTTGGCCGACCCCCTAGGTCGCCCGACCCCTTAGTGGGCCAAATCAGGCCCATCTTTCTACTGCAAATTCCCACGGCTCCCCTATATGTATTCCGGACGTGCGTAGTACCACCTCGCAAGTCTAACCGCAGATCCACCTTTGGAGAGGCTACATAAGGAGGAGGAGAGCACCCCATTCAACACACCACCATCATGTAGAACTTGTGCTCCATTGCAAAGGCGACGCGCTGCCTAGGCTAGTGCTTAGAGTAGCAGGAGTGTGAGGAGTAGTTTGGAGGGGCGCCGGCCTGTCGGCGCTCTTCTCCAACTTGTACCTCTATGGATGTTGGCTTCCTCTGGTATGAGTAAGTTAGTATTTATGATTCTTGTATTGCATAGTACTTTTGTATGGGTGAGATCAGTTCTCTTACTCGCGGGTTCGTCGCTCCGTATTTATACAGAGTGCTGTAGTTTGCTGCAGGATATCAGACGTAGTTAGACTGTAGTAGTTATCAGTAGCGTAGGCATGGTGTCTATGCTAAGAGTTACCTTCGTTTGCTTTATATCCCACGGTCTGTGAGGTAGGTCGCAGGTGGTGACAGCCCTGTTGGTCCTTAGTAGTCCTCCACGTTCGGACATAGCGTAGAGCCGTTGGCCGGAGTCTCCTGACCATTTCAGGGGTAAGCCTATGCCCGAAGCGAGTCTTACCCAAGAGATCGACCTTTAACTCATCTTTAGTGCAACCGCATGAATCCTCTCCAGTCTTGCCACTTAATCTTGGTGTTTCCTTGGACCGACTGAGTTAGGAGTTAGTGCACACACGCTCCCTGTGGATACGATACCCTTGAATACTCACGGGTGAAAGCTACGACGGTATCCATGCGCTTTTGGATCTAATTCGCATCATTAAAATACCCAACAAGCTTTCTGGCGCCGTTGCCGGAGAACGGTTGCTGTTCTAACTTCGAACCTAGTTGGTCCTTGTATATTTTCAAAAAAAAATGTTTTCTCTTTCTTTAGCTCTACCTTCACCCCTGCTACCCATTATATCCACGTATCTTTTTGCTTTTCTTATATCTACCTCTACTGCCGCTACCCTTGGAAGGTTATCCTCGTACACACCTTTCATCCCTTTGGGGTGAGTCTTTAGAGCCATCATCTCTGGACTTAGTTCCTCATCCGGCTACAAGATTCACCCTCACGCCTTACCGATCGAATCGAGTGAAATAAATTCACATTCATATCCTCGATTATCGATCGATGCCAATCAAATCAAGTGAATCAAAGTTCATTTCTTAATCCTTGATTTTGACTGATGCCCAATATAAGTTATGTTCACTCTGCCTATCAAATGAACTTCTATTGGAAGCCTAGGATGGATTGCTTTGCCACCACGTTCATCTTTGATGAAATGCAAAGCTTCCTACCTAAGGAGGGGATGAGTTGAAAGAAACTCATTTCCCTCATGACCGAACTCAAAATCGTTCATTTGGCCCACAGAGTTACGCATCCTCTTTCACTATGGGGCCATGAACATTCTCGAGTTTCTCTATCCGGAGATCAAGCCACTCACTCCATGAGCATGAAGTTTCTTTACAAAACCCATGCTCATCCTTGACATCTCCGTGGTCTTTTGTGCCAAGTCACTACGAGTCTTACTATCATCTGAGGGATGGTTGTATTTGGTTTTTCTTATCATAATATTTATGCAGGGCTCGTTGTTGTATTTGTGCACTAACGTTGCAGTTTGAACAACGATAAATCCATAAATGGTGGTGAAGCTGGGAACCTCATCAACATTAACAGCTGCAGGATGAATCCCCACGGTCGAGCTTGTGACCATAAACAAAGCACTACCGGGAGATAGCCTGGATAATCTTAAAAAAACAAAAAAAATAATAAAATAAAACACTCCTCATTTTTTGATTCATTAAAGTTTAGACTCCCCGGTGTTCAAAACTGGTACAGTCCTTGTTTATTTCCACCATTGTTTTTCTTTTGAATAAAAGTAGGTACAAGAATAAGTGCAGGGGAGATCTCTCAAAATAACCAAGTGCAAACTCGTTCGAGATCTCTCTCCCAATATGTTGCACAACATCGACAGTCCAACATGCTGAAGACCAGGATAGTTCCCTCTTCTTCCTCTACAAACGAAGGTTTGTGCAACACTACCCTCGAACTCCCTCTTTCTTGAGTTTAAACAAATTGCATGCTGATCACTAAAATTAAACTCAATGAACCTTGCCAATCGCCTTGTGCACTCCATGCGCTTCCATGAATAAACTTGCATACTCTTTATTCATTGCATTATTTCAAGTTCTTGTGAACATATATCCTCATAGGGACCCCATGCTATCTAAGTAATTGGCTAATGTGATATGATTGGATGGATGAAACCATGCTCTTCTTTGCAAAGTACTTGGGATTTCTTTTCAAAAAAATTATCAATAGCTTGTCTCCTCAAATTAATGAAATCCTACCAAAGCCAAAGTTAGATGTTCATGCTCAAACCTTCATATGGAGTTTGACTTTGCTTTGAGTTTGGTCAAATTCTTTGACCCTTGTTAGAGACTTGTCATACTCTCATGATCAAGATCACGTACACATCCACTCACATACTACTCTTCTACACTAGAAGATAGCAAACTTTGTCATCCACCAACATAATAAAACTCCATGACATACCATGACTCTTTCTCTCTAAGGTGACCATAAAGGATGTGGACTATGCAAAAAAGAAATAAAAGATGCATACCCAAAGAAGGTATGCCACATGCTCAAAAGGCATGTTAGAAAACAAAAGAAGATAAAAAAAGAAAGATGCATACCCAAAGAAGGTATGCCACATGCCCACAAGGCATGTCAAAAAAAAAAAGAGAAAGATAGTCCACATCCATGGAAAATAAAGAAGTGAGATGGATCATGCAAAGGAGTTCATCCATCCTCCACAAAAAAAAACAAATATTCCCACACACTTGCACATCTTGATCAGATTGTATGACTCGTTTCTGTTTGGATCTTGTTTTTGAATTAGCAACAGAAGCAAAACCAGCATGCCTCTCTACTCCTACCCTGAGCTCCACATAAGCCTGATTAGATGATAGGAGAAAAGAAGGCAGAAACTTCGCCTTGGTGAGGATCCGAAACAAAACATGTGATTCATGAGAACAATTTGAGGAGCAAGACTATTCTTTTGTTTCAAAATATAAAACACAAGTTTCTAAGCAAGAAGAGCTAGGAACCTGAAGTCTGCATCGTTCCATTCTTCAATTACCTAAGAAAGCATGGTAGCCACTTCAAAGTTCACAGGACTAGAGAAAGCTTTGAATAACTTGTATGCAGGTTACATCCAAGGAGTGGCATCCAACTTAGTCCTTTCTCCTTCACTCGAGGATGAGCAAAGGCTAAGTGTGGGGGTGTTGTTGATGGTTGTTAAGTCCTAAAATCAGCCGTCAACTCCTGCAGCTTTTCATGTTCAATAATCACCAAACTTAGTTATAGGGCTTATGACTAATCAAATTCCACGAGTTTTCGTGAAT
The DNA here is from genome assembly GCF_016808335.1 of Panicum virgatum. Classification (NCBI taxonomy): domain Eukaryota; kingdom Viridiplantae; phylum Streptophyta; class Magnoliopsida; order Poales; family Poaceae; genus Panicum; species Panicum virgatum. The sequence continues at coordinate 31,077,022 of NC_053150.1, read as the reverse complement.
TATTATTTGCAGGCACCCACAATTGTAAAACGAGGAAAACACAAGTGAACATAGTAGAAATGCACAGAATATCTTGCACCTGTGTTTCACTTACAAGAAGGGCCTACAAACTAGACGAAATGGGCACGACAAGGAAGATGCACCCAAGGATCAAGACCAGGGCCCACCTATCAGCTATCCAGAGGATGGCTGGCCCAGGGGAGTGCCATTTGGGCTCGGCCGACCCCCTGGGTCGCCCAACCCCCTAGTGGGCCAAATCAGGCCCATCTTTCTGCTGCAAATTCCCACGGCCCCCCTATATCTATTCCGGACGTGCGTAGTACCACCTCGCAAGTCTAACCGTGGATCCACCTTTGGAGAGGCTACATAAGGAGGAGGAGAACACCCCATTCAACACACTACCATCATGTAGAACTTGTGCTCCATTGCAAAGGCGAGGCGCTGCCTAGGCTAGTGCTTAGAGTAGCAGGAGTGTGAGGAGTAGTTCGGAGGGGCACCGGCCTGTCGGCACTCTTCTCCAATTTGTACCTCTACAGATGCTGGCTTCCTCTGGTATGAGTAAGTTAGTATTTATGATTCTTGTATTGCATAGTACTTTTGTATGGGTGAGATCAGTTCTCTTTCTCACGGGTTCGTCGCTCCATATTTATACAGAGTGTTGTAGTTTGCTGCGTGATATCAGACGTAGTAAGACTGCAGTAGTAATCAGTAGCCTAGGTGTGGTGTCTATGCTAAGAGTTACCTTCGTTTGCCTTATATCCCACGGTCTGTGAGGTAGGCCGCAGGTGGTGACAGCCCTGTTGGTCCTTAGTAGTCCTCCACGTTCGGATATAGCGTAGAGCCGTTGGCCGGAGTCTCCTGACCATTGCAGGGGTAAGCCTATGCCCGAAGCGAGTCTTACCCGAGAGATCGACCTTTAACTCATCTTTAGTGCTACCGCAGGAATCCTCTCCAGCTTTACCACTTAATCTTGTTGTGTCCTTGGACCGACTGAGTTAGGAGTTAGTGCACACACGTTCCCTGTGGATACGATACCCTTGAATAATCACGGGTGAAAGCTACGACGGTATCCGTGCGCTTGCGGATCTAATTCGCATCGTTAAAATACCCAACAATCTTCAAGGCGTGAATGCCTCTCTTGAAGCTCACTATGAACATTCTTTAGGCTAGCAAGTGAATCATTTGCCAATGCATGATCCTTTGACATCCTCACATTTGAGTTATTGGCAAGAGACAAGTCCGTAGCCAATTTCTCAACCTTATTTTTTTTTCCTTGGCTAAAGACTCTTCTAGAACAAGGTTTCTCTCCTTCTCAAGGATGAGCAATTCTTCTTGTTCTCTAAGAATCTCTTTCTTTTTCTCTAATTTCTCCATAAGCTTTTTAATTTATTTATAACCTAGTTTGCCAAACTTCTTTATCATGTTTTCTTTGAGTTGGGCCTCCTCTTCCTCTAAGTCATTTTCTACTTCACTAGATGTGGAGATAGGAGAAGATGGAGGGTTGGCATAGTTTGATACCTTAGACCCTTTGGCCATAAGGCACATAGGGCCTTCATCTTCATCATCAGAGAGGTTGTTGAAGAGCTTTGGTCTTGATGATGTAGAGAGCAAGGCAAGAGATGCCATGCCCTCATTGTCGGAGTCGTCACTAGACTCCCATCCTTCACCAACATGAGCCTTGCCATGCTTCTTCTTGTACTCTTTGCTCTTCTCCTTGTACTTTTTCTCCTTGTCATAACTCTTGTCCTTGCTCTTGACCTTGTACTTCTTGTCTTCATTTTCATTATCATCATTGAGAGGACAATCCGCTACGAAGTGATTCTTTTCACCACACTTGTAGCATCTTCTTTGTGTGGTCCCTTTCTTGAAGTTTCTTTTCTTCATAAACTTCTTGAAGTTTTTCACCATCATGGCTATTTCTTCATCGGTGCTATCTCCATCACTTGACTCAACTTTCTTCTTTTGCTTTAACGGCTTCTCACTTGTTTCAACTGTCTTGCTTGGTTCGGCCTTGAGACCAATAGTCTTGACTTCATCTTGACCAATTGACTTGGAAACATTTAGAGCATTCATCTCATGAAATTGGAACTCATTCAACAAGTTGATTGGCTTCATCTTTCTATATGATTCTTTGCCTCTAATGTAGGTTGCCAACATTGGATTTTTGGGTGCATATGCTCTAAGCATTTTCTTAGTGACCTTGAAATCATCCCAATCTTTGCTACCAAGAGTTTTAATCTCGATAACTAGGAGAGTGAGCCTATCATGCATTTGTTGAATGGTTTCATCCTTCTTCATGACAAATGCTTCCAAATCTCCTTGGAGAAGATCCATCTTTCCTTCCTTGACTTCATCATTGTCTTCGTGCGATATTTGGAGAGTTTCCCAAATCTCCTTTGCACTTATGATTCCTCTTACTTTGTTGTACTCCATTGTGCAAAGAGAGCTTTTAATGACTCTCACGGCTTGGGTATTGCGAAACAAATCATGCTCATGTTCCGGAGTAACCACTTTGCCTTCTCCAAGTTGAGGCACAAATAACATACAATGGTCCAATGATGTGGATTAAGTCCATATAAATGCACTTGCATGTCTTCGCTCCAACGGGCATAGTCGGTTCCATCAAAGTAAGGAGGTTTGCCCATTGGAACAGTAGAGAAAGAAAGGTTGGAGGATTGAAAATTTGAAGTCTCATATGTATGAGACATCGTGTGAAATCCTTGTTGTCTCTTCTTCTCATTTTCCAACTTCATCCTTGTCAGACCCGGGACAGTGGGACTGCTTATAGATATAGAATGTTCTAGAATAAGGGATAGCTCATGGATGTACCTTACCTCTTTTGTAACTACTCGAATAGGCGTAGGACTAGCTGCAGTACAAAGGAAACTACCTGATTGTGTTGTGGTAGGATTCCAACTGTACTCGGCTAGGACTTTCCATGTAACCCTGTCCCCCCGGATATATAAGGGCGGGCAGGGACCCCCTCCAAACAATCATCAATACCTAAGGCAACACAAACCACACAGGACGTAGGGTATTACGCAAACTCACGGCCCGAACCTGTCTAAATCTGTGTTCCTTGTACCATCGAGTTCTAGTGCAGTCGATCCCTACCTACAAACCCTACTGCTAAGGGTATCCCTGAGCAGGCTTGGCGGTAAACACCGACAGCTGGCGCGCCATGTAGGGGATTTGGCGAGTTCACCAATGAATTCTATGGCCGGATCAAGTGACGCCAACAACGTGCCGGAAGGCACAACCCTCGTTTTTGGTTCTTGGGCATGTACGGCTGACGGAACGGGAGGCTTCTCCAGCCACCTTGTCATGCCTAACTCGCCTAAATCGAAAACCCGCTCCCAACTCGCCGACATCCGCGAGTCCGCGGATCTTGACAAGAAAAGAGTTCCACCCGAACCCGACTCGGACAACTCGAAAAACATGACAACTCAAAACCGAACTCTTGGTTTGGTCGAGTTCGGCACAAATTCTGATTCCGAAAAGCCTCACCTTTCCAAAACTCTTGGAAAATACATGGCTCATCTCAAGACGATCAAACGCCCCAAGATAAAAAATTCAGAACTACTCGCCGGAGTGGATCAAGTTTCACGATCGATAGAGGGCTGCATTAAACTTGCAGAAACCGCTCTCAGCCCATCTGCACCACAGCAGAACCCTAAAGCACTAAACCCACCACAGAAGAGGCCGGGCGATATGCTCTCAGGGATCGATCGGGTAAATTCGAAGCTTGCCGACTACATTAAGGTGGCTGAAAGCACTCTGCAAAACAAAGAGCAGAAATCGGGAGGAGGAATCTGCGGGGGAGCTGGTGAGACAAATACCCGGCTTGTTCGGATGGGACCGTCTATCTCCAGGATACCTCAGAGCCCTTCACCGAAACCTGCTCACACTCGGACTCCGAAACCAGTCGAGTCCAAATTCGATCAGGACTTTGATCGCTTTATGAACGGTCTTGAGAACTTTGAACCGTTCGACGATCTCGAAGAATGGTCAGACAACATCGAGCTATTCATGGACGCTATGGCCAGCCCACCAAAACACGCCGATGCTCTTTGGGAACTGGCCAAGCTTAAAAAGGGAAAAACCAAGGCTCTCGAACAATCCAGCGACTCAATCTATGACAAACCCTGGATCAAGGAGCCTGAGGGGCTGACTCCTACTCAATCATGGCTACACTGGATGAACGAGAACGCCCTCCATGTAGAGATGGGCATACCGCTTCTCGCTCACCCAAAGCATTCATACTCAAAAATCGGTGGGCTAACCGACTCCGAATCCAAGTACTCTTCCGATCCGGAGGATCAGCTGGATAACCTAATCCAGTACAGTAAACAAGTCGAGTCCAACTCGTTCAAGAATCTCAAGTCCGATCAGGACCCCATCCCTAACCTGATTATATATGCAACGCCGCAAGGACGGACGGTGCATCTCAGGAAGGTACAAGATCCCAATGCCTCTTGCTCATAGCCAGCGGATCTGCCCTACCAACAGAGCACTCCTCTAGATCCGTCCTCAGACAAACAATACCAAGAAGTTCAAGACCTTTGCCGTGAAATCCTCATGGTTCGTATCGCCGAAGAACCTGAGGGTGATCCCACGGAGCCTCTCAACCTCGACGACTACAATTCTGATGATTTCGATGAGTACCTTTCCGACAACATGGAAACTACTCCTCCTACAATCACAGAAGCCCAAGCTATCACCAATTAGGAGCTACCTGTTCCTCCTCCTCCTCCAGCGGTGACCGTCACCGTCCAACTGGACGAGCAAAATCCGGCAGAAGACCTCTACGAACGTCGTCGCCAGCTCAACCAGAAGAGGGCGTTCAGGCATCAGCGCCTTGCTAACACCCTACAAGAACAACAAGGCGACAACTACGACTACTCCAACTGTGACCTCCGCAGTGTGATCAATGTTGGGCGTGATGCGCACAACATCATCATCTCAAGGAGAAAGGAACGGCAGGAAGTCGAGGCGTACAACCCTTCTTCTAACTACCGCATCCCGCCAAAGGCTTCTGCATCCTTCAAGAAGCACAAGCCGGCAACCATTAGTGCCCGTCCTCAGGGTAAACCACGCACCCAGCATCAAGGTGAATCATCTCAGAACAGAAACAGGATCAACAAAGTACTGCTACGCAAGTGCTTCATCCACCCAAAGAGCTCTCACACAATCTTCCAGTGTGACTCACTCCGCGAGGCCCTTGGGGCACATCTCCTGAAGGAGACCCTTCTGCAAATCTAGTTGACTCCTGTATCGACTAGTTTTATCTTCAAATAAATTCAGTCATATAAACCATTGCTCACGTCTAACGAGCAAGGGGTAGGTCTTAAGAGTCAGAGTCTCTCACTTTACAGTTATTGTAATTTCGACAAATACAAATAAAGTTGATTCCTCCTATATCGACTACATGGCTCTCGCTCACACGACCAAAACCCCATCTCGAAATTCCTGCTCAGCATTAGAACAGCTATCGTGTAGTCTTTATGGTTCACACTTGAGTGTTTTTTGGGCATTTATGTCTTGGGCAACCCGACGGGGTTCGTACTTGCCCTGCTCGAGTAAGTTTTGGATATCCCTTCAACATTTACGTCTTGGGCAACCCGACGGGGTTCGTACCTAACAGTTCTGTCCTACGGATTACTCCAGTCCTTGATTAATAGGACACCTTACTCACCCTACTCGAGTAAGTTTTGGATATCCCTTTGACATTTACGTCTTGGGCAACCCGACGGGGTTCGTACCTAACAGTTCTGTCTTACGGATTACTCCAGTCCTTGGTTTAAGGACACCCTACTCGCTGGCTCGAGTAGGTCTTGGATACTCTTTTGGCACCTCCATCTTGGACAACCCGATGGGGTTAGTACCTAACAGACTTGCCTTAGAGTTTCTAGAATATTCACGTCTTGGTTAACTCGACGGAGTTCAATCCTAACAGTCCTATTCTAGAAATCAATACAGTCCATTAATGGGACATACTACTCGATACGATCGTGTAGTTTCGCAAACAGTTGCATACTATCTGGGTAAAAAAACAAGGTCTATCCAAACTAGTCAGCCACGTAAACCCTTCAAGGAGTATAGATGAGTTCTTGATACTCTAAAATAAGTCGACACAAGTTTCCCGCTTGCTTAGTTTACTATAGGAATCTCCATTACGGAATCTTTTTGCCTCGAGTACTAGACGGGTACTACTCGCTTGCTCGAGATGCAAAAAGAACTCCTGCTTTTCCTTAGTACTCTGAGTAGTTGTCTTGAGCTGCCTGTCCTCTTATCTATCAAGAAACTTCTTATACCTCCTAGATACTCTAAAAGATATCTCCCCCCGATTTGGACAACAAAGTCCACATTAGCTGCGTGCTAATTGAGAAATTTCCTCCAAAAAAGAAATCTATTCTAGGCTATGGCTTCTTTCACCTTCTAAGTGCTATTCCCACTTGGTTAATCCCGAGGGATTCAATCCTAACCGGTTAGCACCACGGATTCAGTCCAGAATCATAAAAACTCGACCCTAATCGAGAATGCCTTGCCTATTAAGGCACCTACGGATACAATTCATCGTATCCACTATTATGACTGAGTAGGGCCCGATGCTGCCTACACTTAGAACCCTCGAGTACAACTACTCGACACAACAAAGGATTCCACAATCCTACCACCAAGTACTTAACATTACACAAATATCCAACATTGTTCAAAGTACTTCCGGCTCACACGCCAACTCAATTACAAGAAAAGTTCAAGGAGACTCTGCCTTGCTCAAGGACTCTACAATCTGATCAGCCACCCTGGAAGTTTCCACCAAATACTGACGGAATTGATTATCTGTACAGTCAGCCTTGGCTCCTCGCCCAAGAGCATCCAGACGAGTGGTCGGCCAATAAGATTTTACCAACCCAAGTACATGACCTACGTACTGGCGGGTAATGTGGGAGACAAACCTCTCAAAGGCTCCAGGCAGATTGCAAAGCCTCCCAGCCAGCGTGAGCGGCTCATCTCCATCCTTTTGTGGGATTTCCATGGCCTCGGTCACCTCCAGGGCGGCATCTCTGACATCTCTCAGCTCCACGAGTTCTCACTGCATCAAGTCTCGAGACTCTGACAAAGTCTTGAGTTGTTGCAGCATCGATGCTGCCTCACAGTCAGAGTCTTCCTTGACCTTCTTAAGCTTCTCTATTTCATCTGTGTTTCCGTACATAAGAATCTTTAAATCCAGTACCAAGCTTTCCTGAATCTCTAAAGATTTGACACAAGCTGTGTACTCAATAGAAAGAAAATCTTATAAACACTAAGCAGATCTACTAGTCGAGTGCATATCAAATGCTAAAGACTAACCTTTCTTAGATTAGGAAAGCTTTTTCAGCTTCCCCTCAAGAGCAGTCTTCTCAGATGAGAGCGTCTTAACCCTCTCCTTGAGAGCATTCTGCTCTGTCTCATCTGGCGACTGGACACTCTTTCGTCCCAGTGCCTCTTGCAAAACAAAAAGATCAGTATACTACTCGATCTACTCTAAAAGTACTCGAAGCATTCGACTACTTACCTCCAGCAGCTTGACAGCAAGCTCCACCTTCTCTCTTGGCAAGTCACTTCCCGATATGACTTGGGAAGTACTCGCCACCATCTCAGTAACAGCCCTCTTGGGCACTTCTTCAATCCTTCCTACAGTATTCCCCGTGTTTTGGGAATCTAAAGGAAGAACATGCTACTTAATTACACTAAGAGCAAACAAAAGGATACCTTTCTACAAGGTACTACAAGCTTACCTGCAGGGGTCTCCGCAGGCTGTTTATCATTACCTCCCTCAGAAAGCTTCTCGCCTTCTCCTTCTCCTGGAAGCTTGCTGCTTCCACCATCCTCCGGGATCTCCTCATTAGCCCTCTCAGGATCGAGCAATGGAGAATCAAGAAGCATAGCATTGGCCATCACCTCTGCATCATGAGCACTCATCTCAGGAGTACTCGGGGGCTTCTCCAGCCCCGGCTGAGAAGCCGAGTGGCTCTCAGCCCCCACGTCCTCTCCCAGGACCGCATCCCTGCAAAGATAAAGTAGTTACAAACTACTAGATTCAAAACAGATCCTACACATACAAGTTTTAAAGAACTTACGCAGGAGCTCTTATTAGGGCAAACCCCTTGATGCCAAATTTGCGGGCAGGCTTTGCGGTCACGGCCAGCTTACCAGCATCGACGGTCTTATCCACATCGGAACTACTCGCAGAAGGAGTAGCTCCGATCCCACTTGATGGGTCCACTATGGTGGAGGGGACAGTTTGTCCCACCGCAGTATCATCCCCAGATGATGAGGTCTGTGGCATCTTAGCCGCCGGACTGGGAAAAGCAAAAACACAAATCAAAACTTGCAAATCGACAACTAGAAAGTACTCGATTGCAAAATAACTAGCTACTAACTGTCGCTAGTAGTATGGGAGGAGCTGCTACACTTCCTCACCACTGACTGAGTACTCCTTGGGCGCTCGGTCTGGGCATCAGCACTTGGAGTGGGGCTGTGCTCCCCATCACTCCTTTCCCCAGACACTGCCTCATCTGCACAACCAAGTCTGAACATCAGTCCTGTTTATATGAAACCTCATATGAGCATACTAAGATTTGATTAACAGATCGAGGAAATTGGAAGAACAAAAGGGCGAATAAATACCTAGTAGTGAAGGACTACTCTTAAAGCGATCCACGTCCTCCTACAGAAAGCAAATCCTATCAGATTTACACTATGGTAAAGTACTCGATTTCTACGTATCGATTACTCTTATCAAGTACCTGTTTCGGCGGATTCGAAGCAGAAAATATACCAGGAACAACTGTGATTTTCTTTACATTCTTCAGAAGTCATTGTACTCGACTAAAAACTACATCATATGAGATCTCTTCCTTTGAGTATCTTGACGGATCAGTTGTTCCCTGATACTGGAATCCAAGCGATTCCCGAGCATGCAATGGCTGGATTCTTCGCTTCATCCAGTCAAACATGACTGTTTCCCCAGTCAATATATTTTGCCTTAGAACGGCAATCCGCTCGAGTAGTTCATAGATTTGACTCTCGTCGACTAGTTTTTCATTCCACTCGGGCCGTTGGATTGAAGGGCTGGGAGTAATGGATGGAAAACTTCTCGACTGGTTTTCGACATAGAACCACTTGGGTTTCCATTCGATTACTTTATTACTAAGGTCATAAGGGATATACACTATATCCTTCCTTTGCCTAAGTTGGAGACCCGCGCCCCCTACTACATCTAAGCCGAACCTGTTGGGCTGCGGTTTCAAATGAAAAAGAAAGCGAAAGAGTTCGAAATGGGGCTCGATGCCCAGAAACGCTTCGCATAAATGCACGAAGATGGAAATATGAACAAAGGAATTTGGGGTCAGATGATGCAATTGGATCCTGAAATAGCGTAGGAGTCCAGGAAAGAAAGAAGAGCAAGGAAACCCCAATCCTCGTTCCAAGTATAAGGTAAAAGCAATGATTTCCCCCGTATTCTCATACGGATGATCTTTCTCCAAGGTAGGACGCCATTGGATAATAGATCTGGGAACTAAAAGACCCTGCGACACTAGAGATTCCAAGTCAAATTGGGAACACTTACTTGTGTTCCACTCCTCATCGTGGGTTGGCTCCGTAGCCGCACCCTTCCCTTGGTTGTTTTCTTGGCGGAAATCCACAGAGCGCTTCACACGCATAAACTGGCGGAAACCCTAAGAGGAGGATGGGGAACGACAAGGAGCAGGAATTTTTGGATCTGGAGCTCGAGAGCGAAAAACAGATCTGAGAATAGTAAAAGTGAATGGCGGCCGGTGGGGTAAAAACCTAAGTTGCCGTTTCATTTTATAATAGCGGTGGCAGTATGGTAAAATACTCGAGAGGCCAACAGTCAGTTGCAAATCGCAGAAAAAACAGGATTTTTAAGAGACATTCATTTTTCTAAGATTACATTCTGGAAAAAGAAAACACTCACATCCCTAGTCGACTACTTCATTCTTCTTTCCTTAACTGGGATTACATTCCAGAACAAGGAAAAGTACTCGACATAGTACAACTACTCGATATTACAATTCGAGTACTTTTTCCTAACTAAACTTTACAATGACTCGGACCTGCATGCCCATCGCCTGGATCTCTTGGAGCTTCTAGTCGACGTCTGCTGCAGCTATATCGGCCCGAGGCCATGACAAAGTACAAACTTGTTATTCCCACTAAGGGAATAATGATACTCATACTCTGGGAGAAAAGTTTCAAGAGTATGGAGGCAGATTACAGTAATCACCTCGCAAGTCCACTTGTAGCATCTTCTGGAGAAACTTCTCATTTTCCCAGAATACGTTGTGGCAAGATTAAGCTTCCCCGCCTGAGATGTCAGTTCTTGGGCACCCAGAAACAGACAACCCCAAGGATCTGACACAACAAGACTCAACCCAGCGACCCCAAAACTACCTCATTGGAAGATACAAGGACATGATGTCCAGTATGGATCCGATGAGAACATTGGGGATGCAGGAGGAGGCAGCAGAGACTTCTCTTGTCACTCGTAAGTTCTCTTCTAGCATCTTTTGCTAGGAAGAACTACACAAATCTCAGGAGGGCTTTTCGGATTCCAGATCTGATGAATCCTGCAAATAATTAGAAGGATAAAATCTGATGCCACGTCTTAAATCCTTAATTCCAAATCTACGCTCGGGGGCTACTCGCAGCAAAATGAATTTTGATTTAAGGCTAGGGGGCTGTGGGATATAGGCACTAGAGATTTATTTTTCAAATTTTTTGGAAAATAAAGAAATAAAAAGACTGAAGTGATCCTCAGCCTTATTCTACGATTCAACCTAAGTTTCGGGGGCTACTCCATATGGAGCGCGAGTACTTCGCGCACCATATATGTTCAAGATTTCGGGGCTGGAGCACCTCACAGCCTCGAAGCAAACGGAAGTACTTGAAGGACTACTTGACGTATCTGAAGGAAGGACCAGAAGCAACCGGAAGGATGTTCTGGCTACTTGAAGTACTTGAAGACGCCCAGCCAAATACTCGACGCCTGCAGGACTCAGCTACGAAGAGCTCGGGGGCTTGTCAGACCCGGGACAGCGGGACTGCTTATAGATATAGAATGTTCTAGAATAAGGGATAGCTCATGGATGTACCTTACCTCTTTTGTAACTACTCGAATAAGCGTAGGACTAGCTGCAGTACAAAGGAAACTACCTCATTGTGTTGTAGTAGGATTCCAACTATACTCGGCTAGGACTTTCCATGTAACCTTGTCCCCCCGGATATATAAGGACGGGCAGGGACCCTCTCCAAACAATCATCAATACCTAAGGCAATACAAACCACACAGGACGTAGGGTATTACGCAAACTCGCGGCCCAAACCTATCTAAATCTTTGTGTTCCTTGTACCATAGAGTTCTAAAGCAGTCAATCCCTACCTACAAACCCTACTACTAAGGGTATCCCTGAGCAAGCTTGGCGGTAAACACCGATGATCCTTTCATTGAAAAGAGCTAGAGCCTTCTTTTCAACTCCCTCATTCATCTTCTTCTTTATCTTCTCTTTTCGCTTGGTTGCCCTTTCTTCCTCAATCATGTCACCTTCAACATCGCTAACCTCGAAGTCACTATCATTGACTTCGTATGCGGATGGAGCACCACCACCACTTTCGAACGTCTCACCGGCCATAGTGTTTTCCCTTAGCGGTTAATCCTTAATCAAAAGACTAGGCTCTGATACCAATTGAAAGGATCGACACTAGGCCTAGAGGGGGGTGAATAGGTCTGTTTAAAATTTCTTGAAAAAACTTGGCAGAAAATCGTCAGGTCCGGATGATCCGGCCCTATGTCGGATCTTCCGGTCCTTCTCAGGCCCGGATGATCCTACGTAGGGTCGGATGATCCGATGGAGAGAAAGAATTTTGCACTAGATTTGAATTCTACTTAGCTTTTGACGAATCCCTTTGAATGCAAAGTTGACAAATGAAGTAGCTAAGCCTGTAAACCAGTTTAGCACAAGAGAAATGCAACTAACGAATAGATCTGGTCAAGAATAGCTCAAGAACAATAAGAACAACAATAAATAAAGGAGACACAAGATTTAACCCGAGATTCACTCTACGAAGGAGCTACATCTCCGTTGAGGTGCTCACAAAGAGCAGGGTCGCCCTATAACCCTTTCCCTCACTCAATCAACTACGTAGGAGGATTAAGTTGCTCACTAGCAAATGTCCACGAAAGACGGGGTAATACAAACTTCCGGGGCTCAACCACAAAGGAATGGAAGCTCACTGGGACCTCTAACCGTCTAGGAGCCAAGCTCCAAGAGTAACAAACACGAATCGACGAATCAAAGGTTGCTTCAAGTGCTTCTTGAGATGAACAAGTGCTAGCTCATGGAGTGCTCTCAAATCACACCTCGAATATCACTTCCTCTCAATCCCTAGGTGTTTTCTTGCAAGAATCAAGCTCTAGGATGGAGAGAAATGAAGGAATGAAGGATAGGGAGGCGTGGTTGGCCAGAGAGAGAGAAGTAAATGAAGGGGGGTGAAGGGGTATATATACTCCCACCACCGAAAGTGACTGTTGTGTATTTTTTGGTGGTTCTCGGATCATCCGGAGTAACCTCGGATCATCCGGGGTAGTAACAGAATAGGCTAAAAACACACTTGAATTTCTCAGGTCCGGATCATCCAGTGTAGGGTCGGATCATCCGGCCTGCCCTTCCAGGAGCTCACAAAACCCCAGGTCCGGATCATCCGGAGCAAGGCCGGATCATCCGGATTTACTCAATGCTGAAAATCACTGTTTGGCCGGATCATCCGGGGTAACCAAGGATGATCCGACCCTGTGCAGAAAGATTGTGCAAGAGTGTTTTGTGAGTGAAAAGCGTGTCTCTCAAGTATGTCATCTCAAATGAAGCATTTTGACAACCTAAAATTCATTCAAATGCGTCCCCCTTGATAGTACGGTGAACTTATACTCAATTTCAAACTAAAAATTAAAATTAAATCTCCGATAGATTCCACTATATATGAAATGAAATTGGGGACCTTCCTTTCATCTTCTTCTTGAATTTATCATTTTATTCCTGCACACACTTTATTGAAAGCATCATATCCCCAAATTGTGATTGTCAAAAATCACCAAAATCATTTAGGGGCCTAGATGCACTTTCACCCTGAAAAAAATTGGGGCGTTGCTACAAAAATCTTTTTGTAGTAGTGATGGTTGCACCCTCAGCCCATGCGGAATGGAAAACTAGGCTCAACTTCATTTCAATAACAAAGGACTAAATTTCATAGGACAGCCAATTTATAAAATTTCCTAAAAATTTTCGGTGAGCTTTATATTTTTAAGTTCATATGACATGGTTAAGTAGTGCTTAGTCCGATGGTTACTTGGTCAGGTACTAAGGCCAATCTTAGGCCAATCTTAATGAAAGTATCATAAGTATTAAATTTGCTAACATGGCAGAAAAGAGAAGTGGGAGTGTTATGGGAGGTGGGAGACTGGCCTAGTTCACAGTGGTAATGGTGCAATAACACTGCCTACTGAAACTGGCCTAAACTGTTATTAAACTAGGATTTGATAATAAGTGCACCCGTTTAGTTAATTAAGTGATTTAGTTGCACCAATCGAAATATAACGGATGAATATAACATTACAAAGGGAATACGTGCCAATTCCCAGTGGGTCCAATGGCTTGCTAGAGGTGCAGGTTTTGACTTCAACTAGCGTGGTGGGTGGGCGTTCTGCTACCGTTGGGCCATTAGCAAAGGGAAAAGTGTGTTTTTATCCTTTAATTATTACGAAACTATAATATTCATCCATTATATTTCGATGGGTGCAACTAAATCACTTAATTAACTAAATTGGTGCACTTATTATCAAATTCTAACAGTTTAGACTAGTCTCAGTAGAGAGTGTTATTGCACCATTACTACTGTGAACTAGATAACTGAGTTGGAGAAGTATCTCTCACATTCCATGGCTCTCCCACTTCTCTCTTCTGCCATGTCATCAAATTTAATATTTATGATATTTCTATTGAGAATAGTCTTAGTATCAGACCAAGTAACCGATGATAAATTTCCAACGAAAAAAGGGATATTGAAGAAACATTAAGGAAAAGAGTGCTCAGAGCGTGCATGGGCTAGCTGAGTCCTTGGTAGAGCTGGCTAGGGATGCAACTGCATCAGCCGCTGTGACACCAGTTGCAACTCAAGATGCTAGCGGTCTGAGACCAATCTCAATGAAAGTTTTAGGGAGGATTTCATGCCGTTAAATATCATCATTTTTGTTGATATAGCAAGGAGAAAGAAGGATGTGAGGAGAGTTTCATCACCATAAAACCCATCTGGCATAGTTACCTAGTTTCTAGTCTAGATAACTGTGCCATGAAATTGTGCACTGAGACTGGCCTGATCCAAACCACATCAAACTGAGATGACTCAGTATGACTGGCAGCTGCTCTGTGTAAAGTAGTGTGGCTACACCTACACATGGACCCCACATTAAGAGCCGGACTCTAAAAACTAAACTTCACGTTCACACTATAAAATTTTATCAAAATTGATTGAAATTTGTTGGAGATGACTCATTATGATTGACAGGTACTCTATGCAAAGCAGTGTGGCTAGACCTACATATGGGCCCCACATCAAAAGCCGAACCCTGGAAATAAAACCTCGCGTGCACACTATAAAATCTTATTGAAATTATCTAGAATTTGTTGGAGATGATTTAGGATGTCTCAAAAATCATATTGATTGAGAGTACTTTGTAAGCTTTCTTTGAGATCAAGTATTCCAATTTTAGGCCTGGTAATTTATGATATTTGGTATACTTTTGATGATAAACATTTTTTATCGATTTTCAGAACAGTTTAAGATCTATTCAGTTTTGGATTATCTTAGTGGACGAATTGCTATATTAAATAGTTGGTACTTGATCCCCTTTTGCTTCCCCCCCCCCCCAGGTCTGGAATGATGAACTTGATGTCATCTCTGAAGAGGCAACACAATGAGATTGGACCAGAGAAACACCAAACCCAAGAAGGGTTCACATGAAGTGAAGACCAGGCACAAGAAGGCTATGCAGTTGCCTTCTTATGAATGAAGAAACAAGACAAGCAAGCTCCAAACGTGTTTGATGGAATGAGCAAACTACCAATGTACCTTCTCCATTTGCTTTCATGCCCCTAAAGTGTTTGATTAAATGGGAATGTAACACAAGCCATATATTAGATTATTTCAGTTGTAATTATGATCAGTGACAATTTGATAAATTTGATGCTTGTGAATGACTTCACACCGTGAATTGTATTGAATGTTTGCTTTGGTGCAGTTTTTCGAAATCTGATTCGTGTATGTGTGCATTCTTCACAGCAGAGTTCTTAACTTGTTTTGCAGGTGCTAGGCGAAATTACTATTATGTGTTTATTGCAGGGAAGCATCGTGATCTATCCAAGAAATTTTGAAGGTGAAAGATGAACCTATTTTCTTGTTCTACATGGATGTGTAGCACATAAGTGGAATAAGCAATATTTTCTTTCTTGTCAATCAGGGCAATCACCGCGTCCTCGAAAGCAGGGGCGGATCTACAAGGGGGGCTTGAGCCCCCTACCTCCCCAAGATCCATGGATACCCTGTTAAATCCCCCCCCCCCCTCCCCCTCCATTTTTAGGATAAACAATGAAGAGAAAGAGGAGAGGAAGAAGAAGAGAAGGGAAGGAAGAAGAAGAGAGTGGTCATGAGCCCCCTCTAAATGTTCAAGCTAGATTCGCCACTGCTCGAAAGCAACTGTTTTGTTTGAACATTGGTCTTGGTTCAGTGCTAAAGGTAATCATGCCACGGAGCTATTCAGTTCAAAAAAGAAGCATAATCTTTTTGCCTGATATCTTCGTATACTTTTATGTGGTTCACGACTTAACAAGAGCTCAATTAATTGACCATTCTGATTTGTGCTGTCCAAGGCTGTCTTTCCTCATTCGTTACATTGATTAATTTGGATTTAGACACCGATAGTTAGCTTCATTTGTTCTATGGTTCCTGTTTGATGAATTATTGTCACCAGTGTATCACCAGTGTATTCAGTGCTATTTGCAAAAGGCATAGTATGCTGGTGGTCAGATTGATTAATTGACCTGCAGTTATCTACGCCTATAGAGCATCAATGGCTTTCATGTGCATGTCGCCATTGCTTTGGTGATGGTGCTGCATCAATTGTGCAGGGCACCCCAAAAAATTGAATTCTGTAGTGAGTTCGTGCATGTGAAATTGATTTTGATAAAGGACATAATGGTTATGTAGGAGTGTGCTTGTAAATTATTATCAAGTATGCTAAATTTGCATGAAAATGAATCTGAATAGAGTGACCTTTAGCCATAACAAAGTACGGGCATTTAGCCATGCAATTTAAGATATGTTTAACCCACTATCAAGATGGTTGTTCATCTCATAGGCATATTAACTTTGGGAGCTTGGCACTCCACCAATCCATGTGTAGGTCTCAAGTTGGCTCAGTGTGATCTTCACATTGTCTTACGCGAAACAAATATGGGTCCTTATGATGTGGATTTTGGATTTAGTTTGGTAGTTGATGACTTAGTTAATTTTATAGAATTATCATATTCTGTCCATCATAGTGCAAATGTTGTTTGGATATGTCATTTTTCAAGTTTAGATACTACTCTATGGGCTATGGCTTCAGGTCTGTTCGATTCAGTTTTGGAATGACACTTTTTTTCTTCTCCGATTCACATCGTTTTAATGCAGTAAATGGTCTCAGGGTCAGCAAAGTGAAGCGAGCTTTAAGTTGAGGGATAGCCATGCTTGTTAGGATAAATCTAACAAATCTTACAACAAACTTGACTGACCAGGATCTCTAATCCAAAGTAGATCATTCCTAGTACATTAACTAATGCGGAATCAAAGTGTTCGGTCCATATACCAGCGGTAGTGGCGTCCATGGCGCTGGTGGGAGTAGATGCAGTGGTGACGTTGTTGATGGCGTGAATGGCCTCGGGGATGTAGCGCAGATGCTCCTTGAGCGTCCTCTCGGGGTAGCGGCGGCCTTCAGGACGCCACCGGCACTGCCCCAGGGGTGGTGCTCGCGCTTCTGAGCCTTCCAGTGCTTTGATTGATCGGTGGATGGTGGAAATGATTAGGTTACTAACCCTGGGGTCAACCCCCTCTTATTTATAAGCACTGTAGGCCTAGGGCCGAGCCCAATAGGCTTAGGTTTGCCTCCCGATCAAGGCATTCGCGGATTGGTTCTGTTGAACCGATCCCTAGACTAACGAGATGAGATATCCCTATTTTTCTGTTGATTCTGTTGCTGACCAAGGTCAAACAAAACAAAACCAACATTCTCCCCCTTGACCGAAGGTCAACAACTTATTCTTAACTTAAACTTAATGTTTATTCTGTCACTAACTTATACTTAACTTAAACTAAAATCCATCCTCCGTAAATCAGCAAGTACCAGACCAATGCATCGTCAGCAGCACAACGGCACACTGGGACAACATTACCCATAGCCTTACTGAAAAACTTTGTCAGGATTCTTATTCTCATTTGGGGAAATATTAATAGCCCTGAACCAGGACCTGATCAAAAGTATCAACCAAACCCATACCTAGGACATGTTTCAGAAAGAGGGATGGTGATAAACCTTTTGTGAGCGGATCCGCAATATTTACTGTAGTACTTATATGCTCAATCTTAATTGTGCGGTCCCGGTTTCTATCTTTCACGACACGATATTTGAGGTCAATGTGCTTAGAAGCACCAGACAACTTATCGTTTGCCCAAAAGAATACTGCAGATTGATTATCACAGTGCATTGTGATAGGTCTCGAGATACTATCCACAACTCTTAATGCCAGAATGAAATTCTTAAGCCACACTGCCTGTCCAATTGCATCATAACATGCCACAAATTCAGCTTGCATCGTAGATGCAGCCGTTACACCTTGTTTACCACTTCTCCATGAAATTGCTCCCCCTGCCAGAGTGAAGATATATCCAAAAGTGGATTTTCTATCATCTTCATCACCAGCAAGATCAGCATCATTGTAACATACAACCTCAAGATTGTATGTCCACTTATATGTGAGCATGTAATCTTTGGTGCCTTGGCAATATCTTAACGCCTTCTTGACACCTACCCAGTGAACCCATCCTGGATTTGACTGATATCTACTAAAAACTCCGGTTGCAAATGCCAAATCTAGACGCGTACAGACTTGTGCATACATCAGACTTCCAACAGCTGATGCATAAGGAACATTGTTCATTCTTTCTCTTTCTAAGTCATTCTTAGGGCATTGTGCTTGACTAAACTTATCGCCCTTTTGAATAGGAACAGGTGAAGTGTTGCACTTATCCATGTTATATCTCTTAAGCATTTTCTCAATATAAGCTTTCTGAGATAATCCTAGTACTCCTTGGGCTCTATCTCGGTGTATCTCAATGCCAAGGACATATGAGGCATCACCAAGATCCTTCATATCAAAATTGGATGAAAGAAAATTCTTAGTCTCATGCAACATGTTCTTATCGTTACACGCTAATAGTATGTCATCCACATACAGTACTAGAATTATTAATTTTCCACCCTTAATTTTGACGTAGATACAGCTATCCACATCGTTCTCCTTAAATCCAAATTTCTTAATGACCTCATCGAATTTAAGGTTCCACTGCCTGGATGCTTGCTTAAGTCCATAAATGGACTTCTTTAATTTGCATCACATATGTTCCTTACCCTTTATGGCAAAACCTTCTGGCTGTGCCATAAAGATTGTTTCATTTAAGTCTCCATTTAGGAATGCAATCTTAACACCCATCTGATGTAGCTCCATATCAAAATGGGCTACTAATGCCATGACGACTCTAAAAGAATCTTTGGTAGACACAGGTGAAAAGGTCTCATTATAATCAATTCCTTCCTTCTGTGTAAACCCTTTTGCTACGAGCCTAGCTTTGAATCGTTCGACCTTCTCTTTGGAATCACGTTTGGTTTTGTAGACCCACTTAGAGCCTACTAGTTTGACCCCATCAGGAATTTCTACTAAATCCCAAACTTTATTAGTACTCATAGACCTTAATTCATCTTCCATGGCTTCAATCCATTTAGTGGAATTCTCACTTTACACTGCCTGTCTGAATGTGGCAGGGTCACTTATATTCCCGATATCATATACATCCTCACTTAAGTATGTCTCATAATAATCAGGAATAGCTGATCTCTTTGCCCGTTGCGACCTTCTTACTGGTTCAATCGCAACTGTTTGAGGAATAGGTTGAGGAATTGGATCTTGTGGTGCAGGTTGTGCCTGGTTCCCAACCATGTGCTCCATGTTCTCCTGCTGAACTACAGTAGAAGGCATGGAGCCATTTACCTGAACTGGAGGAATTACTGGTGGTACAAACTGATATACCTCTGTAGGCTCTTGAACTACTGGATCAGGAAGCTCAACCCATAGTTTTTCGAGACTCACTTCCCCCCTTGGAAAACTCCCACTAACTCCTGAGTCCTCTAGGAACATAGCCTGTCTGGTTTCTATGAACTTAGTGTGACAAACAAGACAGTAGAATATGTACCCCTTAGACCTTTCTGGGTATCCAATGAAGTGGTAGCTTACCGTCTTAGAATCTAATTTCTTTTGCTATGGATCAAATAATTTAGCCTCAGCAGGACAGCCCCACACTTTTAAATAATTGAGTGACGGTTTCCTCCCATTCCACAGCTCAAAAGGTGTCTTGGGAACTGACTTAGACGGAACCCGATTTAGTATGTGAGCAGTTGTTTTAATGCTTCCATCCACAGCTCCACATGCAAATTAGAATAACTGAGCATGCTCCGTACCATGTCAAGCAGTGTACGGTTGCATCGCTCAGCGACTCCATTTTGCTATGGTTCGCCTGGCATAGAGTATTGCGCTCTAATGTCATTTTCTTCTAAGTACTTAGCGAATGGTCCCTTAATCTGACCATATTGAGCGTGTTTCCCATAATATTCACCTCCCCGGTCTGATCTTAGAATTTTTAATGGAAGTGTTGTGCTGTTTCTCAACTTCCGTCTTATAAATCTTAAATATTTCTAAAGCGTCTGAACGCTTTTGGATGGGGTAAATGTGTACATAACAGGAATAATCATCAGTAAATGTTATAAAAGAGTCATAACCGTCTTCCGATGTTACTGAGAGAGGGCCACAGATTTCTGTGTGAATTATTTCTAATACACCCGTACTCCTAGTCGCTCCTTTCTTAATAGTCTTAGCATATTTTCCCTTAATGCAGTCGATGCACTGCTCTGAATCTGAGAAGTCTAACTCATGAAGTATCTCACCTTTAATGAGATGCTCCATTCTTCCCCTCGAAATGTGGCCAAGGCGACAGGGCCACAATTTCGAAGAAGTCTCATTATCACGCTTACGCTTATGTATCGCATCACAAACATTCATTACAGAATAATTATCATTAAGAGAGAGCAAATAAAGATCGACTTGCAAATGGCCAAGGCCAACATTAATATTATAAAATTTAATATTGCAAACTGACTTGCCAAACTCACACACATGTCCAGATTTATCTAAACGCGAAACGAAAATAATGTTTCTCTTTAAACTAGGAACATAAAGGACATCATCTAAATTAAGCTGAAAGCCGCCTGGCAACTCTAAGGAGAAACTTCCAACGCCTTCGACTTCAACCATGTTCCCATCAGCCACTCTTAGGCTTTGCTCCCCCCTTCTTATAGTTCGGATCGTACTGAATACCTGTAATAAATTAGAAATGTGCACAGTGGCACTTGAGTCAATTAACCAAGTATTAGGGGATAAATATGTTAAGAATAACTTATCAACAAAAGAAACAACATCAATCTTAATGTTACCTTGCTATTTCAGCCATTCCTTAAAGCCTGGGCAGCCCTTCTGAAGATACTTGGGTGAAGCACAGAATGAACATAGCATCTTTCCACCTTGGGACTGCTTGCCTTTGAACTTGTTGTTGTTCCTTAGACCAAAGTTCTGGTTCCCTTTCTTCTTAAACTTCTTCTGGCCTTACTTGCTGCTATCTGACTCATGCTGATTCTTAGGAGGATTGTCACTGATGCTCATGTGATGAACCATGTTCACCACATCCTTCATCTTCTCAGTCTTAAGCCTCTCTTCTTCTTCAACACAAACTGATCAGATCACTGATAGACCAAATAGCCTTGGTGGTGTTGTAGTTGATCTTGAAAGCACTGTACTGTGAGGGTAGCAAGGTCATGATAAAGTGAACAAGAAAGCCATCTGAGATCTCCATCTGCATCTCTTTAAGCTTGTTGGCCATGTCACACAAGTTGAGAATGTACTGCCTGATGCCAGTCTTCCCATCATACTGAGAGGCCACTAACTTCATAATGAGAGTGCTTGCATAAGTTTTAGATGAGCTCTTGAAGTTCTCCTCAATCTCTGCCAGAAAAGCCTTAGCACTCAGATCTGCTCCCTGCGCATCCTTGGTGGGGATGGCACCCTTAATGCCAGCACTGATGGTCTGAGACATGACCATAAGCGCCATGCGGTCTAATCTTGCCCACTTTTCCAGAGCAACTGAAGTCTGTCCTGCAGCAACAGCAGGCTTATCCTCCCTTAATGCCAAATCAAGATCATTCCAAGCCAAACACGTCATGACCTTGCCCTTCTAGTCAGGAAAATTTGCTCCATTGAGCGGCTCAATGTTGTTCAGGTAGGAGGCCATAGCATTGACATTTGTCACTGAAAATCAAAGGAAAAACTTATCTTAGTAATCATATACAATAAAATGCAAATAAAAGCATGATAATAATCCTACGGTGGTCTGATTAACATCATGCAATTAAAATTTCAATTTGCATCACCGGTGGGGAAAACAAATGAAATTTTATCTTAATACTCATGATTAAACAATGGTGGTCAGAAATAATCACAAGTTTACTCTAAATAAATTTCTCAGTGGTTCCATTTATTTAGAGGCATTTCAAAGTATAGTGGTGGAATAAACTTATAAACATAAAATAAACACCAACTACTTAAATTTACTCATGTGGTAGCTTAACTGAAAATAATGCAGAAATAAACTGAGCATAATACTGAAAAATGAGCTGAAAACTGAGAATAAAAGAAAACTTAATTTTGGCCCGAAACTCAAATTGACCCAGCAACGGCACGCTAGCGCGAGGCCCCCTTTAACCCTTCATGAGCGCCCAGCAGGGCCTATTTGCACGCGCGCGGCCCAGCTAGCGAAATGGCGCAGCCCAGGCTAGCGCGCGGCTCAGGTGGTGGCTCGGCATAGGCGCGGCTAATCGCAGACGCAGCTCCGCGTGCCGGCTCAGCGCAACGCAGCTCGGCGCGCGGCAGCGGCTCGGCTTAGAGGCTCAGACGGACGAGCTGCTCAGCAGCTTAAGCGGCCCATTTAGGTTTTGGCCCGGCAGCCAACGAGCAGGCCGCCATTTCGGCCCACTCGGCGCGCGCCCCGCCCCAACCCGCGCAGGCGATCTGAGCCGTTGGCTCTGATCCAACGGCCGGCGCTGGTTTAGGCGATCCTTAAATAGCGGAGAAATCAGGAGAGGTAAACCCTAACTCTTGTCCCCTCCATCCGGCGTCCACCGTCTGGCGTCCGGCTCCTTCCCCGTGCACTCCCTTAATCTAAAAAAGGCCGGAGCTTCACGGGCCCTCTCTGTGGCGCGCGTGCGTCTCGCGCGCGGGCCGCCGAGGGGCTCCGCCGGAGCTCCAGGGCCGGCGGTGAGGCGACCTAATGCGCCGGCGAGGCGCGTGCTGATGGCGCGGAGGCAGCGCTACTGATGCGCGAGGGCGGTGCGACTGATGCGCCGGCGGCAACGCGAGCGTGGCCAGGTAGCCGGCACCGCCGCGCCGAAGCAATCGGTGAGTGGGCTACGGCTCCCAGAGGCTCGCCGACGACAACGCGCGGCGGCAACTGATGCCACGCGCGGCCACCGACCGTGAGGTAAGCCCCTCTTATCTTAATCTGAGCTTAAACCAATCTAGGATTAGGGTTTGGGGAATTCGGTGGGGATTTGCTTTTGGTTTTGAGTTCTCCCCTCCTTCTAATCTCACTGATTTCTGATCTTATGCATGAATGTGACCCAAAACTTAGATGGATTAGGCCACGGACTAATAGAAAAAACCTAATTTCTTGAATTAAAATATGAAGAACACCTAGAAACCGTGACTGGTCTAGGGTTTTAGGCATGCTAACATTAACTGAGTAGAGTAAAACATGTATGCATGATACTAATCTTATCTGAATAGAGCTAAACATGTGATGGATCATGCACAGATGGATCTACTCCAGAAACCGAACCTGAAAACTGATGGTTTGTCTAGGAGATCTATACTGGATTAGCATAGGCGACTGATACCAATTGTTAGGATAAATCTAACAAAGCTTAGAACAAACTTGACTGACCAGGATCTCTAATCCAAAGTAGATCATTCCTAGTACATTAACTAATGCAGAATCAAAGTGTTCGGTCCATATACCAGCGGTAGTGGCGTCCATGGTGCTGGTGGGAGTTGATGCAGTGGTGACGTCGTCGATGGCGTGAACGGCGTCGGGGATGTAGCGCAGACGCTCCTCGAGCGTCCTCTCGGGGTAGCGGCGGCCTTCAGGATGCCACCGGCACTACCCCGGGGCTGGTGCTCGTGCTTCTGAGCCTTCCAGTGCTCTGATTGATTGGTGGATGGTGGAAATGATTAGGTTACTAACCCGGGGGTCAACTCCCTCTTATTTATAAGCACTGTAGGCCCAGGGCCGAGCCCAATGGGCTTAGGTTTGCCTCCCGATCAAGGCATTCGTGGATTGGTTCTGTTGAACCGATCCCTAGACTAACGGGATGAGATATTCCTCTTTTTTTGTTGATTCTGTTGCTGACCAAGGTCAAACAAAACAAAACCAACAATGCTAAGATGCATATAGAGGTGTTGACGAGTTGCAACCCAATCAATGGCCAATGGAGGCTGGGAACTGTGCAATCCGGTGCACGGGTGTTGTCCTGAGCATGGCCGCTGGGTTGCTTTGTGCTGGCATGCTTGGGACAGGTGCAAGGATCATTGCATTGCTCGGTGGACCATGTACTGAAGGACCTGGAATGGTAAAGATCACTCTTTTATTTATGATCTGAATGTATGTTTTGTGACAAGAATGTGATACAATTTGGTGACCTCTTAATTTTGAAGTAGTTGAAAATGGTGACCTCAGAAGAATGATTGTGAAGTGCATTCTGCATAACTTCTGTAGGCAAAGAGGCAACTTCTCTTAAACCCCTACCAGCTTTTTTTTTTGAGTATGTATATTATATTTTTGTATTGATGCTGTTAGTGAGCAGTCTTCTCTCCTTGGGTATAAAATTCTTCTTCACAGTTTGACTTTGACTAAATAAGTTATATCTATCAGATCACAATATATACAATATTCGGCTGCACTTTTTTTTTTTGCTGATCTGGTCTGAAGCTGTTTGAGCTAGCAAAGAAGCCGCAGCCATCCAGCAGCCCGGCTGCATGCTTCCAGCCGTCCACGGGTGGTGAAACGTTGCCGTCCACCAGAGGTGGAGCGTTGCCGCGACTGCTGTAAAAGTTCCAGCCGAACGGCTGCATTACAAGGAGGGGTGTTCAACTGATCTTCCAATTGAACTGTTCGACTGGTAGAATAAATAGTGTTCGGCTGGTAGAATAAATAGTATTGTGTGAGAGGAAATAAATCGAGATAAGCCGAGACAAGCCAAGACCAAACCAGCCGAACAGCCTCTAATTTCGGGCGTCCAGCAGTGTTGCCCAAACTGGTCAACCCGCCATTAAATACCCCTACATACCGTGGATATTACTTTTGGAAATCTCTTAATCATTTCAACTAAGGTGGGGGAAAACAGTAATCCAATCAACTAATTGTTTCACTGTACGAAAATCTTATCATGATGCTTCCTATAATTGGCAGATATATGCAAATCCTTTTTTGTTGTACCACGAAGGAGTTCTATGCCCTGTAAATGCTTAGCGCAGAAGCAACGCCCGCCACGTGAATCTAAATAGTTTCATTTGACTTTATTGTATATTTATTTGCATATTTACTTGAGCTTGGTGATGCTGGGGTACTGTTTACATATGGATTTGATTTCTCTCAATACTTTTTGTAGAATCATCATATATGATGAATATTGTTTTTTCTTGGCAGATTATATTTTTTATACTTTATTTTTTAGCTTTCATAGCAACGCATAGGCATTCAACTAGTTGAAAAAAATTCCGATTAGCTGGCGGCCTGCTCAGTGCTCACGAGCGGCCTTGTGTGTTGAAAAGATTTTTCCCCCAACCGGGCCATGTTTAATTGTGGGTAAAAAAAATTTCGCAAAGATTTTTCGACACTTTTGATCACTATTTAGAGGTATTAAACGAAATCTAATTACAAAACCACATCCGCAACCATGGTTATTGTAGCAATACTGTAGCTAATGAAACATTTGATCATGTAATCAGAGGAGGATTAGAGCATGGTTATTATAGCATTATTGTATTTAATCATGAATTAATTAGTCTAATTAGATTCGGCTTGTAAAGTTGTACCTATCTGTGAAACAATTTTACATTTAATATTCAATACATGCAAAATTTTCTTTTCACGAAATTTATCAAATACGACCCGTGTGCGAAAATAGCTGCGACCTGCACGGGAATCAGCGAGCTGAGGAAATAACCGTTGTCCAGCACGTGTCCAGAGGGTTCTGGAGACCCTTCCAGAACCCACGCCGTCATTCCTCCCCGCTCGTGACCTCAGTGTCGTATCTCCACCACTCCCTGTATAAAAACCCACAGGCACCGCACCGCTCTGTCGCGCTCATCTTCTTCTAATTCTAATCAGCCATTGTAGCCAACCAAATCCAGAAGCTTTTTTTTTCTCTCTCTCTCCGATCTTCAGCAGCTGAGGACGACGATGCAGCAAGCTGTGGCCTCCAACCTGCACGCCGTCACCACCGCCCCCGCCGCTCCAAGAAGCAGGATCACATGGACCAGCCGCCCTTCCTACGTGGTGGTGCCACCGAGAGGCTCCGTCAAGGCGCGGTCCATGAGGAACGGCTCCACGGATAGCCTGGACCACCTGCAGCGGGCGTCCAAGCCCAGGCGGCGGCAGCAGCAGCAGGGGAGCGCTCCAAGCCCAAGGAGACGCCTCATCCAAACCACTCCATTTGGTAAGCCATCCGCCTTCAATTTCTCGATAATTCGAGCTCGATAATTTCGTTACAATTTCGACATCCCGCGAACGAGAATCATTTCCCACATCGTCTTTCTCGTCGTAGGGCTGTGGGACAGCTTCCCGGAAGCGAGGACGCTGGACCAGATGGTGCGCACCATGGAGCGCATCATGGACGGCGAGGGCGACGACGACGACGGCCGGGTCCTCGTCGTGCCGGCGGCGGTGGCGGCGAGCGCGGTGCCGCGCGCGGAGGCGGGCAACGGCGTCCTCGCTGTGCCTGCAGCAGGAGGAGCTGCTGCCACGGGCGCGGCGTACCGGCAGCGCGGCGGGCGGACGCCGTGGGAGGTCAGGGAGCGCGCGGGGGAGTACCTGGTGCGGTTCGACATGCCGGGGATGACGCGGGAGGACGTGCGGGTCAGCGTGCGGGACCGGACGCTGGTGGTGGCCGCCGAGAAGAAGGACGCGGCGGCGAAGGAGCAGCACGAGGACGAGGCGGACGAGGAGGAGGATCAGGGCGAGCCGTGGCCGGCGGCGAGCTTCGGCCGGTACAGGACGCGGTTCGAGCTGCCGGAGAACGTGGACGTGGAGAGGATCGCGGCCGAGGTGAGGGACGGCGTGCTCTACCTCACCATCCCCAAGTTGTCAGCCGGGGGCAAGGTCGTCAACATCCAGGTGCAGTGAAGGCACCAGCTCCAACATCAACGAGCACCTTCTGGATGGAGCACCGCTCTTGTATTGGTACTTGGACTTGGGTCTGCCGTAGCTAATATTAACATCATACGGATGGACATAACCATTGTCGTTGGAGAGAGTCCATTCTGAGAAGAGCTCGGCCGGGATGTTCAAGGCGCATTATCAATTATATTGCTTCGGGCCTCGGTTTTCAAAGACTTGCTGTGGATGGTGGCCGGTGGAGATTTGTAAAAATAGTACTGCTGGCTGGTTGGTTGACAAGCCGAACGAATAGAGTGAATGTCGGCCTGTTCGGTTTTCTGCCTTGTTTGGTTCTCTCTAGAAACTTTTGGAAAAAAATTATGAGCACATAAAATATTAAATGAAATCTATTTGCAAAACTTCTTCATGGATGAATATAATTTTTCACGACAAATTTAATGCAGTTTTCAATCAATGATTAACTATAGTGATGCTAAAGTAACTATGTCTAATTATGCGGTCAAAGACTTTAAGATTAACTTTCCTACTACTTACTACTCGACGATTCGCCATTCATAGTTGGTGTGGCTCCTATTCCTTGATATGCCGGATCTTTAGATTCGTCAGAGTTTTTAGCGCAGGGTTCTAAATTTGGTTGTGTAAACTGACGGTTGTGTAAATTAGTTTTATTTAATATCCCCAATTAGTGGTTAAAGTGTCTTGACATTCAAAGTAAAAAACAAAGGGGGCCTCTGAAACTGACTGGGCTAGAGTTGCTGCTGAAACAGCCAGCCAGCTCCGGCCAGCCTCTAGCGCGCTGCTCCTTCTCTAGCTCGTAGCAGAACTTGGGCGAGCTCCATGCATGGCGTGCAGCGGATCACCAGACGCTGCTCCTCACTGAGTGAGCCTTCTTAATACCTGGCCGGAGGTAGTTCTTTCAGCGTAGTTGATTGTTTTGTCTTGTTGATCCCGAATGGCTGGGAAAAAAATTCTGTGCATCCCGGCTGTAAATTGTGTCGTTTGCAGCCCCACCCAGATGCCTGACGCGTGGAATTGGCAAAGGATCACACGGACGCCTCGTGCTCGGCTTAGCTTGGGTGGCTTTTCAATTTGCAGATGCGGCTCGGCTCCGGAGTCGCATGCATTGCTCGGCTTCGGCTCTAGGCGCTCTTTCCTTCCACATCCGCCGCCGCTTTACTCTCCCTCCATGGATAGGTATGGGTCTGTCTACAGAGCGCTCCAGCGATCAGATTGATCTCAGCACACGATTTTTGAACCGTCATATCAAGATCCAGTGGCGGATGGACCTTCTTCAACATCCAGTCACGTCTGTCCTGCCCAACCAGCCGCTGCCCACACCTACCCCGCCCAACCTCCGTCCCCCGCCACCCCGGCCGGCGCCCCTGCCGCCTCACCGCCCGCGCCCCCGAACTGCTACCACCGCCGGGCCGCCCTACCACCCCGAACCTCCTTCTATGACCGGAGATGGGCCGGAGATGGTTGAACACGCTGGAGCTCCACGCCGACAACCTCCAACCCTAAGCAGCCCGCATTAATCCACGAACCGGCGACGTATGGTTCCAATAATATGGTTAATTAATCCCATACGTATTTGTCCTTCCCGGTGAGCGAGAAGGAGAGGAGATGTCGAGGCGGAAGTCTGCATGGAGGCCAGAAGGGATGACAGCTGAGAGGACTAGGCTGGGCGGGGGATGAGGTAGAGGAGGAGCCGGCGGTTCGAATGGTCGCCGCCTCGACGCCGGGAGCGGAGGCAGTAGCGCCGACAGCCATGGTGTTGCCGACCCGTGACAGCTGCCGAAAGAAACACTGGAAGATGAGCCACGCCGAGAAGCCTAGCCATAGCTGCCTGCCCAAAGGAAACTCCAACATGCTACGAGCCAAGTGGAGCTGCCGTTCGATCTCCACGCGTCAGGCATCCGGGTGGGGCTGCAAACGGCGCAGTTTCCAGCCCGGATGCACGGAATTTTTTTCCAATGGCTGGGCCAGCCAGAACCAAGCCAGCCCAATTGGTTCCCAATTTGCAGTTGCATGTGTAGTTATTATTACTTTTAATGCTCAAATTTCACACATTGTGTCTCGTTTAGATGCAGGTATAAAGTTTTTAAAATAAAATCTTTACACATTTAAAGTATTAAATATAGACTAATTATAAAACTAATTACAGAACTCGTCTTTAAACTATGAGACGAATTTATTAAGACTAATTAATTTGTCCTTAGCACATGTATACTGTAGTAATTATTGTAGCAATTTAGTATTTAATCATAGCCTAATTAGGCTCATTAAATTAGTCTCGTAATTTATATGTAAACTATGTAATTTATTTTTTATTTCATCTAGATTTAATATTCTATACCTGTAAAAAAATTCGATATGATATTTTTGGAATTTTGATTTTTTAACTAAACAAAGATGCACTTCTGCCTGCAGTCCTTGGGCATGCACCACACCTGAACTGTTACCGTAGTGGGCCAAAATCCCCTTCTCCCCCGCGTCATAGTTGTTTTGGCCCAATCTGCACCATTGTTGGACATCGCCTCTAGTCATTTTTGTGGCCTATTTGCTGGTAATAAAGGCCCAGGTCGTCCCCAGGGTCCAACTCGCTCACAAGTCCCATTTCTGGACGCTTTTCGGTCCTCGTGATCTATCTGCGCTTCTTTTCCGGTCCCACTTGACATGACGACAACGCGACCCTTGCGACGCAATGGGCCTGCTTGGTCTACTAATGTTTGCCATGCTAAAATCATGAAATGCCAATAAAATTTAACTATCGATTGGTTCATGCCTAGAAATTAGTCATTATGACCAAAATTTTAGTAGGTTACTCAGAAATTTTTTAAAGATTACGAGAGAAGACAGTATGAAGAGGGTATTGCTTGGCAGCAAACCAGCCAGCCGAACAATGTCAGTATGAAGAGAGTATTGCTTGGCAGCAAACCAAATGAGTACCTAAATTTTCTTACCAACACTTTTTAGCATGTCCTGATTGTAGTAAGCGAATACATTGACTTGCTATGATTTTGGCTTATTGGTAAAAATTAGCATCCAATCAATCAGATTCAATATCTGAAATCACCCTGGAAGAAATGGTGCCAGATGGGTGAGTTTTATGCAATAAGGCCTGGGGCCAAGGTCACTAGTGTCCGGTAGCATGTGGCCAGAGCCCGGAGGCCCAGACGATCACGTCCCCGTTCGGATGGCTGGAATGTTGGATGGTAGGTTTGGCTGGGCTAGTTGTGGGTGGGCTGGGCAGCCCAGCCGTCCGTCTGGCGGTCCAGCACCAGCCGTTTGGCTCGGCTGAAGGGCGAGGGAAAGCTGCAGCGACCACGACTCGCCAGCCAGCCCAGCGATTCCAGCCAGCCGGCGATTCCAGCGCTCTTAGCTCATCCGAACGGGCCGCACGGCTCCACCGCGTCACCGAGATGCAAAGAGGAGCAAACACAGCAGCATTTGGTAATAGTTTACACGTTTAAAGAGTTCAGGTTGCTGTTGCTTCCATCCAAATTTCCCATCCTCTCCCTCTTTCAATTGAAGTTTGAATAATTTCTCATACATGGGGAAAAAAATGAAAAATGACTATATGAGATGCAACGATTAAAGTTAAGGTATTCCAGGAACTCACACTAAAAAAAAACTGTTGATCCATGACGAGTGAATTTCGTCACAAATCACTAAAAACCGTCATAAAACAGTATCTATGACGATATCAAATATGGTCATGTATTGAGCGTCACAGATCACACCTCGTGACGTTTCTTAAATTTTCGTCATAGATTGCTTGATCCATGATGTTTTAAAATCATCATAGAATGTCTCCAGGCCCCCTAAAGCCCAACCCAAACCCGTTTTCTATGACGAAAATTAACGTCACGAACAGTATAATTTTCGTCACAGATTCAATTGCCATGTCACACATTGATGACATGGAGGATGACGTGGTTGTTGACGTGGTTATGACATGGATAGCAATGATGACATATAAATTGACGTGAACGATGACATGACTGCTGACATGGAAAGTGAGACTAACATGGCAGGTGAAGTGGCGAGTGACATCAGCAGCACTGCCCATGAATGGATGGGCCCAATTCAGAGTGGGCCACCAAATTAGGTCTGATTTTTAACCATTTTATTAGAATAGTCATTACAGCACAGAATACATACCAAAATTGTGACTATTTACCATAGCATCAAATCAAATACAATATCTCGTATTTACATTGAGAAGCACCTCAAAATTTACATACAAGTTACATTCATCTTGCATCAAAAGCAACACGAAACAAAAACAGCAAAAAATCCAACATTTGCCTTCAAATTTCCAATCTCTTCTCATTGTTTGTTCCTTGTTCCATTTCATCCTAACAGGAAAAGAGCACATTGCCAAATATTAATCAAAGAAATTCACATTGGCAAATAATAATCAGAGGGATATTTGCGATAGAAATTACTGATACTAACACGACCTGGTTTAATTATAACAGTGGAATTAATGTTGTAGACTTAATTAAAATGATCAGGCTGGGCCCGACCACTCTACGGTCAATGGTAGTTGTGCATGGCAAAAGGCAAAGTTGAGGTCAATGGTAAAAGAGATAAATGCAGTGGGTTACCTCTTCAGCTTAGTGGGTTTAGTCCTCTCAGCACACGAAAGGCAGCACCTGGATGGGGAAGAGCCCTTTCTAATCTCTCTTAATATTAATGCAGAGTTAGGCTTACAGTCATCTATATGGAACCCAGATTTGTTAGTGCCTGCAGGTTTACTTATCTGCACAACTTTATATACTCTTTGCAATGGAAGATAAAGACAAGCCAAACTATCTGGAATCAATAAGAATTATAACTACTGTTAAACCAGTCTCAGTGGGAGTTTCATGGTACTGTAACCTAGACTGCCACATCAGTTTTTTTGTGGGATGAAACTGCCATGAAACTACCACTCTCAACGCACAGTTTCGCTACACAGTTTTATAGGCAGGATGTAGTATTTAATATGTACATTGTGTTGTAATCAAATGTACCATGAGAACTCTATAGCTTTTTTGGAATTGTTTCTAAACTATGTATTTAGTCTAATAGAACATGATAAATAAAGATGATGCCGAAAGGAGCTTCAATCTGAAACCAGCAGTTCACGTTCACATAACAAAGAATGGAGCAGTTTCACACCAAAATAACGGAAAAGAATACTTAAGTTTCCACTACATTGCAGCCTTCAAAATAACTGAAAAATAATACTTTAGTTTCCACTACATTACAGCCTTCCAAGATAACTGACCAAAAGCACAAGCCTCTCAATTGATATCCTTGCATTCCGCAAAAGAAAAATGATATCCTTGCACAAATGCTCCTGTTATAAGTGGAAGACATGTCTCCTGAGAAAAGCACAAGGTAGTAACAAAGATCAGAATACCAAGAGCTCCCTAGATGCAACTCGACAGGCACAAGGTGTCACCATATGCTGTAACATATTGAAATAACCATCCCTGCAATGTGCACATACATAATATGAGTTGGTAAAAGTCTGAATTGTCATCAATACATGACTCACATGCTTGGCTAAAGCAGAAAGAGCAAATCCATCAGGGACAAAGACTTGGCAGTACATACTAGCAGTGTTGAGTTAAATTTAACAGCAATGTTGTTTAGAAAAAATATACTGGCAGTGCTGTGTCAAATTTCTAAAGCTGAAACAACAAGCTTTACTGGAAGTCTAAAACTGCACTTTCTACATCTGATTTGCTAGAGCTGAAACAGCAAGTTTTAGCTGTAAAAAAATTGAAGTAACCACCCCTACATGTTCAGTTAACAAGAGCACTGCTTTTCTGCATGTTGAGTCCGAGTTCTTACCACTTTACAGCACCTATGGCATTGGTTTGACTACTTGGAGCTAGTATTCATGTTCTCAAATACTAGTAATTTAGGCAACCAAAAACTTTGTCAAGGCGATTCCCTATATTCGTAATGCATACAAATTCCAAGCACTGTTGAAGCTATGCATCATAAATCATGAACTGTTGGATCAGGGCAGCATGCTACTCATGAATAGGATAAATCGGTGCTTACCATGGATTTGCATATTGTGGGAAACTGCTATGGGCGCTGCTACCTCCAGTTCCAATTCCAGGCCAACATGGATGGGGGTGGAGTTGCCGTTGGAGCTGGCGGAGACACCGGAGTCGTCAGAGAAGTACCACAGCCGCCCGTCGTCGTGCCGGCGCCGCAGCCCTTCACCAAGTCGCCACCGCGGCCCTCCTCCATGCTGCCGTCGCGGCCTTTCACGGGACGGCCGCTGCCACGTCTTGCCGGGCCACCGCCGGGCTGGGTAAGATCTCTCCCCCCGTGGGACATCTTCACGGAGCGTAGCTCCAACTGCATCTAGGAGGCGAAGGGAGGAAGGGCAGGGGCGGCGGCAGATCTGAAACAGCAGCGACGGATCTGAAACAGGGGCGGCCGCTCCAACTGCAGGGAAGGAGAGGGATTGGCTTTGGTGGGAAGGCCGATTGGTTTGGCACGAGCTGCAAAGATTTGGCGCGCGAGGTCCGAGCCAGAGCGCGGGAAGAGGAGCGCGGCCGCCGAGCGCGCCCGGGATCTGCCATGAAACGGCTGGAGCTCTCAGTGCGTGTTTCAGGTGGGTTTCATCGACTTGGAAACGCCGCCCGAGTCGTTTCGTGAGCAAGAAATGTTTTCCATCTCTCTCCTATTAATTTGCTTGTCATATCAGCATTTTTGTTGAGGTGCATCATACTGCATCATACTGAAAGAGACTGACAAACATCCAATACCCGTTATTAATGTCGAACGAAAGCAGCATCCAATACTCTTAGATGCTGTCTCAAATACATATGTTTGCATGTCAAAAAAGAATTCAACCTTTTGCAACTGTATATATTCTGATTTAATTAAACACCCTAATACATTATGCACATGATTTCTGAACAGAAAATTATGCAACTAAAAAAGTTGCTCACGTAACTCTACACCAAACTTAGGCCTTCTGAGAATATGAATTCCAAGAACATCTGATATTTCCCTCCAATCAATTCTTTATATACTCACTGAGAAACGTAGAGGCAACATATATATAGGCATCATCTGACTCGATTTAGAATCAAGCCCAAAACCATATGGCATGAAAATTGAAGGAAACATCGGCAAGAGGAAAGAAAAAAAAAACACTCACATTACCGAAGTAGAGATGAGCCTCCAGGAGCATACAACAGTACAAATTATCTTCAATTGCAACAACAGCAGGAAACTGAAAAAAAATATTGTGAATGAAAGTGAAAAATGTGTTCTCTCTATTGATGGATTGTGTTTATATACAAGACCAAGAGATAAGAGCCCAAGGGACATGTCCCTTTGGGATGACCCCTTCATGAATAGTAACTTCCTAGTGACATCATAGTGATGTCATTAATCTAATTAATTACTTAATTACAGAATTGATCACTAATTCCTAAATCCTTCATAACACTCCCCCTTGATCAATTTGTCCTTCTTGTGGTCTTGTAATCAATTTGATCTTCTTGTGGTCTTGTAATCAATCGAATAACTCCTTGAAAACCCTATGGAAAAAAAACAGGAGATGCGATATAGTATATAACTCCCCCAAAAATCTTTTAGGAAAAATATGAGGAGAATCTTTGGAAAACCCTGTGGGAAAAACCAAAGTAATACCGTTATACTAGGCAAAACTCCTTAAAACCTAGTGGGAAAAATAAAGAGAAACACCATAATATACAATTACCAATATTACTAGACCCTTGAGATAAACCCAAAGTCTTAGTCTAATAACACCTTGACCATATGGTCAATACGCTTCAAATATCATCTTCTAAAAACCCCGGTGGGGAAAACTAGGTGACATAGCATATAACTTTGTGTTAACATTGCCTCATCAAAAACTTTATATGAGAAACCTCAAAAAAGAAAAACTCACATAAAGAAAAGAGTACAATATATCATATGTCCTAATATCATCCACCAAAACCTCTTCGGAAAAATGGATGATATGGCATAGTCTTGTGTCGATATTGCCTCATTAAAAACTTTATATGAGAAACCCAAAGGGAAAAAACTCATACAAAGAAAAGAGTGCAATATGATGCTTTCAACAAGTTATTAATCAGAGAGACGAGAGACTCTCCCCCTGAAACTTGCAAACCTTTCATACCAATATATTCTACACATATGAAATATCGAGTATAGTAGACTTTGTGAATATCTGGTCGAGATTATCACAAGTACTTAGTTTGCAAGTGTTCATATGCCCAGAGATCTATGGAACAGAACCACCTTAATGCAAAATATTGTATTAACTATAACTTGTCTCCATCTAAACAACACAAGCTTCATTATCTTTATAGATAATGACCTTTGATTCAATAGAATCAGAGCCACATAACTTCAGTATGTGACATATCATTCTGTCAAGCTATACACGTTCATGTGTAGTCTTGTACAATGCAATATCAGAATGATTAGTGGAATTAACCATTATTACATAATGATCTTTCCATATTCCTGTAAAGCTTATTTTAATAATCTGGAATTTTGGGGATCTTATAGATAACCAGAATTATAATATCCACGTAATCGGATCATGCATTATACCAAGTCCGTATGTGTCATTTTAAGGTATTAAAGATATTCTTAACTTCAATCTACCAACCTAAGGTAGAATAGCGCTGCTATTAGATAGCAAATTATTGCAAAGACAATACCCGGCCAGGAACTTTTGCAATATATGTATTAGCGCATAAATAGCACAGGAATAATGAACCGCATGTCCCATTATCTTAATTCAATCACTATGGCATAAAACAATCTCCCCTCATGTCTTTCTCTATCATGGGGTAGAACCACCATAGGATTCCCTTTCATATTGAATCACTCAATATGATGTGGATATAGATAACTTTACTACAAAAACCTGGAAGAAGATACTTGGATCCTAAACACAAAATAAAATTTTGGTTTGGACTGTTATCTTCTATCTCTAAACTCCGTCTTTAGATTACAACGTGCTCTTGACAAGTGTTCATTACCAATGATGTCAAGATTACTGACCATCATATAATACTAGGAAATCCAATTTAAGGATTCTGAAATGAACACCACGTCTAATCAATCTTGTATCCTTCAATATAAGGAATACATACAAAGTCAATTGTACCAAAATCAACT
The DNA here is from genome assembly GCF_016808335.1 of Panicum virgatum. Taxonomy (NCBI): domain Eukaryota; kingdom Viridiplantae; phylum Streptophyta; class Magnoliopsida; order Poales; family Poaceae; genus Panicum; species Panicum virgatum. The sequence continues at coordinate 31,040,908 of NC_053150.1, read as the reverse complement.
TAACTGCCTTAAGTCATATATTGACTTAAGCAATACACGATATTTGTTTCGATTTTATATATAATTAAGTATTGGATATGTAAACTCCTTCCTGGAAGTTTCACAATATACTAAATCAAGTGATCATATCTAATCACTACATCTATCAACTATCAACTGCAAAGATAGATGCTTTTGTACTGCCAGTCAAAAGTTAGTATCGAAAATTTATATTTTACTATGGAGAATAACCTGCATTTAAAATCAATGCTCCGGGCTTTGTGTAAAACCCTTGTGCTACTAGTCTTGCTTTAATCTCACCACCTCATTGTTCTCAATCCATTCTAGAATGAAAGCACTTTTGTACCCACAGTAAAGGTACATCTAGGTGTTGGCTTTACTTCCAAAAAACCTCTCTTCTGGTGAAAGTACAAATTCCAGTAAGTATCTCTGTATGTATAACTTTACTCAACAAGTTCCAGTAAGAGGACAAAGCACTCTGCCATGGTCTTATTAACTGGATAACTTGGGATAATGTATACATATTTATTTAGAGAAGTTTGTATCGATATATATAGTCTTTATATGAAATAATTCTCCGATTATCAAAACTTAAAAATTCTTGGTAGGCATCTCTGTATGTATAACTTCACTCAACAAGTTATAGTAAGAGTGACAAAGCACTCTGCCATGGTCTTATTAACTGGATAACTTGGGATAATGTATACATATTTATTCAGAGAAGTTTGTATCGATACATATAGTCTTTATATGAAATAATTCTCCGATTATCAAAACTTAAAAATTGTCGGTACACTCAGATAGGGGTACCCTCTCCCACAGCAACAAGCCCAAAGAGGCGCGAGGTTATCCGTAACCTCGCACTAAGCCTCTGGGCAACTGGGCACAAAAGTCCGGACCTGACAGTTGGGGACAACGACCTCCTGGTCCGCTCCCCACGAGGTGGCAGGTCCGGCGCTGCCACGTGTCCACTTGGACGAAGTGCTCAGGGTCGGCTTCCACGGGTCCGGACTCCCGCGGACAGGACCCGAACCCCCGTGGGCTGGTCCTGGAACCCCACATGTGGAAGCCGGACCCCCAAGAGGCCTGAGCCTTCGAACTAGTCAGGGCGCCCGGACCCCGGACCCCGTTCCCCGCTCGGGAAGGGGTCCGGAGCCGCCATGTGCCCCTGTAGGCGCGGCCGCCAGACCCCCGGGTCTGGCGCCGCCACGTGTCCCTGTGGGCGCGACCGCTGACCTCCGGGTCCGGTGCCGACACGTGTCCCACAGGCGCAAGCCTTCCGCCGGAAGCCAACCCTCCTGCCGCATTAAAAGCGGGCGGAGGAGGCGTGCGCTGTCAGAGCAGGGCATGGGCCACCCTCTGATGGGTTGGACAGGCACGAATGACAACACGGTAAGCCCGCCAGTTACCGAGGCAGCTCGTCAGTTACCAAGGCAAGCATTAAAGACTCAGCGCCGCGCACATGGGCGACGAGTTATGATGACCAGCTACTGACTGCAGCAATAGTGCACGCTGCTACAGTGGACTGAGTCAGTAGTTCGGCGCTTCATCATGACCTCGACGCGCGGCTGCAGAGGCTAGACTCTACTCCGACAGGACAGCTCAAGACCACGCCTGGTCAGAAGATTCGTACGTTGTAAGATAATATATCGCCGGGTCCACATGTCGGGGCCCCGCTCAGTGTACGTGCTCCACTTGGTCATATAAAAGGGAGAGCACGCACGGTATGATGACAAGTTCACACAGACACAAGTTCTCGGGACTTCTTCCAGGTCTCTCTCCTCCTCCACACTCTCGCTCAAGCCCAGGGCTCTAGCAAGCTCTCATACAGCACTCTCTAAGCTCTGGCAATACAACTCATAGTGGACGTAGGGTATTACGCTCCGGCGGCCCGAACCACTCTAAATCCTTGTGTGCTTTTCGTGTTCATACGCCTCTAGATAGAGCATTCCTTGGCTGTCCCCAAGCTCATCCTGCACTTAGGATTAGACAGGTGCAATCCGCCGCCCGGCTGGAGAAATCCTCCGACATTTGGCGCGCCAGGTAGGGGACTGCTTGGCTTTCGCTTGATCATCGGCTCGGCATCACCATGTTTCAGGTGGCGAGCACCCGGGGGCCAGAACTCGCGCGGCAAGCACCCGCGTCAGCAGGACGGCAACAGCGGGTCATGCTCTCCCTGCTCGTCATCAAGCAGGTCTGGGGGGAGCACAGCTTCAACAAATCCCAGCTCGCAGCATACCTCACTCATGTGAGGAAACCCACTCCAGTGGAAAGTCGACTCCGGTCGCACCAAGCACGCTCTGGTGGCACGCTCTGGCAGAAAGCTAAACTCCAGTAATGGCGACAATCCCCGTAAGTTTAATCCTTGGGGGCCCGACCGAGAGTAAAACCCTTTCAGAGGGGTCCGGACCCCTGTGAACCTACAGACCCGGGGAAGCGCACTCATTCTCCGGGGAGGTCTGGAGCCATGTAGCCGCTTAGCCTGGTTCCGTAACCTAAGCCTGCATACTCCACCTCATGTGAATCAGTGTCGTAGTACCTAGGTCTGGGAACCTAGAGGTCCGGACCTTCTCTTAACCTTTTCCTTTGTAGCTAGGGAGTACTTGCGTGTGGTCCAGAGCGGTGGAGGTCCATCCTCATAAACCCGGCCTCTGGCGTTCATCGCACATCTCGTACACACCAAGTTATAAATGAAAAGTTTACTCTCAGCTCGTCCCTAAGGTTGTTACATTCCAGCTTCTATCCTTGCATTACACTAACCCCCACGTGGCTCCTTACTCTTGTGCGGTGATTGTGGTCCGAATTGAGTTGGCTAGCTAGTGACTTAGCTCGAGACCCCTCATGGAAGAGAGGGGTTTGGACCCCTGGGAACCTGCAAGTTCAGGGAAGCGCACTCATTCTCCGGGGAGGTCCGGAGCCATGTAGCCGCTTAGCCTGGTTTCGTACCCCAAGCCTGCACGGACCACCTCCTGTGAATGAGTGCCGTAGTACCTAGGACTGGAAACCTAGAGGTCCGGACTTTCTCTTAACCTAAAGGCCGGCCCCTTGAGCTCCGTTCACTGAGCCTAGCTATCTATCTCAAAGGATCACAGCCAACAGGATTTGGGATCTCGTGGGTACGTTACTAAACGCCAGTTCTAAGTCGTGGGCAGGTCCGACAGAGGTCTTCCTTCCCCTGTAGGTTCGGCTTGTCGTCAGCCAAGAAGGTGGTAGGGACATGGCTCCGGAAGCATGTCTGGATGTATGGCATTTCCCGACAACTGCGACATGGTTCTGACCCCACCTGCGGGTTCGTACCTCTCCTGCAGGTGGGCTCGGGGGCCTCTGTCGGTACACTCAGACAGGGGTACCCTCTCCCACAGCAACAAGCCCAAAGAGGCGCGAGGTTATCCGTAACCTCGCACTAAGCATCTGGGCAGCTGGGCACAAAAGCCTGGACCTGACAGTTGGGGACAACGACCTCAGGGTCCGCTCCCCACGAGGTGGCAGGTCCGGCGCTGCCACGTGTCTACCTGGACGAAGTGCTCAGGGCCGGCTTCCACGGGTCCGGACTCCCGCGGACAGGTCCCGAACCCCCGTGGGCTAGTCCTGGAACCCCACATGTGGAAGCCGGACCCCCAGGAGGCCTGAGCCTTCGAACTAGTCAGGGCGCCCGGACCCCGCTCCCCGCTCGGGAAGGGGTCCGGAGCCGCCATGTGCCCCTGTAGGCGCGGCCGCCAGACCCCCGGGTCTGGCGCCGCCACGTGTCCCTGTGGCGCGACCGCTGACCTCCGGGTCCGGTGCCGACACGTGTCCCACCGGCGCAAGCCTTCCGCCGGAAGCCAACCCGCCTGCCGCATTAAATGCGGGCGGAGGAGGCGTGCGCTGTCAGAGCAGGGCATGGGCCACCCTCTGACGGGTTGGACAGGCACGAATGACAACACGGTAAGCCCGCCAGTTACCAAGGCAAGCATTAAAGACTCAGTGCTGCGCACATGGGCAACGAGTCATGATGACCAGCTACTGACTGCAGCAACAGTGCACGCTGCTACAGTGGACTGAGTCAGTAGTTCGGCGCTTCATCATGACCTCGATGCGCGGCTGCAGAGGCTAGACTCTACTCCGACAGGATAGCTCAAGACCACGCCTGGTCAGAAGATTCGTACATTGTAAGATAATATATCGCCGGGTCCACATGTCGGGGGCCCGCTCAGTGTACGTGCTCCACTTGGTCATATAAAAGGGAGAGCACGCACGGTATGATGATAAGTTCACACAGACACAAGTTCTCGGTACTTCTTCCAGGTCTCTCTCCTCATCCACACTCTCGCTCAAGCCCAGGGCTCTAGCAAGCTCTCATACAGCACTCTCTAAGCTTTGGCAATACAACTCACAGTGGACGTAGGGTATTACGCTCCGGCGGCACGAACCACTCTAAATCCTTGTTTGCTTTTCGTGTTCATACGCCTCTAGATCGAGCATTCCTTGGCTGTCCCAAAGCTCATCCTGCACTTAGTATTAGGCGGGTGCAATCCGCCACCCGACTGGAGAAATCCTCTGACAAAAATAAACCCTGAATTACTCATCGTGACTTCCTTAAACAAGAGTCAGGACTTTCCGATATCCCAGCATCAGTATTTTGGTGCACCTCTGAGTTGGGTTGTGGATTATAAATATCCACAGGACATAAAATATCCTCTAGGTTTCTTTCAACTAAAGGTTGAGTTGCATTTACTACTTTAGAAGAAAAGTCTTCTATTGCTAGCATGAATAATCCTGCTTTATGGCCATACTTCTCTCCTTCTTATTTTCAATTGGGAGTTGAGTAGTTTTACTTAGTACCACTACTCTTTCTGGCACATACTTGTATCAGATTAATGATTAGTAAATGCATGTGGCAGTTTATTTGCAATACTATGCAAATCAATAATTCTTTGAACTCAAAGTTCAGTTACTTTAGTACGTGATCCTGAGCTTGAAATGCTTCATGCATTCAAATATTTTCCAGGCATTATATATAGTACTTCTAATCTCCCCCTAATGCCTGGAAAAGCTCATTTATACTAAAATCCAGCATACAGGTTGTAAATAGATCCTCTCTAAGAGATCTAGATACTGAACAATTGACGGAGATTTGAAATCTCAGATGATCCCCAATTTCTTGTGTGAACCCATCAATGTATGCTGCGGTGATGAGAGTGGTACGTATACAACGTACCTCAATTTTACGCAAATAGGAAATCTTCATGCATTTCCACGTACTATATACATATGGGGGATATACAGTTAATCATAAGTCTGGGGTGTGTAAGTCCACCTGACTCCAACACGAAGTTGGCAATAATAACTTACTGATAATGGTCCTGCTATGAATTAATGTCATACATCTAGATTCCAATTTATCCTTTTGGATATGTAACTAAACTTATGTTATACCAAGCAATCGTCATTGAAGGTACAAAGGTTTAGTAGTGTTCAGGATAATGCTCATAATAAGAGCCATTATCTATCAAATGCATGACTGAGTGTGTAAACTTTACACACTCTAGATCATCTCATAGATGAATCTATACAACCATGAAAAGCCTGAACTGTCCATACAATATTTGTATCGGGCCCATACATATTCTTTTGAATATGATCAAGAATCTAATAAAGTCAACCTGATTTTAAGATAAGAGGATCTTAAAATCCATATCCCTGTGGTACTTATAGTATCCACACTTTGGGAAAATCAAGACCAAAGAATCGCCAATAATTTTTCACGCATCTCTTTGGTTGGCTAAGTTGATCATTCCAAATCTTGAATAGATCAATAGTGTGAAAAAATTTTATATGCAACATATTGTACGAGAATGGTTATATGCATAATACAACAAAAAAATGAGTCTTATCTCATTTCTTATATTCCATATCCTTAGGAAGAATGATAGTGGAAGAATTGAACAAACTATCAATGCATCGTATCAGCAATGACCAAAATTATTCCCTCTTTTTGTCAAAAGAACCAGGAATATTTTGCTTCCGTAAGTATAGAGTTTGTGGTACAAATGTCCACTATGCATATGTCATTCCCCATTGGGATAATTCCCATACAATCTATATATCACAAGAATTCAATAAAATTCTCGTCTAATATATAGAAATCCATAAATATTGTTGAGTATCAAATTCGCAATATGATACTCACAATAGTTATGCATTGACAACAAGTGTTACAACATATTTCGATGGACTAAACAATATCAATGGACCATGAGATTATTCCGAAATCTTAAAGCAAGTCATTCGAATTATATTCGAAGATCTTGTTGTCCATAAACATAGGTTCTATTTGGATAAAAAAAATAGGAGTGTTTGTTATGCTATCTTAGAAGATCTGGCAAAAACAATCGACTTCCTAGAGAGCTTGAATTTTAAGATTGAAAACCTTTCAAATCTTATGTCCTAGCTCCTGTTTTATCCCTTATGATGTTTAGTATAGATCAATTTTTCCTTCCATAAGATATTCTTGTTGATAATCTTTATGGATGTAGTGGCTTAACAATAGTAAGGCACATTTTCTATGAACTATAATAAACAACCTTACATTGAGAGTCATTAAACTCTTCTATTAGTGTATGGGATAAAACTAATATTAATTTTCATTGTCCATGTGAGATATTAATGCCATCGAGAGCTAGTTCAACTGACTCCTCTAAAGTCAATATCCACTACATGTGGCAAACTATTGATTTAATAAATTTAAACCTAAGGTAAACTTCAAAATCCCTACATTGATGTAGTAATCGTAAATGCAATATTTTACAATTGTATATCTTATCATAGTTTTGGATTTTTGTAGGTAGTCACATAAATGTGTAGACCATACAATCTGGTCATCATAAGTTTTGATATACACAAGACAAGATAATCTCTATGTCAGAGACAAAGAGTAGATCATTATAGTAGGCAATGTATATTGCTGCCTAAGCATGGTCTCTGGGCGTATTAATTATCAAAGAATTAAACGCAGCATTTGCTTAGGACTCTACTACTTTGTGTAATAGTAAAATAATATGATGACAAAGAGCAATCCAAAACTTTTATTTTGATTAAAAACACATCGTAGGTAATCATCAAGTTTCAGATAAACAAGATGTAGACCTCTCAGTAACAGGTGATTAGATCACTGCTATGGCACGGTCTCAAGGCAGGATAATTCACAAAAAAATTAAATGCAGCCAATGCCATAGTCTCCATTACCTTGTGTTAATTAATCAAAAATAATCAAGATATGTATATTACAAATTTTTAATCCATCAAAGATTAATAATCGTTAATGGTATTCATATCTTAGTTAAATTGCAACTAAGTCAATAGCAAATTTAACTTGTATGTGGTGCAAAAAATATGGTTTGGGACCACCGACATACCCAATTCTGTTATATAATCACAAATATAACCTATGTGTTGGTGCAAAATAGAGGGTTTGGGTGCACCAACATAGCCCAAAAATAGATATTGAAGTCATAAATGTAATATTTATGTGGTACAAAGGGGAATTGGGTGCACCACATATTCCAAAATATAATAGAATCAAGATGGCATTGGAATATAATATTACAATGATAATATCTAGCAGATATAGTGCAACAACAAAGCATAGTGTGCTATAGTTGGGTTGTGGTATAATTTATGCAAATAACGTAGGATCAAAGCAAAAAATAATATTTCATGTGTTAGCCATTCTAGCAAAAATGGTTCGATTGCCATTTTGTCTTTTTTCGGATTAGGCTCACATGAGCCTAAAATTATCCCAATCTTAATTAATTATCAATTAATTAAGAGGCTTTGATTTTGTTGCAACTAAAATATTTGCCAATCAAAATCAACAAATTATGTATATTTAGACAAACAATTTTCTGGTCTTTAGAGCCAAACAATATAGAGCAGTAAAACTCTCTCATTCAAATACTGTCAGAGTGACTAAACAGAAAATCATAGACATAGGAAATATATCTAAATATTAACATAGTAAAACAACTATAATATATTATATTATGATGCAATTTATAAAAACTCGTAGGTCATAAAAATTTATCTATTTGCACTAGACAAATAATTTGCATCAAAAGGCATTTAAACACAAGGTTTGAAACAAGCATTTATAGAATCAATTATAAATGCAATATATTGCAGTGTTGTTTTTAGTCTAAGGATAAAACAGAATAATTAGTGCCTTAAAAATTAATATGTAGCACTAAATATACTAAAATATGTAGATATATTGAAATCCGGGGCCATTTTATGAAATTATAGAGAGAAAGCGGAGCATGCATAGCTCCATTCGCTTGCCTACGGACGACTTGGCTTGGCTGGGCTCGGCCTGCAAGGCCCAGCCAGCCCAACGTGGTCGGCCTGTAGAAGGGAAAAGAGGGCGGTTAGGATTCTAACCTGAACCGCTGCCGCCCGCCGCCACCTCTTGGCCTAAGCGCCACCGCGCCCCTTGGCCTAGCGCCACCGCACTCCTGCATACGCCGCTCACGTCGGTGGCCAGCGCCGCTGGCGTCGCCGCCGGCGCCGCCGCCGCAGGAGCCGAGCGGCCCGCGCGGCACCTCCTCTCTCTCCCTCTTCTCTGTCCGGTTAAACCGGTTAAACCGACGATATTTGAAATTAACGTCGGTGCATTTGTCTAGTGAGTTGGTTTTTCCAGGGATTTCAGAAGTTATACTCACCGGTTAAACCGACGATGGATTTGAATTAATGTCGGTGCAGTTGTCCAGAGAGTTGGTTTTTCAATTGATTAGTGGACAACTACACTCACCGGTTAAACCGATGATGCACCGGTTAATCTGCCCGAGTTGTAACGGCTAGTTTTCCAAATAGGCAGTTTACATTCATCGGTTAAACCGACGATGACAATTGGAGGACCGTCAGATTAACCGGCGTCGCGTACTTTTCTGGCAGCTTTTCTCCAACGGCTCTATTCGTGTGAGCTGCCTATATATACCCCTCCAATAGGTCATTTTGCTCTCTCTTGACACCAGGTAGCATTCATACACTCATACTATTGTTGAGAGCCACCTTGAGCTTCATCTTCCACACATTTGTTCATTCAATCATTCAAGAAGCAAGACAAAGGACTTGAGTAGAGAGAAGCTTGTGTGCATCCGTTCTTGGTGATCGGTTCTTGCTCAAGTGAAGGCCCTAGCTTGTTACTCTTGGTGATTAGCAGCACCTAGGCGATCTTGGTGATTGAAGGTGTTTCTTCCGGAGCTTGCCAAAGATTGTGGGAGCCCGAAGAAGTTTGTACGTGACTTGAGCTCCACCACGCCGGGATGGTGAACGGAGACTCTTAGTGAGCGCCCACGTCTCGGTGACATGGGAGGTGACAAGACTCTCAGTGAGTGTCACAACGTGGATTAGGGGTGTGTGCCAACACATCAACACCACGGAAAAAAATCCGGTTGTCTCTTGTCCTCTCTTTACTTTCAAGCACTTACTTTCATGCAATTATTCATGTGCTTGATCTTAGAGATCATAACTTAGCTCTATCTTACTTAGTTTCATATCTTGTTGTATCTTTGATAGCTTGTGTAGTTTGCTTAGTTAGCCGGTTGGTGAATTGAGCCTTACTAGTATTGTATATGTTAAGATTGCTTTAATTTGTTTTAGAATTTTGAAAAAGGCCTAATTCACCCCCTCTTGGTCCATCGACCCGTACAATGTGCTCTTCATCTCTGAATCACATGACAAAATAACATACAAATAGAGCTTAATGCCAACACTTACTGGTGCATAGCCCACTTGGTAACAATTGCTCTGCCCGTTCAGTAGGCCTAGTGTTCGAGCTCCCACCTTACCATTTTTTTCTCAATTTAAGAACTGTTTATATAGCATATTTCGAAATATGTATATGTCGCTTGCGACAGTTTAGTTAGGTGGTCAATTTTCGAGTTTCAATTGAAATTTTTGAGTTTGATGCAAGTCAAAACGTTGACATCTCTCTTTCTCTCTCTACTCTCTTTCTATCTCCCCTCTCTCTCTCCCTCGGTCTCCCTGTCTTCCCTGCGCGCGCAGGCACTCGAGCGTGCACGCACGCGCGTTCGCTGTGCCGCTGCCGCGAGCTCGCTGCGCCGCTGCCGCGAGCTCGCGGCGCCTGCTGCTGCGGCCTCGCCGCGCCGCGGCCTCGCCGCGCCGCTGACTCCCCACCCCGCTCGAGTGCGCACGCCCCCGGACCGAGCTCGCTGTGCCACCCGCACGGCACCCTCGCCATCATCTCCCCTGAGCGCCAGTGACGCCACGCTGCTGCTGCCTCACCGCCCGCCGCACGCTACACCGCCATCGCTGCGCCGCTATCTCGCCGCTCGGCCGAGCCACCGTGCCATTAACGCGTGCGCAGCGCGCCACGGCAACGCTCGCCGCCGACGCCTTAACCCCGCGCGAGCGCCCAGTCCCACTCCTCACACCCTCACTCCACCCATTAGCTCGCGCAGCATATGTGCACACGCACGCACCTCCCATTCCTCACGCCTGCGCCCCACTCCATCGCCCAGAACGGCCAGTGCCGCCGCGCCATTGCGCAACGCCGCCACGCCCTCATTTCCGCCCGTCGAGCCACGGCTCTCATGGAGAGCCCAGCTCATCACTCCTCCACCCACACCGAGCACCCAGTGAGCTTCATTTCACCCCAGGCAACTCCCAGGCCCGCCCATTTCCACCCGAAGTCTCCCAGTGCCGCGGAACATCGCCGCCGCCGTCGTGAACCCCGCCGGCCGCCCACTCACCACGGAATCCCCTGCTTCGCTCCTCCCCGACTCAAATCAACCCCCGAACTAGCTTCCTTGTGGTCCGCTCAATCTCCACGGCAAGCTCCCCGCCGCCCAGAGCCGCTGGTGCGACGCCGCCGCCGTTCGCCACCGCCGGCGAGCCGCTGCTCCGCCGCCGACCTCGCTCCCGGCCGCCCCCGACCTCGACAAGACCGCCTCCGAGTAGCTCTCGCCTTCCTCTTGCCTTTCCCCCACTTCCCATCGCCGCCGGCGAGCTCCCTCGCCGGGAAACGCCGCCGCCGCCGCCTCCTCTGTTCCTGGCTCCGGCCAGGGGCATATCTGTGAGCCCCCAAATTGTTCCAGGGGCCTAGATGCAAGTTGTCGTTTCTTTTTTCTTTTGTTTTCAAAAAATAGTGAACGTGTAAATTAGTTTAAAAATCGTATAAAAATCATAAAAATGTAAACTCAACTGTTCTGGAATCTTTACAAAGAGATCTACAACTTTTGTTACATGCACTTTTCATTTTCTCAATAGTTTTTGCTTTATTTAAAATGCAAAGAAAATATAGCTTTTATTAGATCTCAAGTTACATGCATGATCTATTGGCCATTTTTGGTCGGTATGTTACATGTTAGGTGTATAGCTTTTTGCAAAAGTTTTGTGGGCATTTGACATGTCAAGCTGTCAGTTTATTTAAATCTTGCTTTATGCCTAGGTGAAGTAGATTTAATTATTCAAGTGGTTATGCTATGTTTAGTCAGCTGAAAATTTTGCAGTATATCTATGCCATGCTATAGTTATGGTAGAAAAAGTTTGGAAATTTTTAGTTAAGTCAAACTGGTCTAAATAATTTTTGGTAAGGAGAAATACATTAAATCATGAAAAATAGTTCCTGCACATGTAAAATTCAAATAATTTTTATATAGGATAACTTTGAGTATAGGACCATGCTGGTAAAAGATGAGGCCCTGAAACTTAATATAACTGTCTGTAGATTTTAAACTAGATTAATGTAGCTTTACTTTGTCCTAATTATCATGCTCTGTTACTTACTCCATTAAATCTGAAAAATTTACAGTAGACTTACCCTAAGTTTAGGAGCACTCAGTAAAAATTGTAGCATCTTTACTTGTAGGGTTTGTTCTGTATAAATGAATGTTAATCCTAGTAGTAGCTGTTTAATGTATTTTTTAATAATTAATATGCTCAACAAAAATAGCTGAAAAATCTATGGCTGGTTTGTACTTAAAGTAGTTGGCTCCCCATAAAAATTTCATCCTCAGAAACTTTACCCATCAGCTGTTTTGAATATTCTATGCTTGCACTTGAAAATAATCTTTCTCAAAATAACAAAACCCTCACTTGCTTAATGAGTAATAGTTAATCTAGATAATACTCTATAAACATTGCCCAAGGAGATGTAAAGAAAATATTTTAAAACTCTATAATAATTTAAATTTAGTTTGTTATCATCACCACAACTCATGCATGTGCATTTCATATAGATTTAACTACTCTCGCCGACGGTACGTACGAGCTGGTGCCGGAGTCCGAGAGTGAGAGGCGTGAAGCTCAAGTTAACCTAACTGAAATTGCTGAAGACCTGAACCAGAGTTCAGAAGAGCCCAAGGCTAGCTCCGCTCAGGAAGACAAGCCCCGGAGCATGTCCTATCTATTTTAAATTTATGCAACTGCTTATATTCCTATCTACTTGTGCATTTAAGTTTGTAGAAATTGTTTGGAACCTTAGTTGCATGATCCTAGGTACCTATGCTTGAACACTAGTATGTGTAGGTCACTAGTTGGCTATGCTACTGGTTCGGTAGAAGTCGAGTGATTTCCTATCACTCGCGAGCTCATAGGAGTTGAATGTCTACTACGCACTGCAATATAAGGTTTACGGCGGGGTTGTTGTACTTGTGATACCCCATCTGTTTCGCGAAAATGGATAAGGCCGCGGTGTGTGGTAGTGGTGGTTAAGTGTTTGAACGTACTAACCACATGCCGAGAATATGGTAATCGGTAAGCTTAAGTACCTGATGGAACCGGTCGTGGAACACTCCCCACTGTCTGGTTTTTGGTCACGCACGGGTGCAGGGCACCCTAGGGCGGTGGGTCTGTTCCATGCCCGGGGAAAAAGGGGAAAAGTCGCGTGGGTGATTTCATTCCCCATGCGTGTGTTTAGGTCTGCCTGGCCAGGTTAACAAATTCGATTTGAATCGTCCGTCTCTCACGGATATTGAGACTGCTTAACCCTTTTGCCACATAGAGTAAGAAGTGGAACAATGATGATGAGAAATATGGTTGAATGATGAAAAATAATTGTTTTTCACCATGTATGCTATTGGATAGATGTTAATGTAGAATGGTTAATCGAACTAGAACTTGAAAGCTAAAATCTGAAATTAAGGACTTACTCTTTGTTGCTTTTCGGCAAAAACAAACCCCTCAAGCCAAAAGCCTTGCATGTCTAGTTAGAGGGTTAAATATATCCTAGTCGAGTAAGCCTTGCTGAGTATTAGTATACTCAGCCTTGCTTGTGGCTCAATTTTGTTTTCAGGTGATTCGTTTGAAGATCAGGTAGCTAGCTTGACTTGCCGAGTGATGTCATGTACGGGCTTCATCATGACATCGTGTATCATCGTTTAGAACTCGCTTTATTTCCGATGCAGTTGAACTCTGAACTACTTTCAATTTGAACTTCAAGTACTTTTCTGAGATTTCGAACTTGGTTTGTAATAATTAAGTTAAAACTCTGTAATGTACTATATTTGTGAAATGTTGTACTCTCTGGACTCACCTTCGTGTGGGTTGCATGTAAGCTTTGGGTTCGATCGACGCTCAGGTGGATTCTTCGAGACTTTACCCGACAGCCATGCCGGATTACTCCATTTGAAGTGCGGTTAGTCGGGATTACCTTTAGGGTGATGGTTAATGCACTTGAGCCGGATTAATTTGGGCGGTCCTGCCACAGCTGGTATCAGAGCATGACAAAGCGCACACCCGAGAGTGCGACTAGATTTCAAAAGTTTTCCTTAAAACTTAGCCACACAATCGCGTGTGGAAAATATGTTGGTTCGCTAAGAATCGTGCATAGTACGTAAAGCCTTAGGGAAAATTATGGGAGTTACTAGGTGGCTATCTAACTTATGGTTTATTTATGACTGACTTCCAGCACATTTCTTTCTGTACTTTAAATTTAGTATTTCACATTATGTAACGACGCACCTACGCTAAGGTAAGACGGTAAGGATCCTCAGTCAACTGAGAGAGCTTGACCTTTCCGTCGGTGATGCGAGCCGAACGCTGCCCTCAAGCAGTGGCTTACTTAAGGTGCTGCTAATATACCAACTATTAGTTGGCTATATTAGGAGTAAAGTATACTCAGTCAGCTGAGGGAGTCTGACCTTCCCGTCGGTGATGCGAACCGAACGCTGCGCTCAAGCAGTGGCCTACTTGAGCTGCTGCCAATATACCGAGCATCGGTCGATTATATTGGGAGTAAAAGAAATCGTGAATACGTCACCTCGGTAGCGTATGAGCGCTGTCCATGCAGTGTTGGACGCATGGATGTCGCTTCTATAGTGAGCGGTAATGTATGGGGACGCTTTCATGTGTGCTGGCATGAAAGGTTCAATGAATATATATATCTGTCAATTTTCTGCAGGTACACTAACCACGATTACGTAAGTTAAGAACGGTTAGAACTCGGCTAGAAATATATATATAGGGAGAGACATAAATTGTGCCATGCCACCGGTGCTAACCCCGTAAATCCAAAGCTATTTGGCAATTGTTTTCCTTGTGAGGACGATTAGGTCGTGCATGCATCATGCTCATAAATTTGAAAGCCCATGAAAATAGATGTGGGTTTGTCGGGAATGTTAAGGTCTATCTATAAATCTGTCATTTTCTGCTATATCCTGGGAGATGAATTTTTTTTTGACATGGTAGATGACTTTATCTGTAGAAGTGCCAGTGGATAATTTTGTTCCAAAACTTGTCTACTAGCTGCTGTTTAAATTTGAGAATTTTTCGACTAGTAAACAACGGGGTACACTAGAAACTTTGACACCCTGTTTTTCTGTCAGCTTTGAGCGCTTGGGTTGCACGAATTTTTAGGCTTTCCTAATGATGTTGTCTGCAGATATATTCAACACAAAACTTGTGCCAAATTTACTCACCGAGCTTCTGTCAAAATTTGGTAATTTTAGGCTTAGTAGTTTGTCCTCAGCACTCATTTTACTAGCGCTCTGGTCACTGAGAATTCTGGGCAGACAGCAAAGGAAAACTCTAAGGATAAGACCTTCTTAAGCTCTGACCTAGTTCTTGGGATGACTAGAAAAGTTGTGTCTAAGAACCTTAGGAATGTTCCTGTAAATTTTGAGAATTTTTAGAGCTATGTGCTTTCAGTTATACTCGTTTTCGTGCACTACCCGAAATCTGTTTTGACCATCACTCACTTGTGCACATTTTTTGTACAGATGGCTGCCCTTGCTCTCCTGGTGTTTGATGAGGATGGGCGTGCACACTCCGAGTGCACACACTAGCAGGGTTTTCCCTCCATTCTATGGGAAGTGATGCGCGATGTTGGATATCCCAGTCCCCCGCGCTATGTGGGCGAGGAGTTCCATGAGATGGGAGTTGCGCGTTGTCGCGTGCGCATGACTCATGCTCCCCACCCTTTTCCAGCTCACTGGGCTTCCTTGGAGCTGGAGTTAGTTGGACACCGTCTGGTTGACACTTGGGAAATTGCAGCCATGACAGCGATCAACAAGTTTTGCGAAAAGAATTATGCAGCTATCACACTAGCCCCTATTGGCCTCTTCCTAGCAGAGCAGCCCAATGACCCTAACTGGCTTAGTCGGGTCGGACACACTGGGTACCTTCAGCAGAACAGAGCTGCAGAGACTATCTCCATGTCGGTGAAATACATGAATGCACTCTACCGCTTGCAGACCTTACAGGCCAAAGCCATGGCCCAGATCATTGGTTCTGCACGGACCAGCCATGAGATAGTGATTGCTAAGAACGAGCAGATCAGGGATCTTGATGCCCATGTTGGCCAACTTGAGGGTCTAGTTGAGGAGTGTGATGTTCTCTTGGACGAGAGGGATGCTGACTTTGCACTTCTGGAGTAGCAGTTCACCGCCCAACAGGTTCAGCTAAACAATGCCTTGGATCACATCGAGATGTTGGAGGCTCAGTAGGCCCAGCCCGAGGTCATGGAGGTGGAGCCCCAGGAGGTTCAGGGTATCTCAGGACTTGACACTACGTCTGGAGTGCCCATGCCACCACTTCCGGGAGCTCACTCACCAGTGAGGAGCGAGTCGTCAGTCAACAACCTTGATGACTTTTAGATGATGTCTTAAGTAGTCTTTCGCGCATACTCCTCTATAGGGTAGCCTGACTTTTGGACAGTGATGTAATAGGCTAAATAAGAGTTGAGTACCTTGATTTTTTAATGAGTGCCACTCCGATGTAAAAGTACTTTAATCGCTTAGGCCTTGGCTAAGAACTTGATGGATGGTTGTAATGGTTTACTTGCAGTTGAATCTATCGCTGCAGAAACTTGTCTAAATTTTTATCTATTTTTCTTTGCATTTCTGGGCTGTGTATTGAATACCAAAGTTGTGGTGAATTTCATGATCTAGGTGCTCACAAAATTTCAGCATCATTAGATTTGTGTGCCAAAAGTTATGGCCCGAACATTGTACCTCGGCCTGCTGAAAAGCAGACTGGACAGAGAGGCAGAAATTGCATTTTTCGACCATCTTAACTACTGATTTAGTTTTGGAGTTGAATACCAAAGTAGTAGTATGATA
This sequence comes from Panicum virgatum, assembly GCF_016808335.1. NCBI lineage: Eukaryota > Viridiplantae > Streptophyta > Magnoliopsida > Poales > Poaceae > Panicum > Panicum virgatum. The sequence goes on along the minus strand of NC_053150.1, from coordinate 31,024,352 downwards.
AATTATCTATCTTCTGTAAAAATTTGGACGCATTTCGATGAACAGAATGCAAGTTATGGATTTTCTTGTAACGAACAGCGTTGCTGTCCCTGTTGTTATCATACTCATTCCAGTTCTACTTTTCCGCACTTACCCTTTTGTACATTGGGGAAGTCATATATCACCATACTAATGAAAGAATTTGCCGTTCCAAATGGTGGGAGCGACACGTGGCAACCCTGAGGGTTTCGGGAACGCGAATGGTAGCGGATCGTAGCAGCCGCCACCACCGCCACCCAACTTTGCGGAATATCTGGCCGCCCAAACCGAGTTACTCCGTCAACTCGTCCAGGGACAGCAACAACAACAGCAGCAACGGGGTGGACCCAATGTTCATCAACCTCAAGCTGCTGGTTACCCGGAATTCTTAGCAACCCAGCCCCCTCTGTTCAACAAGACAGAAGAGCCGCTGGATGCGGATGCTTGGATTCGCACAATCGAGTCCAAGTTTTCACTACTTCTGGTGCCATGCTCAGAGCAAAACAAGGCTCGTTTTGCCGCGCAACAGCTTCACGGTTCGGCGCGTCTTTGGTGGGATAACTATCTTGGCATGCTCCCAGCTGACCACCTTGTCACTTGGGATGAATTCAAGACTGCATTCAAGGGTCACCATATTCCAGAAGGACTCATGGAAAGAAAGCTGAATGAGTTCCTGGCTCTTACTCAAGGGACTCGTACAATTATCCAATATGCCCAAGCTTTCAACAATCTCTGTCAGTACGCGGGCTATCATGCTGACACAGATGCTAAGAAGCATGATCGTTTTCGTAGAGGCTTAAATACCAAGCTCAAGGAACGGCTAAACCCTATTAAGGTCGACACATACAATGAGCTGGTTAATCTAGTACTCACCCAAGAGGACTGTATCATGGCTCACCATGCTGAGAAAAAGAGGAAAGCGCCAGCTGGACCCTCTAGTGGCAGCCACAGAGGTATCACATAGGGCAGAATGTTGCACCCCAGATTCCTCAGAAAGCCCCTCAACAAGGGCGTTGGGTTATCAGGCCTCCCCTGCAGCAGGGCGTTGCACGTTTCCATGTTTCTCAGTTAACTGGCCCAAGGCCAACTGCTCCACAGCCAGCCCGACCAAGTGAGGGAAATCATTGCTTCAATTGTGGGAGCTCAACTCATTTCGCCCGTGAGTGCCCGCAACCCAAGCGATAAAACCAGGGCCAAGGCTTTAATCAGAACAACAAGAACAAGGGCAGAAGGCAGACTATTCAGGTCAGGCAAGGGCGCATTAATTTCACCACTCTTGCAGAACTTCCTGAGGGCGCACCAGTGATGACGGGTACCTTTTCTATCCACAACAAATCTACAGTTATATTATTTGATTCTGGTGCATCGCATAGCTTCATTGGTGCAAAATTTGGTGCAAAAGTGGGTTTGGATTTTATTCACACAAAAGGGTCATACATGATATCAACCCCAGGGGGTAAAATTGCTTCAAACCAAATAATACGACTTGTGCCAATCAAGTTGGGTAGCCTAATCCTCAACACCGACCTTATACTCCTACCACTTGAGGGGTATAGATATCATCTTGGGGATGAACTGGATGACTCAGCATGGGGTTATAATAGATATTCCCGCCAGAGCTGTGGAACTAAATTCACCAAAATATGGAGCCACTACTCTCTATTTACCATCCCAAGAGTGTATTAATTCTTGTGCATTTGCCATGAGCGCATCCAAACTAGAGGAAATTCCTGTGGTATGCGAGTACACCGATGTTTTTCCGGATGACTTGCCAGGAATGCCACCAGATAGAGAGATTGAGTTCGTTATTGAACTACAGCCAGGCACTGCCCTATCTCCAAGAGACCATATAGAATGCCACCTAAGGAGTTGGCCGAGTTAAAAATTCAACTTCAAGAGCTTCTGGACAAAGGCTTTATTCGCCCTAGTGCATCACCTTGGGGTTGTCCAGCTCTCTTTGTAAAGAAAAAGAATGATAGTTTTAGGTTGTGTGTGGACTACCGACCTCTCAATGCGGTGATAATTAAAAACAAATATCCACTTCCCCGCATTGATGTTCTCTTTGATCAACTGGCTGGAGCTAGAGTTTTCTCAAAGATTGATCTTCACTCTGGTTATCATCAGATCAAGATTCTTCCATGTGATATTCCTAAAACCGCCTTCTCCACACGATATGGACTCTATGAATATTTAGTCATGTCTTTTGGTCTCACAAATGCGCCTGCCTACTTCATGTATCTCATGAACTCGGTATTCATGCCTGAGCTTGACAAGTTCGTCGTGGTTTTCATTGATGACATCCTTATTTATTCCAAGAATGAGGAAGATCATGCTAAGCACCTGCGCATTGTTCTCCAACGTCTTCGGGACCATCAGCTCTATGCTAAATTTTCCAAGTGTGAATTCTGGCTAGATAGTGTGAAATTCTTGGGCCACACTATTTCTAGCGAAGGCATAGCTGTGGATCCTAGCAAAGTGCAAGAGGTGATGGACTGGAAACCTCCAACCTCCGTTCATCAAATTCGGAGTTTTCTTGGTTTAGCCGGATATTATCGTCGATTCATTCCGGATTTCTCCAGAATTGCTAAGCCGATGACTGAACTATTGAAGAAAGGAGTAAAATTTGTGTGGGATGAAAAATGTGAAAAGGCTTTCCACACCCTAAGGGAGCAGTTGACTACAACACCTGTCTTAGCTCAACCTGATAATGCCAAGTCCTTTGACGTGTATCGTGACGCGTCGGGTACTGGTCTTAGTTGTGTGCTCATGCAAAACAATAGAGTTGTTGCTTATGCGTCACGAGCTCTTTGACCCCATGAGCAGAATTATCCTACTCACGACCTTGAATTAGCAGCTGTCATTCACGCTCTAAAGATATGGAGACACTATTTGATGGGTACTCATTGCAATATCTACACCGATCACAAAAGTCTCAAATATATCTTCACTCAAGCTGACCTAAATATGAGACAAAGACGGTGGCTAGAATTAATCAAAGATTATGATCTTGAGGTGCACTATCACCTAGGCAAGGCTAATGTGGTAGCGAATGCACTAAGTCGCAAAGCTCATTGTCATTGCCTATCCATCGAGCCATATACCGAAACAATATGTCATGAAATGAGAAAATTGAATTTGGAGATGATCCCTCACGGCACTTTGAACCACATTTCAGTAGAGCCAACTCTTCATGATCAAATAATCATGGCACAGTTACATGATAAAGGTGTTGGGATCATTAAACAGAAACTCTCTCAAGGAGAAGGGAAATATAAGTGTTTTCGTCAAGACCATAACGGAGTCCTATGGTTTGAAAGTCGTTTAGTTGTTCCGAAAAATCATGATCTTTGGAAGCAAATTCTCGACGAAGCACATCTTTCCAAATTTTCTATTCACCCGGGCAGTACCAAGATGTACCAAGATCTTAGGCAAAATTTCTGGTGGACTAGGATGAAAAGGGAAATTGCTAAATATGTCTCAGAATGTGATACCTGTCAGAGAGTAAAAGCCAGCCACTTGAAAGTAGCCGGTTTGCTTCAACCTTTGCCTATCCCATCGTGGAAATGGGAAGACATAAGTATGGACTTTATTGTTGGATTGCCAAACACATCCCAGAAGCACGATTCCATTTGGGTTATCGTGGATAGACTCACCAAGACGGGGCATTTCATTCCGGTACATACTACTTACACTGCCAAGAAGTATGCTGAGATCTATCTCGATCGCATTGTTTGCTTGCATGGGGTACCCAAGACAATCATTTCTGATCGTGGAACACAGATCGTTGCATGCTTTTGGGAACAGTTGCAAGCATCTCTTGGGACAAAATTGATTCGAAGCTCAGCTTATCACCCACAAACTGATGGACAAACTCACCCACAAACTGATGGACAAACTGAGAGGGTGAACCAAATCCTGGAAGACATGTTGAGAGCTTGTGTCATTCATTATGACAAGAGTTGGGACAAATGTCTAGCTCTAGTGGAGTTCTCGTACAACAATAGTTACCAAGAGAGTTTGAAAATGGCACCATTTGAGGCCTTATATGGTCGACGGTGTCGTACTCCTTTGAGTTGGTCACAAGTCGGAGAACGAGTGGTATTCGGACCCGATCTCGTAACAGAGGCAGAAGAGAAAGTAAGGGTAATACAAGAGAATCTAAAGGCCGCCCAGTCTAGGCAAAAGAGTTATTTTGATAAAAGAAGAGACCCTTTGCAATTTGAAGTGGGTGATCATGTCTATCTTCGAGTCTCGCCAACCAAGGGTGTGCAGAGATTCGGAGTAAAGGGCAAATTAGCTCCCCGATATGTTGGCCCTTATGAAATCATGGAGATTTGTGGACCCATGGCCTATAGAGTGCGACTTCCTCCTCGACTTGCAGCAGTACATGATGTTTTCCATGTTTCTCAACTCAAGAAATGTGTTCGAGTTCCCACCGAGATCATTGAACAAACAGAAATATTGGTAGAACCAGATCTCTCTTATGTCGAGTATCCTATCAAGGTTCTTGATCAAAAGAAAAGGGTCACTCGAAGAAAAGCAGTTAAAATGTACAAAATTCAATGGAGTCACCATACCGAAGAGGAAGCTACCTGGGAAACTGAAAGCTACCTAGATCAAAATTTCCCCGATTTTCTGAATTCAACTGGAGGTACACCCCTTTTTCCGCACTTAGCTTGCTTATCTGAATCTCGGGATGAGATTATTTTAAGGGGGTAGGATGTAGCACCTCCGGTGTTTAGCACTGTTTAAACATGCAATTAATGTGAAATGACAAGTTAATTCCCCCCCCCCAAATTTTCCATTACTTAAAAAGCCCGAAATCCGTTTAAATAAACCAAAAAGTCAACTCTCACGCCTTAGCCCAAATGAAATTTTGCCCAAAACAAAAGTTGTAGAGTTTGACAAGGCAAACAACTTTCGTATTCAAAAATTTTCAAGTTACAACATGAAATTTGGAGAAAACCCCGAAAAATAGTGGGTTTAGGGGGTTTTTCATTTAAACTTGATTTCAAATTTTTAACCTACAAATCATTGCTCAAAAGAACTCTGGCCTGGAAGGAAAGTTGTAGGAAATTGAGTTTTGAACAACTTTCGTGTTCAAACTTTTTCGAGTTTCAATTGAAATTTTTGAGTTTGACGCAAGTCAAAACATTGACCTCTCTCTTTCTCTGCTCTCTTTCACTCTCCCCTCTCTCTCTCCCTCGCTCTCCCTGTCTTCCCTGCGCGCGCAGGCACTCGAGCGTGCACGCACGTGCGCTCGCTGCGCCGCTGCCGCGAGCTCGCTACGCCTGCTGCCACCGCGCTGCGGCCTCGCCGCGCCGCTGACTCCCCACCCCGCTCGAGTGCACACGCCCCCGGACCGAGCTCGCTGTGCCACCCGTACGACACCCTCGCCATCATCTCCCCTGAGCGCCAGTGACGCCGCACTGCTGCTGCCTCACCACCCGCCGCACGCTATACCGCCACCAGCGTCTCACCATCGCTGCGCTGCTGTCTCGCTGCTGCCTCGCCGCTCGGCCGACCCACCGTGCCATTAACGCGTGCGCAGCGCGCCACGGCAACGCTCGCCGCCGACGCCTTAACCCCGCGCGAGCGCCCAGTCCCACTCCTCACGCCCTCACTCCACCCGTTAGCTCGCGCAGCATATGTGCACACGCGTCCCATTCCTCACACCTGCGCCCCACTCCATCGCCCAGAACGGCCAGCGTCGCCGCACCACTGCGCAGCGCCGCCGCGCCCCCATTTCCGCCCGTCGAGCCACGGCTCTCGTGGAGAGCCCAGCTCATCACTCCTCCACCCACACCGAGCACCCAGCGAGCTTCATTTCACCCCCAGGCAACTCCCAGGCCCGCCCATTTCCACCCGAAGCCTCCCAGTGCCGCGGAACATCGCCGCCGCAGTCGTGAACCCCGCCGGCCGCCCGCTCACCGCGGAACCCCCTGCTCCGCCCCTCCGCGACTTAAATCAACCCCCGAACTAGCTTCCTTGTGGTCCGCTGAATCTCCACGGCAAGCTCCCCGCCGCCCAGAGCCGCTGGTGTGACGCCGCCGCCGTTCGCTACCACCGGCGAGCCGCTGCTCCGCCGCCGACCTCGCTCCCGGCCGCCCCCGACCTCGACAAGACCGCCTCCGAGTAGCTCTCGCCTTCCTCTTGCCTTTCCCCCACTTCCCATCGCCGCCGGCGAGCTCCCTCGCCGGGAAACGCCGCCGCCGCCGCCTCCTCTGTTCCTGACTCCGGCCAGGGGCATGTCTGTGAGCCCCCAAATTGTTCCAGGGGCCTAGATGCAAGTTGTCGTTTCCTTTTTCTTTTGTTTTCAAAAAACAGTGAACGTGTAAATTAGTTTAAAAATTGTATAAAAATCATAAAAATGTAAACTCAACTGTTCTGGAATCTTTACAAAGAGATCTACAACTTTTGTTACATGCACTTTTTCATTTTCTCAATAGTTTTTGCTTTATTTAAAATGCAAAGAAAATATAGCTTTTATTAGATCTCAAGTTACATGCATGATCTGTTGTCTTTTTTTGGTCAGTATGTTACATGTTAGGTGTATATCTTTGTGTAAAAGTTTCGTGGGCATTTGACATGCCTACCTATCAGTTTATTTAAATCTTACTTTATGCCTAGGTTAAGTAGATTTAATTATTCAAGTGGTTGTGCTATGTTTAGTCAGCTCAAAATTCTGCATTACATCTATGACATGCTATAGTTACGGTAGAAAAAGTTTGGAAATTTTTAGTTAAGGAAAACTAGTCCAAATAATTTTTGGTAAGGAGAAATACATTAAATCATGAAAAATAGTTCCTGCACATGTAAAACTCTAATAATTTTTCTATAGGATAACTTTGAGAATAGGACCATGCTGGTAAAAGATGAGGCCCTGAAACTTATTATAACTGTCTGTAGATTTTAAACTAGATTAATGTAGCTTTACTTTGTCCTAATTATCATGCTCTGTTACTTGCTCCGTTAAATCTGAAAAATTTACAGTAGACTTACCCTAAGTTTAGGAGCACTCAGTAAAAATTTTAGCATCTTTACTTGTAGGGTTTGTTCTGTATAAATGAATCTTAATCCTAGCAGTAGATGTTTAATGAATTGTTTAATAATTAATATACTCAACGAAAATAGCTGAAAAATCTATGGCTGGTTTGTACTTAAAGTAGTTGGCTCCCCATAAAAATTTCATCCTCAGAAACTTTACCCATCAGCTGTTTTGAATATTCCATGCTTGCACTTGAAAATAATCTTTCTCAAAATAACAAAACCCTCACTTGCTTAATGAGTAATAGTTAATCTAGATAATACTCTATAAACGATTGCCCAAGGAGATGTAAAGAAAATATTTTACAACTCTATAATAATTTAAATTAAGTTTGTTACCATCACCACAACTCATGCATGTGCATTTCATATAGATTTGACTACTCTCGCCGACGGTACGTACGAGCTAGTGCCGGAGTCCGAGAGTGAGCGGCGTGAAGCTCAAGTTAACCTAACTGAAATTGCTGAAGACCTGAACCAGAGTTCAGAAGAGCCCAACGCTAGCTCCGCTCAGGAAGGCAAGCCCCGGAGCATGTCCTATCTATTTTAAATTTATGCAACTGCTTATATTCCTATCTACAGGTGATTCGTTTGAAGATCAGGTAGCTAGCTTGACTTGGCCGTGTGTTTTACCTCCTGGGTGGTCGGTGGAATGGGACACGACTCCGGCCAACGATGACAATGCCGAGTGATGTCATGTACGGGTTTCATCATGACATCGTGTATCGTCGTTTAGAACTCGCTTTATTTCCGCTGCAGTTGAACTCTGAACTACTTTCAATTTGAACTTCAAGTACTTTTCTGAGATTTCGAACTTGGTTTGTAATAATTAAGTTAAAACTCTGTAATGTACTATATTTGTGAAATGTTGTACTCTCTGGACTCACCTTCGTGTGGGTTGCATGTAAGCTTTGGGTTCGATCGACGCTAAGGTGGATTCTTCGGGACTTTACCCGACAGCCATGCCGGATTACTCCGTTTGAAGTGCGTGTTAGCCGGGATTACCTTTATGGTGATGGTTAGCGCACTTGAGCCGGATTAATTTGGGCGGTGCTGCCACAGTGCACCGCTACGGCACGAAAGGAGAGGCGGGGAGGTGAGGGCCTTGTGCCGCGATGCATAGGAGGAGGAGCGAGGTGCCGGGGAGGGGAGCAGCCCCGCATGCCACTGCGGCACTATCCATATGAACGCGTCGCGTCCACGCTGCCTTCCTGTACACACGCCCCCAGTGCTCCGCGCCAGCATGCGCTGCCTCAACTCACCAGATGCTTCGCACCGACCCCTGCCGACGGCTACTTCGCACCACCGACCCGCTCCACCCCCCGCGTAGCTCCATGCCGCCACTGCTCTTCACAGCCGCCGCGAGCGAGGGGCGAGCCGAGGAGGTAGGGGAGGGGTGCTAGAGAGAGAGGTGGACTGTAACACCCCTAAATATACCTCCACAATCCTCTGGAGAATTACCAAACTGCAGCACAAGAACAAAACAGAGTACACGAATGCAACATAAATCGTTTAGATGGTTTTAAAAAATTTCACTGGAGTCAAATAAAGATTTCACAAATTGAACCATGCGAGAGAATTCGAAACAATATTAGAGTCTCCACATCCAAATATTTTATTATAAAATATTTATTCAATATATATTAATAAGTGTGTGCACACGTGTTGCTACTCCCATCACAAGCATGCAACATCCAAGCTCAAGCACCTGTGAGGGAAAATATATGTGTGAAATTTATGGAAAAACCTGAGCAAGCAAAATGCTTTAACCAAGCTATTTAAATCATAATTTGATTAAACATCATATTAATAATCAGATAAAAAGAAACATCATACTGAGACAATAAATAAATTTAGGTAGACAAACCTTAACTGTACCAATTTTGGGTATCAACAATATGGCATAGAAAAATAAATGAATCTAATCAAATCATTTACCGCTTAATAAAAAGAAAAGGACCAAGCAACGAGCGATGGATGATACCGAGGCACCGAACCGAATATATGGGCCATGGAGATGACCAAGATGTTAACTACTCACTTCATTCCAAATTATTAGTCGTTTTGAATTTTCTAAGTGCATACGTTTTGCTATACATCTAGATATATATCTTGTCTAGGTGCTTAACAAAATCAATGTATCTAGAAAGCCAAAACAAAGCTGTTGACGGGTTAAACTCGCTTCCCCCCCCCCCCCCCCCTCACTCCTCTTATTCTGAACGTCTGTATTTCCGTTATCTTGTGTAATGGAAATGGGGTGATCCCGTCTCGAAAAAAAAGAAAGCCAAAAAAAAAATAATTTGAGATAGAGGGAGTAAAATAGATCGCATATACACTCTTCCTGCAGTCTACAACCAAGGCGTATCATGCATGGATGGTGTATCATGCAAGGATGAGATAAAGGCCCCTAGCTGCCAGCGGGGGCCCGGGGAGCCTGCCCCGTTTGCCGAGTTGCTTTTAAAATTCCGTTGTTTGCGCACTGTAAGAACAAATTGCATACTCAGTTTGCATAGCCATTTTAATTTGAAGCAGACTTTGTTCAGTTTACAGAATCATTTCAAGCCTGTTGCCATTGCCATTCAGTTAACAGCTAGCCTGACATTTTTCAAGCAAACTGCCATTGCCATTCATTTTCACATTCTGCATACCCCAAATATATACCCCAATTTGCAATGTAATTAACTGAACCTAGTTCTGGATAAGCATTGCAATAATTTGACCGTTCCGGACGGGGCCCTGAAGAACGACGGAAGGAACGGGCCAGCTTGATCGCTGATGGCGCTCGGCTATCTTCGTGCATGCAGTGCAGGCTCGGTCAGCAACCTGGGCAGCTCTTTCCGGCTCAACAGCCTCGTGTGGGCGAGTCGTTGCAGCGGCGCAATGATTTCGGGACGCGTGGAGCCCATCCAGGGGGTGCCGCCGCACGGCGGCCTCGGCGCGGCAGAATTTTCTTCTCCGGATTCCAGATGTTACAGCGGCAATATCGGCATCCGTTACGATCGCATGCAGCAGTCTCGCCGTCGAATGAGTGCATCTCTCTATAAAAACCTCAAGATGAGACGCACTTCTTCCATCCGCCGCTGATCAGTTCAGTCCCGTTCCAGCTTCCAATCTTCCTTTCCGATCGATCTCCGGCAATCATCTAGTTAGAGCCATGTCGACGACGGCGGCGGAGGTCACCGTGTCCGCGGCCGCCGCGACGGCGGTCGCGACCAAGTGCCACCTGTTCAAGATCGAGGGCTTCAAGCGGATCAAGACCATGTACGGCAACGGCCGGAGCATCGACTCGTGCGGCTTCGAGGCGGCGGGCCACACCTGGAGGATCCAGTTCTTCCCCGACGGGAACCGCGCGGAGAACGCCGGCTTCGTCTCCCTCGTCCTCAAGCTCGACGACCACGACGCCGCCACCGCCGCCGGCGGCGGAAACGACGACGTCCTGGTCGAGTTCCGGTTCTCCCTGGTGTGTCTCCACGACAAGCCGGCGGCGAGCCGGGCGTACACCAAGACCTACACGACCACCTTCAACACGAAGGCCCGCAAGGCCCTGGGCTGCTGCCAGTTCATCAGGCGGGACGAGCTGGAGAGGTCAGAGTACCTCAGGGACGACGGCCTCGCCGTCCGGTGCGACGTCGCCGTCCTCAACAACCCCGTCGACGTGAAGGAGCGGGCCGCGCAGGCGCACGACCTGGAGAGGCTGGGGGTGGTCTGCGACTGCAAGGACGACGCGTGCAAGAGCCATCACCTCAGGACTGCCTTGTCGTTCAGGGAGGCGCTCGTGAAGCTCTTCTTGGGGTGTTTCCACCTCTGAATGGATCCACCACTACCAGATCTATCCTCGTAGCCATCGCATTTTGTGTTTCATCAGAACAACTATCTCGATTATTTCGCACTAGAAAAATGTTTCCAATTTCATTTGAGATCAATCATCGTTAGGGTGTGCTAATTTTCGTATACATTCGAGTTTCCTGATGATCAACAATGAATAAAGTGGTATTTTTCCTCCAAGATGAACTTTTCTTTGAGGCCCTTTTTTATATACGTAACATATTTTTATTTGCAGATCTCATAATAGCATCATCAACCAGTGCCAACGAACGGAATGGTTTATTAATAATGTGCAACCGTACACTACAGCAATTTAATCTATGACGAATTTTGAGTGATAAGCAACATTTGTGATGTTTATGATATTTCATCACTGATCAGCAAGAGGACCCACTGGGCCCGGCCGATTTCATCAGTGACCCAATGCAACTCTAGAAAACGTCATAGTATGCAAATAGAAATCATAGGCAGCGCTCGACTTCGGAACCACCGAGGGAATGCGCGGGAGAGGAATAGTGAGAGCAATGGCTCGGTAATTTTGCCTAGCGAGAGCAATCGGATGGACAGATAAGAAGAGAGCTAGACCCCTGTACCTCCTATTTGTAAGCATTTCCACTCATCGTACAGTTTTCTAATTTAATGCATATGTTGTGGGGAACTCCCCCACAGTTTTCTTTCAAAAAAAGAAGAAGAGAGCTAGATAAAGAGTCTGTTGTTGGATCCTGTTTTCAGGGGTTTTTCTTTTTTGAGCAAGCTAGGCAAGATAGCTGACTTTTGGAGATACTATACACATATAGAATCCTTAAATTATAAAATATAAAGATATATGCTAGGCCAGAGGTAGTTCAATTTTATGTTAGTTCCACTAAATAGGATGGCGAATTTTGTGTTAATTCCTTGTATATATGACTGGGTTAAAACTTTGACCCGGCAACATTTGTCGAATATCAATTTTAGCAGTTGCCGGTCAGCAATTATAGTTTACTATATATTATGCATGGGAGTGGAATATAAGGAATTATAATCATGAAGTTTCGGTTTTAGCAGTTGCCGGATAGCAATTATACTTTCTAATATTGGAGTGGCATATAAGGAATAAAAACCATGAATTATAAAGGGCCTACACCATGGGTGATCAAGAAGTCAATGCAACCAGTAGGGGTCCATCTTGAGGGAAGGGGAGGGCCGAGTGGGAGGGGATCCTTGATATTTGGCCGGAGAAAGAAATGACTGCCGTATAGGAACGCCACGTCATCACATGCATTCTAATTGGGGATATTCGCATTTCGTGTGACAAATAGAGAAAATGTTTACAGATTTTATCTGCCTTTTAAGAGATTCTTCGATCTTAAAACCTGTTGGGGGCACTCAGCTTAATTCTAAAATACAAACACGAACTTTTATGGACACTCTTTAATTATTCATTGGAAATGTTATTTATATGTTTTCTTTGCAATTACACGGTACAACTCGGACACTCACAACGCATGTATATTCAACCCCAATGAACACACATACGCAAACCCTACCCTCTATGAGCATCTTCGAAGACTGAGCCGGCAAATTCTCGAGATTGACGAAGTCACCATATGCGTCTCGCTGTCAATGGAAACATCATCTACCACTGAAGGCACAACATCATTAAATCCGGGAAAATTCGCTTTCACGAGGAGTCGAACCCAGTACCTCAGGTGCTACTAAGGCTCTTGTAACCACCAGGCTACATGACATTTCTTTTCAAATGCTATTTATATGTTGACACAGTTCTTAGTAAAAACTCATCACATTTGTTTGCAGTATCGAACCAGAAAAAGATGTGCTGGTAATCAAATAGAGTGTTCCAGGTAGAGAAATGAATGCCCATCAAAGTCAGGGCGACTGATTTTCTAACAAATCTCAATAGGATTTGCAGGGCCCCAATCTAACTATAAATGTGTGAGTAATAAAATAAAGGGAACATATCTGGTGCAAACCAATTTCTTCGTGCAAATTCTAATCTGGGTCACCGGATCAACATCCAAGGGGTGCAGAGGTTGGTTTGCACCTGATATGTTCCATAAAATAAAATGTTACAACTGAACTAAAAAAATGTTCATGAACAATTTTTGTCGCCACTTTGATTGATAAGAAATACAAATTTCTTGGGAAAAATAAAATATGTCGGATTGCAAATTTCTAGCTAAGAAAAAATATTCCCAGTTATAATATAAAATGTTCTACCTAGAGAAATAAATGTTCCTAAAAATTTGGTGCGATGAATATTCTAACAAAAATCTATCGGATATGTAATGTTTGGATATAAGAACAGAATGTTTGGTAGCTCCAAGTAGACTATATTTTAATTTTATTTCACTTTTTTTGATAGAACATAAACTGAAACTATTGAATTTTAAAAAATTGGTTAGAAAATTGGTGTGTTACCTTTTTTTATGATAGACGATAAACTCAAACTCATGAAAATATATCAATGGATGAATAAGTAGTCTCATGATTCATTTCGGCCTTGGGTTTGCTGAGCACACACAAGCGGCAGGCACCAGGTATATAACAAATACTCTCTCCGTTTCAAATTATAAGTTATTTCAACTTTAATGGAGAGTCAAATATTTTAATTTTGACTACGTTTATACAAAAAATTATTAACATTTATGATACCAAATAAGTGTCATTTGATTTTTCATTAAATATACTTTTCCAGTATATCTATAATTTTGGTCAAACATAAAAAAAATAGTTTGACTCTTCAGAAAAGTTAGAATGACATACAATTTGAAACGGCGGGGGTACTACTTGTCAATTATCTCTTATTGCAGACTACCAAAATGTACAATTGATGTGTGCTATTTACATACATAATAGTACGTCACAAAATAACCCTATTACAACTTCTCTACAAATCCCTGCTAGATATTCCTGACAAGTATGGAGCTAGCCGAAGATAGGTCGCGGCAACTGCCTTTGTCATCTGGTGACGTCACGTGCTTCCTCGTTGCCGGCCGTCACCACCGGTGGCTGCTCGACAAGGACAAGCGCATCGTGAAGCGGCAGCATCACGAGGACGACAATGGTGGTCTCGGCGGCTACCGCCACCGCGAGGAACCCGATGAGGCCGACCGTCGGGGAAGTGTACTGGTGGATGTCCCACACGGACGTCAGCCCGAGCGCCAGCACCTGCACGGGCAGCGGCAGGACGGCGAATGTGATGAGCGCGTACGCCCTCGCGCGCAGCCGCCGGTTGATGGCGACGGCGGCCACGTCCCAGCACGCGGTGGCGAGCAGCGGCATGTAAAGCGCGACGAGCGCCAGGAGCAGCGTGGCGGCGTACGCCGGGTACGCGCAGTGCCCGGCGCCGTCCGCGGCGTGCGCGAGCTGGCCCGGGTACGCGACGACGGTGGCCGGCGTGGCGAGGACGAGCACGTGCGCGGAGAGGAAAGGCAGGCAGGCGAACGGCACGGCGATGGCGGCCGCCGGCAGCCGCGCCCCGCCGACGGACGCGCGCAGCAGCAGGAGCACGCAGGCGAGCATCCCCGGCTCGGCGATCCCGTGCGCGACGAGCGGGTACGCGAGGCACGGCATAACGTGGCGGCGCGGCGGGAGCACGGCCCCCCGGAAGAAGGGGAGGCGGAGCGCCTCGGCGGCGGCCATGAGCCCCGCGAAGAAGGCGAGCAGCAGGCGGGGGCCCCGGGGCGACGGTCCGAGGTCGAGGACGCGGCGCAGGCGGCCCTGCCCCGCGCGCGCTTCGAAGGAGATGAGCACGACCGACGCCGCGGCGGCGACCGCGGCGATGGCCACGGCGAGGGCAGCGGCCGCGAAGTCGGCGCCGCCAGCGACGGGCAGGGGCGTGAGGCTTCCGGCCTCGAGCGCCTCGGCGACCGCGACGCTGGCCTGCATTGTCTCCTAGCCGCCGGTTGATGATGAGGTCGGATTCTGGCACCGGCGGCGGCCGTGGAGCACGGCTGCAGCAGGGCGCACGCGATCTTGCAGCTCCCACGACGGCAGCGCGGTTTCATATCAAACTGGATTGGAAATGGGATAGGGATTGGGACGTTGGCCTCTTCACGCAGGCAGCGAGACGGCGACGAGACGCAGGCCTAGAAAGGCAGCAGATCCCATTGTGTCCAGCTCTTTGCTGCCAATAATGATCTCCCTCTTAGCATCATCAGTACTACGTATAAACAAGGAGCAGATCGATTGTGTAAATGGCAAAGCCAGGAGATCATCTGAAGATTCAGAGGAGAGGCTGCTTGGATGGCATGGGACACAAGGATCTTTTCTTAATTAAGCGTTGCCAGTCAATGACAATCCTGTTGGATTACGGTTTGGCGGCCGCCGTCCTAAAATAACATTGCTTCGCTGTTGGACGCATCCATATTAAACATGTGTGAACGCACGTTTTTAGAATGGAAATAAAGTGCATGTAGGCAAGAGTCGCTTGGCGTGGCCGTTCATCAAACAGATGAGAACTTAAGCATGTACAAAAAAAAAAAACCTCCAACAAACAATCCTAATCAAACTAGAACGGGAGCATGTCAATTTCACCTTTTCGTGTCTTCTTATATATAAAAAAACTCCAACAAACAATCATAATAAAAAAGTTTAGGTGTTCAGAGGAGATTGGTTGCACATGACATGGATAGTATCTGTAACTCCATAGTATCATCTTAGATGTTACTGTAATATATCTTATATTTAAGTTATGAATCTTTTAGGAGGGGTCTGTAATGTTTCATGCCGTTTATGGTTGTTGCTTCCATGGTGAGGCGGGGGGTTTCGTAAAATTCATGGTACCTGTCTGAGTCACCGTAGGAATCTTGAACCCTCCAAGCAATCACTTTATACTGGATAAAGTGGATGACTCATGGCACATCAAACAGTTGGAAACAAATACTGAAATTCATGTACTCTAGCAATAAGCTAACATTACTTGAGAATATCATTTAGGGCCGGGCCTGTTTGGTCCCACATTAGATTTGTCTCGCATTATATTAATTACTCACATTAGATTCGTCTCGCAGTTTAGTCTCGGCATTCTGCAATTAGTTTTGCAATAAGTAAGGCATCTAATGTTTATACTATAGAACTATTTCCCTGCCGGTACAAGGAAATGGAACTGTTTTAGAGTACAAGTCTCTGTCACCATCTCGTAACACTAGACCTGAAAATCCAACTCATTGCCCACTGTCGCCTTTTACATAGTGAGCCTAAGTATATGCATACCCATTACAGAATTTATACTTTCCAACAAACGATGAATTTAAATCACACGGAGCCTGGCATTCTGCGGGAGTGATGTTGTACTCAAGGAAGCTTTGGCGATCCTCCTTGCTTCCTCAAAGGGTGGTCCCCTGTCTGTATATGGCGAAAAGTCCATAGAATGCCGTTGTTTCGTATCTACGGTTATGGCCTCCAGCGCAGGCGCATTTTCCACGACGTGCAAAAGAAACTCGAGTTGTCCCCTTGCTGCTTTGAATCCAGTGATCCACATGTCCTTCAAATAAAGGTATTTACATTGCCCAAAGTCCTGTCGGTGAGGGCCTACATCGGCCAACCATAAGGCGAAGCCAGAGTACTGCAGGCATCAACAGAATAGTGTTACTCATGTCTCACTGACAATCAGCAATGTCTGAGTATTTTTAGCAGCTATGATGTTTGAACAATTGTTCTGACATATTATTCTACTAATAGTTAGCAGGCTGTTAAAACATTGGCATGATGATGATGATGATGATGATGATGTTGCGTGTATAAGATATCATTTGGTTGGCGATGAGAGGGAATGTGTTGGAGCAGCTCCACTCCTAATGGTGTTTGGTTGAGTAGCTTTAGGATGGAGTGGTTCCCCAAGGGAACATTCACTCAGATGTTAGGGCGAGCGGAATATAAGCATTTGGATTGAACTAGTAGGTATATGCAACCCAATTTATGTAATCTTTAGGGTATAGGATAAACTGGAAAGAGGACAACATGTGACACTTTAAGCAGTTCGATGTATGTGATAGCAGGACTCCAGTAAAATAAAGGCAAAAAAGACATCGTATTAAACATTATTGGAATGTAGCATATGCCACTTACATGGACCTCCAGCTTCTCAATGAATGGCGTGGCTCTCAGAAATGATATTAAATAAAGAAGAATCTTGTCAACATGTTCGAAATGTGAAAACATGAATAACTGCAAGTGCCTGAGATGATGAAACTTCAATGG
This sequence comes from Panicum virgatum, assembly GCF_016808335.1. Lineage (NCBI taxonomy): Eukaryota > Viridiplantae > Streptophyta > Magnoliopsida > Poales > Poaceae > Panicum > Panicum virgatum. The sequence goes on along the minus strand of NC_053150.1, from coordinate 31,007,258 downwards.
GTTATCCCACAACCATTGCTTCTGAAAAAACGAAAACACAAAAAAATTACTGCACAAGAAAAGTATGTTAGATATGTCAAATGGTAACCATATGGATCTTCCAGGAGACTACCTCAAGATGTTGCCACCCAATACGCAAAGTCAGACATTGTACATTCGGAAGGCCCTTCAGAACTTTCTGAGAAACTGCCTCGTTCAACCTAAAATATGCATTTTGCAGCTTGGAAGAGTGGTTGAGGTCGATAGGTATAAACTCTCCATCGTATCTGAAGGTGGCTAGATTCACAGCATGGAATTTTATCCTTGTTAATTTGCAGTGCTCAACATACAAGTAGAGGAGATGGGGTAACAGACCATCCACCGTTAGTTCATCGTTGAGATTGCATCTGTCTATCCGTAGCCACTCAAGTTTACAACAATGGGACAGGATATGTTCAAGATCCTTTCTGCTGGCCTGTACCACTTGTAGGTAAAGCTTTCTTAGATTTGGAAAACCACTGAATTGAGAAGGTAGTTTCAGAAATACAAAGCTAAGCTGCATATGCTGCAGACGTCTTACACTTCCGTCGTCTAAAAGTTTGAAAGGAAACATATAGTGGTCGTTACGCCCCGGAAATTTCAGGGGCTTCAGATCCAAAGTTAGGTTCTTTGTCCGTGACGACACAGCAAAATCAATCCAATTATCGAGATAATGAATCAGGCTGTCAACGAAATCGATTCTGATTTCCAATGTTTCGACCACCATGCCTTGGTGTTTCTGCAAGACTGCATTAACCTTATGAATGAACTCATCTGTATGTTGGTGCAGATCATCCCTGACGCCATTGCAGATTTTGGCAGCATCGAATGTCAATCGAGGGCACTCTGACCACATGCATCTCCACCTACTTGACAAAACACTAGTCCTTGCATACTCTTTTGGTGGTAATTTGGAGATAATTGAGTACAGGACGTCCTGCAGCTGCAATATCAAAAAAATTATATGAAAGTTGATTTGATAATGAAAAGTGAGTAAAGAAGAAAAGGAAATGGCAAAGTTGAACGTGTACCAGTGGAAGTTCTTCAAACTGAACATTTTGTGGTCTAGTCTGATGGATTGATTTACCACGAGCTGCTTCTGTATTTCTGTCTTGGCCTATTAGATTGTTCGCCATTTTGATGCTAAACTGTTGACCCATCTATATTGAAATCAAGCAAGACAGAAGAACAGTTAGAGAAACAGAACAGATGGCTATAAACAACCGTACTCTGCTGTTACTAATTGCTTGGCTTTTGAGACCGATCAGACATATAGCAAGCAAAAGGAGGTGCAATCCCTGACGAGGTAAAGAGACAACTAACTGCGCAGTCGAAAAGGAGCATGCTTGTTCGGTTGCATAGAATGAATTTATGTGCAACCAACAAGCCCTAACACGGTCGCAGCCTGAGGAGGGGATCGGAACCAAACCTGCATAGAAGAGGAGACCTCCGACGTAGATGGATGGGATCCGAGCCAAACCCTTATCTTTTCAGCGACAAGAGCGCAAATCCAAACAAACGCGCGAGCGTTGGCTGGGATGCGGGCGCTCGATTTCCTATCGGACCGCACCGTCCGCGCATACCTTTTTTTTGGAGTATGTGATGCATACATTGGTTTCATTTCCTTTATACGCGGGAACCAAGGCACCAAATAAAAGCAGCAGTAGCCGGCGCAAGTGGTGCTCCGTACTGATGTCAACCAGACCGTGGATCCGAGCATCCCTTTTCTTTTCTTTTTTATTAGATTTTTTGTTCCTTAATATATTTACTTCATAACATTTTGTAAATATTTTTTACACAACTTATGAACATAAATTTTGTTTTCATATAATGTGTGGATACAACTTATGCTTTTTTGCATAACTTATGAATAGAAGTCTATGTACATATTTTTTGTAGTACAATTTATGCACATAATTTTGGTGTCATGCAATTTAGGCAAATATTTTTATGCTTTTATGCATATATTTTTTATATGTAAATTTATGTTTTTACAATTTTTAATAAATAGTGTATATTCATTTTTTTCATTTTGTAGTTGTTTTGAATGATTCATCTTCACACATATTTTCGTATAATTTATGTTGACAAATTTTGGTTTTACATTTTTGTTCATTTATATTTTTTGATTGGAATGATAAAAGAGAACGGGGCCACGGCGTGCATGGGCGTTCACCTGGTTGGATATTGTGCTTTTGGCCCTTTGGGAATCGGACACTGCGGTTTTTTTATTTTTATATTTTTGATTTCTGTTTTTTACAAAAATATATTTTTGATTTGGAAATTTACAGAAATATACCCCGGCCGCCCCGCTGCCGGGCGGCAGGGGCTTATTCGCAAAAAAAGACGACAAAAAATTGCAGACAGGCCCCTGGCCCCCCAGGCCGCCCGGCAGTGGGGCGGCCGGCCTTATTTTTTGCAATTTAGCCCTTTTCGCGAAATAATTTCACATATGTACCCTTTTTATAACTTTTTTGCAGAAATAGACCCTGGGGTCGGCGCTGTAATATGTGGCGCCGAGATAACACGTCTTGGCGCCACAGATCACGGCGCCGAGGTGCCACGCACGCACAAGCAATCTAGTGAATCTTCGAACTTGCCTTTAATATTTTCGGACATTTTCAGGAGACTAGAATACTGTGAACCACACATCAAATATAACGGTAATAATTAAGAACTAAAAACTACATTACACAATGTAAACCATATGAATTACATCATAATACAACATTAATGAAACACACATCAGACATGCAGTGGCATGGCAGAACCTGTTGCAACTATGGTAAACAGATTCTGAACTAAGCTAACATGTCTTAGGTAATTTAGAAAAACACAACAAACACAACGATGCAGCATGTGACTAGCACTAGATAGTCCTAGTAGCCGTACCCCCCACGTAGCAAACTGCGTTGAGCCTTCTCCGCAGTATCCACCCATTGCAGGTGGTGCAGGCGGTGGTGCCGGAGGGGCAGGGCCCTTCTTCTTGTGACAAGGGCAGTTGCAGTAAGGAATAGTGCATAGTTCATCCTGTGAAGCGGCAGTATTGCTTGTATCATCATCTTCGTCGTCTTTGTTACCCTCGCTCAATTCCTCGTAATGGTTTACCTTGCATTCCAGATCAAAGATCTTTATCTGGAGGTACTCGATGAACTCCTGAACTGAATCAATTGGTGCAGGATCGACCCACCTAGTAAAACCACAGTTTTCTGGAGCATCTGAAGACTGCAAAATAAATTTCATATAAGGTATCTCAATGAAGATAAAGAAATAAAACAACCGAGTATTACCCATGCGTGTGGGCATTTGAAGAAACGCCAACCGTCATCCATCCTGTCGGTGCACATCTGCACTAAGCAGTCCTCACCATGTCTGCATTTTGGCCACGGTTCTCTACGGTTATCGTATTGTCGTAGAGGAATTTCATTGGTAAATTCACTCTTGTGCTGTGGCGGAAACTCAAACACTGGTTCCGGAAAGGAATCAGGTCTAAGAGGCCCCTCCCATATTATGGGGTCTCCCTTTCTTCCCCCTTTTCCTTTCCCAAAACCGTAGTAATTCTTTTCGCTAGACCCACCTCCAGACATTGGGTATATAATGAGCTTTGATGTTTGAGTGCTGCTGAGAGTTCACAAACTTCGGAGTATTTATAGGCGCACAAAGGTCTGGTACCCAGAGTGTGGAGTGTAAATGGACCTGAAAAGCCTACATGACAACACAGTGAAGAGGCTAGCTGACCGAACATTGAAAAGGCTAGATTCAATTCTCGAACTGACAACTCGATACATCTCTGTGCATGCAGAGCATCTAAGTGCATGCAGACTCACAGCACTGCATCGCTGCCACTCGGTCGATCGTGCCTAGATGCCGCCTTCTCCACTACACGCCACAGATCTTCGCTGTAGAATGACAGTTCCGTCATCCTTGCCCAAGAGACTGCTTTGAAGGTGAGCTGGTGTGGTTGCCGTGTTGTCACATCTTTTTGAAATGGTGAAAGGGCACTGCTATTGGGCTGTCGTCTTTTGTCACGTTTGTCTGGTCAAATAATGCGACATATGCGAAACCCGTGATCGCCGTGCTGAGCAGTGGCAACCTGTGATCTCGTACTCGCAGCTAGATACACTATAGTCCCTATTTTGAGCTATACGAGCGTGTCACACAGTTTACTCTATATGCGGTAGTCGTCATCATCGTTGGCGGGGTCTCGGACGCTAACTCCTCCTGCAACTAACTTGTCCTTCATTAAATCACGGAAAAAATTCGCAAAAACTTCTCTTATTTCACGAGCATTATGGAACCCACAAACATAACAAGTTCACATCAATAATATCTATAGAAACAAATATCAAGTAAACTACCACAATCATAAACAACCATAATCCGAACAGTCGAAACAGTCCATAATGTCGCCGGAGAAACAAGTGCAAACAACTAACCACCACTACCATTCCGACCTCTCTTACGTTGTGCGTGTACGTGATCTGTAGGGTAGCTATGACGTTCCGGTAGCCTCACGTCTCTGGCAGGACGGCGTAACTGAGCCAGAGGTGTATGCAAGCTTTGATCATCGACCTAGGCAGGCGTAGCAAACAACCGTGTAAAGTCCTCCAAGGAGGCCGCGGCGTTGTCTTCAGACCACCCTACAGATTACAAAAAAAAATTTAAGCAACATTCAAAAGGTGAATGCAATTCCGTACAAATTATTGTACGTACCCTGTGTTGGTGGTGGTGGTGGTGGTGGTGGATAGGAAGAAGCTCCTTCATATCCTCCGGGTGATGGCATAGGGTGATACGAAGACGGCCCCGCTCCGGTGAACTGTTGTGATCCTGAGTATAAATAATAACGTATGAGCCTTCGACCATAAAATATAAGCAAATAAAATTATGCACCACATATTTACCTAAAGTCCCTCCAGCATGTGGCATAGAGGTAAACTGGGTTCCTTGAAATGAAACCCCTTGCGAGGCACCTGGCCCTCCATAGGGCTGAGAACCGGGGTATCCGTACCCTGTGTGGAGTCGTATTTAAATACTACATATAAACATATGGATCGGTAAATATCACACCATACCTTCGTACTGTCGGTGGTATAAGGGAGGCTGCTGCCATGCGGGACCACAAGGAACCGACGTCGACGCTTCCGACGATCCGTAGGAATCCTCGTACTCCGTCCGCGTACCAAAGACCTGAAGGATACCTCGGGCTCTATCACGTTGAGTGGTCCAGGCCTCGAGTTGTGCCGGCACGCTCATCGTAGACCCGCCATGAATCCTCATTACATTCAGTGAGCAATCTAATTCAAGCAGCCTACATGACTCGAACTGCAACAAAAAAAACTTAGTATACAAATATTAAAAGATCGAAAATGCCGTCAACATTTACTCACCGCCCCAGCTAATGCCTCATCCCTGTGTCGTGCATAACGATCCTGCGAAGTCGCAACATGCGGATGTGGATGCATGTCAACAAACGTCAAACGGCAATGAGTTTTCGGTTCGTACCAGGTCAGGTACGCCCGAAACAAAGGCTCAGTGTGTGGACCGGTATCCTCAGCCAACTGCTCGTCTGCATCATCCCACGCAGCCACCCATGGTTGTAATCTAGTGACCCACATTGTCGAAAAAGGATGTACAGCTCTTGATAAACTGCACGTTAAATAGAAATTAGTTTCACATTCTTAGTACATGGGTGCTCATAAATTTTTGTTACCTATGATCGAAGCGCTGAACATGATCCAACGCTGAAGGCACAGGGAAAGACTGGCGTCGACCGAACTGCCTCATGACTCTATCCGGGCAGTGGGTCTCAACTACAACGCCGTACACCAAAACTGCAGTAGTCATCCATAGGCCCTGGTCCTGTGTGCACACCGAAGATATCCCAAGCGGTGCACGTGCGGCTATAGCCGAAGGACTGTATGGCTCCCACACAATATCTTCTGGGGTCAATCGATCAAATTCGGCATCAAACTCAGGATAAGACCGCCGGGTCTGTACATGTGCCCATGTTTTCTGCAAAAATAAAAATTATGTGTCCATAAGAAAGGTATTGAGGGAACAATATATGACCATAGTACGCATAGAATATAAATTTTTATCGGGTCCACACCTGTCGAGAGTACCAGAGAGTCCCCATGGTGGGTCTGTCATCCTCCGTGTCACCGTACATATCCGGCGTGTACGATGACTGGTCAATCATGGGACGACCGATAGCAATCCTCTCATAAGACCAAAGCTGTAGCAGAATTGGGCACCCCGTTAGGACAGCATTCCTATCATTCTGCCGTGATGCCTTGCAGAGTCCACGATATGTGCATGCAAGAACCGATGAACCCCAACTATATAAGGGTATGGTATCCTCATCTGCATCGGCGATCTCCTGTGCGTAGGGCAGAAGCACCCTATCCACACAGTGCCCGTGTGAGTTGTTGAATATGATGTACCCAAATAACCACAGCAGGTATGCCTTGAGTGATCTAGTCACGCTGTAGTCATCAGCATCGGCTGCCAACAGATCTGGCTGCAATGAAGTACGAACATTGAGAATAAGAAACACATGAGTTATTTCAAAGCCATAAAATATATCAACACATCGTTTTGTACGAAATTGTACCTGAAACTGTAGGAGCCATGACTTAGAAGGGCCTTTGGACTGTGGGTGCTCATTGAAATCTTCAGGATCAATCGTGGTGCCAACACCTGCAAAACGTTCCTCAAGATCCTCCAGCCACGTAGAAGGTACCACGCGGGGCCTGACAACGTCTCCGGTGATAGAAAGACCAAGCAGCATCGCAACGTCCTGCAGGGTCGGTGCCATCTCCCCACAAGGGAGGTGGAACGTGTGTGTCTCAGATCTCCATCTGTCAACGAGAGCTGAAAGTAGAGACTTGTCTAGCTTCACCAAAGCACTCTCAGCAAGACGAGCCACAATGAGAAGACCTGCCTCGCTCAGCCTGCATGCTCAAATGTTAATACATTATATAACGAAATGTATAACGGATAAAAATAGAAAATAGACGACATATCACCTGGGCACCCATCGTGGGTCTACAGCAACCAACTCTGCAGGTAGATGTGGACGCAGCACGTTTAGTTCTTGGTGCTGAACCTTCGCAAGGAAGGACCGGTGACCCGAGTCTATTGTTGGGTCCAGCAATGCAGGAGTAACCCCGGCCATACCTACCACGTAAGATCAAAACAATACAATACAATCACACACATCTAAATATTTCTAATACTTCCTTATATTTCCTAAATAATTTCTAAGATTTTCTAACCATTAATAATAATTTCTAATAATTTCTAACATTTTATAAATTTTCTAATATTATCTTGCAATTTTTAAGATTAATTAATTAGATTGCTAATGTACTATATCAACGCTAATCACTACAAGTAACTACACATAAATGTACCACTAATCAGTCCTATAATTTTCTACAATTTTCTAACATTTTCTACAATTTTCTAACATTCTCTACAATTTTCTATACTTTTCTACAATTGTCTATAATTTTCTATCATTTTCTACCATTTTTCTAATATTATCTTACATTTTTTTATTTTCTAATACTTCTCTAACAATTTTCTAGTATTTTCTAATACTAAATCTAACACTAAATGTACTATATCAATGCTAATCACTACAAGTAACTGCATCTAAATGTACCACTAATCACTCCTAACAATAATCGAACTGATTGCTAATCTACTGTTTCAAAAAAATAATTACAACATAATCTATTTATAAAATATAGAAAGTTTTAGTTACCTAAAGTCGCCGGCTTGAAAATCCGACAGGGCTTCGCCGCTTTGCCTCTCCCTCACCCCTCCTCTCCCTCCCTCCCTCTCTTTTCTTTTTTTCTGGATTTTTAGTAAGGCAAATGAAGGGGTGAGGGGCAGCCAACACCTTATATAGGGGTGGGGGGCCGGCCGCCCCGCAGCCGGGCGGCCTGGGGGCCGGCCGCCCTGCTGCCGGGCGCCCGGTCCCCAGGGACCTGTCTGCAATTTTTGTCGTCTTTTTTTGCGGATAAGGCTCTGCCGCCCGGCTGCCGGGCGGCCAGGTGGGCGGGGTATATTTCTATAAATTTTCAAGTCGAAAATATATTTTTGTAAAAAACAGAAATAAAAATAAAAAAATACAAAAACCGCTCGGACACTCGGACGGGTCTGCAGTGCACTGGGCCGTGGAGAGTCACGAATGCGCGGACTGCGGAGAGAGGAGCCGGACAGCCGGTAATGATGGAACTTGTCGGATCGATCGCCAGGACCGCTCCTGGCGCGCGCGCGCGAATTAGAAATGCCCGCGCAAACCCTCCCTGCAGGACGGGACGGGGGAACGCGAGGCAGGCAGGAGGATTTATAATGAACAACCACATCAGAAGGCAGGCCGAATCGGAATTGGACAGTAGGGGCGCCTCTGAAAGAAAACGGACGGACGGGTGAAAACACCGACGATCCGGCCTGTAAACCGAGTCCCACCACGGTGGACCAATCATGGACTTGTATTAGAATAGTGCAGCAGATTCATTTTGCAAATGTAAACCAAGAATGTTGTTGTGCCGTATCAATGGACTTGTATACCCGAATTTTAGGATCTTGTTGTTGTGTGTAGGCATCCCACCCGACCTCTGCTCCCAACAAAATATCCTACAGAGTCAGGTGAGGGGCCTCTTCTTCTGGTGGAGCATGAGTATTTTAATCTTCTTAGGTTGCATTGATGCTGTGAATTCAAAACGAGTTGAATTTCATTGATTTTTGCTTGTTAGGTGTATATTTTATAATTCACTGTGTGAACTAGAGTCACTAAGCTTGATGAGATCAAAAATATATTCAAGATCCTAGGATGAAATTTCAAATTTCAGTACAAGTTAATAACACTTGGCCAAATTCCTACCTGGATGCTTTAATGCCTACTCCTTTTACTTGAGCACATGTCTTTTTGGGTTCTACTAAATTTGAACGCACTGTTCACATACATAGTTTTGTAGAATTTTGACGTCGTCTTCTATTCTTTTTTTTCTAGCCTCCTAACTCCTGCTAATGGTTTGGGTTGAAATGAGTTTAATAGATTGGGTTTTGATATGGATTATGTTTGGGTGGATTCAAATGGATTGTATTAGCTAATGGGGTGGGGTAGAGTGGGTTCAATGTAAATATGGATTGGAGTGGTTTGGGTGGGATGAAATAAATTCTTTATGCAAAATAGTATGATTATATATAAATGTCGGTCCGTAAGAGCCGGACCTTAGAAGTAAAACCCCGCGTTCACATTATAAAATTTTATCAAAATTGACTAAAATTTATTGGAGATGGCTCAGTATGACTAGCAGCTACTTTGTGCAAAGCAGTGTGGCTAGAATTATACGTGGGTCCCACGTCAAGAGGCGGGCCCTAGAAATAAAATTTTGCATTCACACTATAAAATTTTATCGAAATTAATTAAATTTGTTAGAGATGACTCAGTATGACTAGGAGCTACTCTGTGCAAAGCAGCATGGCTAGAATTACACGTGGGTGCCACGTCAAGAGCCGGATCCTAGAAATAAAATCTCGCATTCACACTATAAAATTTTATCAAAATTGACTGAAATTTGTTAGAGATGACTCAGTATGATTAGGAGCTACTTTGTGCAAAGCAGCGTGACTAGAATTACACGTGGGTCCCACGTCAAGAACCGGACCCTAGAAATAAAACCTCGCGTTCACACTATAAAATTTTATCGCAATTAACTGAAATTTATTTGAGATGACTCTGTATAACTAGCAGCTACTCTATACAAAACGGTGTGGCAAAATCTACACTATAATTTTTTTTTGGAGAAACGGGTTCTTATTGGTGTGTAACTATAGTTTGGCTAATAGTTTATTACATCATGAGCTGAAATATTTGGGTTGGATTGGTTTGTGGTGGTGGTGGTTTCGAGTGGTGTGGGTAATATTAGTTTCCCTAATGAGAATGGATTGGTGTAGATATAGTTTGGTTTTGAGCCCATTTGCAGGGCTACTCCTAAGACAAAAATTTGGAACTATTTAAACAACTTAATTCGAAGGGGGGCAATTCTAAATGATGCTCATGTAACTTTTCGTCATTCCTGCAAGTCAAACATTTATTGGCATACCATTAGTTAGACGGTAAAGGATGCACACGATACTTGCTCATTAGTGGTAGGTTGTCCAGCAAACAGTGTCGCCAACAGTGCATAGGATTTTGCCCTTCCTCAACAATTAAACCAAATTGCGGTTTGAAGAACTGCCATCGAGTGGATGCGTTTATTTCTACTTTCTAGAGTGTACTGGTTTCATATAAGGAAAACTAATTATCATAAATTGAGTTTTCTACAGATACAAAATGAAAATCACTCCCTCAGCTTGGTACTTGAAAACCCAGATAGCGTTTGGATGATATAAAGCAAAAACATCTATTCATGAGGAACAACACAGACCGGTCACACACTTAGCATTTGCACCTGACGATTTCCCGGCAACAAAAATGCTTCATCACACCATTTATTATATTGTACAAGCCCGAGGAAATGCTAAGTAAAAACATGAGCACCATTGGTGTAGTTGTCATCAGTCTATATACTTCCTACCTCAGCAAGCCAGACAGTCCTCATCCAACTCTAAAATCGTCTGACTCCAAAGCATCCATACCACTAGAAGAATTTGCAGAATGAAGCATGAGACTCTGAGCATCAACCTGGAGAAAGGTCTTGTAGGGAAACTGGTAGGCTACGCTAGCATCACTACCGCATATACCCAAGATGCTTGCGAGTAGAAGATCATAGATCGTTACTACTAGACGCGCAGCGCAGCGAAAGAAGTCGCGCGTCGATGTAGAGGAAGTAGTCGATCACGTCCCACGAACCGAGCTCCTCGTACTTGATCCCAGCAGCCGATCAGCGCAGCAGTCGCAGCAGCGCCTCCACGGAGTCCACACATACGGGGATGAAACGCCGGGCATCGGTGTGCTAGCACCGCACGCACCGCATGGGCGGCGGCCGAGAGAGAGGGAGGGGCGGCGGCTAGGAGGTGGCGCAGCTCACAGGGGTGTCGCCCCCCTAGCCCCTCCCTCGTATATATAGGGCGTACTAATGGGCTTCTATCTCATAAGCCCATTAGTAACTCTAATCCCTCTTAGATCAATATCCTCTTGGGCCTTTAAACCGTATTGTGATGATGGGCTCACCAACAATCTCCCACTTGCACTAGAGACAATCATACAGGCAAGCTTTCCAACATTCCAAACCCCTTAAGTGTGTGACCCGTTAGGTTCATGTGTAGGTGGTCGTGATCGGAAATCATTTCCGAATCACAAGTCAATAGTGGCACCTAGCAGGGCATAGTGACTCACAAATACACATAAAAATCATATCGTCCGAACCTTAGATATACTCATAAACCGATCCCTTTGCCACATGATACCAGTCAAGCTCAAAGCGAGATGCGTGCCATCTTTGTGATAGCTCGACCATTCTCTCGATCTAATAGTGGATTCTATTCATAACTAACCTTTAGTCATCATGATTAACTCTTTAATCACTTTGGCATGGCCATGCACTTTCAAATCCAACTATCTCGAGGGGCCCAGAGATATCTCTCCCGTTATCTAGGAGGGGCAAATTCCATCTTGATCCGCTCACATCCCATTCCATGTTTCATGACACACCTGTAAGCTACTTTTGTAACTACCCAGTCACGAAGTAGCGTTTAGCAGCCCCAAGATACACCACTACACACAGTGAGAAACAATGGCGATCTCAGGTCTAAGGATCCAGTAGGTATAACACTCAAGAACAACTGATGGCACATACAAAATAACAATCCCAACATTGTCTTGGAGTGGGTCAATCCAATACCATGTTCACCAACATGTGTCCACATCATTAATCCGATATCTTCATATCCATGATCCGTGAAACATGATCATCAATTAATGCATGTGCTAGTCTCAACGTCGTTGTTGTCCCACACAACGACATAAACTAGGGATAATTTAGAATCATATCATTGTCAACAAAGAGTTTCACGAACAAGTCACATACTTGATAATCAATGTAAAAAAATAATCATCCATGGAACAAATAATAATTATTTATCATTACATAAACATACTCATGACACAAAAATCTCCCACGCACACTAGAATCACTGATGTAAGTATCTAATACCCATAGATCTCATGTGCGCCTCATGCTTTGGTTGTGGGAGAGGCTTCGTCAACGGATCAGCAACGTTTGAATCCGTGTGCACCTTGCAAACCTTCACATCACCTCTCTCAACAAAGTTACGGATGAGGTGATACTTCCGCAGTATATGTCTGGACTTTTTAGTTGTTCTAGGCTCCTTTGCTAGTGCAACGGCACCACTATTGTCACAATAGAGGTCCACTGGACTGGACGCACTAGGAACAACACCCAAGTCAGAAACAAACTTTCTGATCCAAACAGCTTCTTTTGCAGCTTCTGAAGCTGCAATATACTCGGCCTCTGTCGTCGAATCAGCTACCGTATCTTGCTTGGAACTTTTCCAGCTCACTGCCCCACCATTGAGGCAGAAAACAAAACCGGATTGCGATTTGGAGTCATCTTTGTCTGTTTGAAAACTAGTATCGGTGTAACCCTTTGACAAGGAGCTCATCTTCGCCTCCAAATATTAGGAACATATCCTTAGTTCTTCTCAAGTACTTAAGGATACTCTTTACAATTGTCTAGTGAGCTTCACCGAAATCTGACTGATACCTGATCGTAACACTTAGAGCAAAGGAAACATCTGGGCACGTGCAAAAGCATAGCATACATGATCGACCCTATGGCTGAAGCATAAGGAATCGTACTCGTCCTCTTTTGCTCATCAGGAGTCGTAGCACACTGACTCTTGCTTAGAGTAATGCCATGTGACATTGGCAAGAAACCTTTTTTGGAATCTTGCATATTGAACCGGTTCAATATCTTGTCAATGTACGTATCTTGGCTTAATCAAATTAGCCTTTTTGATCTATCTCTATAGATCCTAATACCCAGAATATAAGCCGCCTCTCCTAAATCCTTCATCGAAAAACTCTTTTTCAATGAGGTTTTAACGGTTTCAAGCATTGGAATATCATTTCCGATCAGTAATATGTCATCCACATATAGGACCAGAAACACAAGTGCGCCCCCACTAGCCTTTTTGTAAACACAAGGCTCATCTTCATTCTTGATGAAGCCAAACCCTTTGACTACTTCATCAAAATGAATATTCCAACTCCGAGATGATTGCTTCAATCCATAGATGGACCTCTGAAGCTTACATATTTTCCCAGCATTTTTAGGATCGACAAAACCTTCAGGCTGTGTCATATACACATTCTCACTTAGATGTCCATTAAGGAAAGCGGTTTTGACATCCATTTGCCATATCTCATAGTCATAATATGCGGCAATTGCTAGGAGAATCCGAACAGACTTTAGCATTGCGACGGGCGAAAAGGTTTCCTCATAGTCAACACCTTGAATTTGTCGGAAACCTTTCGCCACCAATCGTGCCTTATAGATGTGAACATTTCCATCCATGTCTAATTTTTTCTTAAAAATCCACTTACAGTCGATAGGTCTTACACTGTCAATTTGATCGACCAAGTTCCAAACTTGATTATCATGCATGGATTTTAACTCGGATTCCATGGCTTCAAGCCATTTGTCGGAGTCGGGTCCCATCATTGCTTCTTTGTAGGTCAAGGGCTCATCATTTTCCATCAATAATACGTGGCGCTCCTCCGTAATAAGGAGGTTGAGCTTGTCAGTAGCGCGATGTACCCTTATAGACCTTCGTGGGGCTGGTGCCTCAACTACGGGTTGGGCAACATCTTGCACATCCCGTGGATGTTCAGTGGTTGCTGAAACAGTTTCGGGTGTTTTCTGAATTTCTTCAAGTTGCACCTTGCTCCAACTAAATCCTTTTAAGAGAAACTCCTTTTCTAAGAAAACACCATTGCGAGCGACAAACATTTTGCCTTCCGCCTTATTGTAAAAATAATATCTTTTGGTTTCCCTAGGATACCCGACAAAGAAGCATTTATCTGACTTTGGAGTGAGCTTATCTGACATCAAACGTTTGACATAAGCCTCACATCCCCAAACTTTGAGAAAAGATAATCCGGGACGCTTCCCAGTCCATATCTCATATGGTGTCTTCTCAACAGACTTACTTGGAACCCTATTCAGTGTGAATGCAGCAATTTCAAGAGCATAACCCCAAAATGACAATGGAAGATCAGCTTGGCTCATCATGGACCTAACCATGTCCAACAAGGTTCGGTTCCTCCGTTCGGATACCCCATTCCATTGAGGCGTTCCGGGTGGAGTTAGCTGCGGAATAATTCCACATTGCTTCAAATGATCACCAAATTCAAGGCTCAAATATTCTCCTCCACGATCAGATCGAAGAAATTTAATTGTCTTGCCTAATTAATTTTGTACTTCATTCTGAAATTCTTTGAACTTTTCAAACGATTCAGACTTGTGCCTCATTAAGTAGATATGGCCATATCTACTAAAGTCATCAGTGAAAGTAATGAAGTACTGAAAACCACCTCTGGCTATTGAGCTCATTGGTCCACATACATCGGTACGTACAAGTCCCAACAAGTCACTCGCTCTCTCACTATGACCAGTGAAAGGCGCTTTGGTCATCTTTTCAAGCAAACAAGACTCACATGTGTTAAATGATTCAAAATCAAATGAGCTTAACCATCCATCTTTATGGAGTTGTTCAATGCGCTTCTCATTTATATGACCTAAGCGACAATGCCAAATAAAAGTGGGATTCAAATCATTTGGTCTAAGCCTCTTAGTATTAATGTTACAGACAGATTTATCCTCAAGATCAAGAACATATAATCCATTCACCAATAGACAATGAGCATAAAAAATACCATTGCAAAAAATAGAACAACGTTTGTTCTCTATTACAATCTTAAAATCATCAACTTCTTCCAAACATGAAGAAGAAATAATGTTCTTGCTCAAAGCAGGAATGCAATAACAATTATTTAATTCCAAAACTAATCCGGAGGGTAGAGACAAGTGGTAGGTGCCGACCGCCAACACCGCAACCTTTGCGCCGTTGCCGACACAAACGTCCAACTCGCCTCTTGCAAATCTTCTAGTCTCACTTAGACCCTGCAACGATTTGCAAGTGTGAATCATCGATCCAGTATCAAATACCCATGATTCACTAGAAGATAATGCAATATTTATTTCTATAACATTTATACCTGAAGTGGAAGTCTCACTTCCCTTCTTCTTCTTCTTCTTTTCTTCCAAGTACTTCTTGCAGTTCCTAGACCAATATCCCTTTTCATGACAGTGAAAGCATTCATCCTCAGAAGTAGGGCCAGATTTGGCCTTAGGTGCTGGCTTTAGCTTAGAGCCCGAGGACTCACCTCCGAAACTCTTTTCCTTGCCTTTACCTTTGGGATTAGGAGGCGTCCAACGCTTCCTCTTTTTGTTCCCCTTCTGAATCATCATCACATGATTGGGATTCTTCTTAATGCTCTCCTCTGCTGTCTTTAGCATCCCATGCAACTCACTCAATGTTTTATCCAAGCCATTCATCTGAAAGTTCATGATAAAAGGCTCATAGCTCGCCGGGAGCGACTGGAGAATAACATCAGTAGCCAAGTCTTGGTGATGTTCAGAACCAAGTATGTCCAAAGTCTCAATGTAACCAATCATTTTGATTACATGAGGACTGACTGGGCTACCTTCTGGCAGCTTGCACGCAAACAAGGACTTTGAGATATTGAACCTCTCAGTCCTGGCTTGGTTCTGAAACATCCCACGCAGCCCCTCGATCATGGTGTGAGCATCCGCATGCTCATACTGCTTCTGCAGATCAGGGGACATGGTGGCGAGCATCAAACAGCTGACATCAAGTGAGTTATTGCAGTGCTTCTCATAAGCTCTGCGATCAGCAGCAGTTGCATTGTCAGGGAGATCATTAGGATATGGTTGCTAAAGAACATACTCCTTTTTCTCTTGTCTGAGAACAATTCTCAGGTTGCGGTACCAATCAATAAAGTTTATTCCATTCAACTTTTCTTTCTCAAGAACAGAACGCAAATTGAAAGCGGAATTGTTACTGGCAGACATGATCTACAACATTAAAGTAAAGCAAGATTTCAGCACTAAGATTATGTAAAGACTTTCATTAACTGATTTAACAAAAGACAACCTACTATATCAAAGTCATCTTCCCTCTAATGACATATAGTGGTTCAAGATCCATAATCACTAAAATTCTCGTGAGCTTTAGCATCACGGCTAGAAAAGTAGTGATACAGGTAAGTAACAAATTACTAATCACATCTCTATGCGACTCTTGTTTGTTGGGTGGCATCCAATGCCCCGGCCCCAACCCTATGCCTTAAAGCCCAAAACTGTTTTGATAGCTTTGCTGAGTAAACCAATACTATGCTTGTGAATGTCCGACATCCACCCTATACAAAAGTGATAGCTGAGGGTACTCTACTTTGGTAAACCTACCACACAACGATCAAAATTTATAGGTGCAGCTATTGGTAAAAGGCATAAAAAACTCAACCTTTTCTGAGGGAAGCTATTCTATCATGATTAAAGCATCCACCATATGTAAAAGCATGAAAGAATAGTATGACAGGAAAATAAACATCACAGGCATATAATCATATTATATTGTGAATAGTATGGCCTCTTGCATCACAATGGGCTCCATCGCCATGGCTCCAAGGTGACCTCCATTGCCATCTGTCCTGTCTTGTGGTGATCATTATCGCCTTCATGATTGAAGCCTCCATGAAAAGATACTAAGCTACTACATCTAATAGCTAGTGAAATAATTACATGAGGATTCAAACATCACAAGTCGACACGCAAGTCATTATACAATAATGATGCAACCTCAACCCGGTTGTGTTAACTTGCGACACGCAGGCCGCACAAATCATCACATGACATTGAGGCCATACCATTCACATCACACCCTGCAAAAACAAGTTAGGCGTACGACGTGTTCTACCAAAGTAGCGCTTAGGAAGCCGTTATAGCGAGAAAGCAACGGCGGTCATTCATAATCCGAGTGATCGCATCACCTTAAATTCGAGCCATTCATAATGCCTCAATTTTCACTAGGTCAATCACATTGACCGTGCAAACTTTGCACTTGAGAAGACTGCATCTACACATGACCTCGATCTGTTGGTCCAATCTGCTGACTTATGCACACAGTTAGTCCCGATGGTGATTCCAGCCGGTAGGGACATGTCGTATGCATAACAGAGAAAGAACACAAACTAATCTTTTGTCACATGCCGCGCAATCAACTCGCTCCAGTTTTAACCCCTTATGACCAATTGATCTAATCAAACTGTGCAAAAGTAATAGATCCAATCTACTACAACAACATATCACCTATATGCAAATGATCCAGACCAAAAACTACGCAAGATGGCTCTGATACCACTGTAGGGAAATTGGTAGGCTACGCTAGCATCACTACCGCATATACCCAAGATGCTTGCGAGTAGAAGATCATAGATCGTTACCACTAGACGCGCAGCGCAGCGGAAGAAGTCGCGCGTCGATGTAGAGGAAGTAGTCGATTATGTCCCACGAACCGAGCTCCTCGTACTTGATCCCAGCAGCCGATCAGCGCAGCAGTCGCGGCAGCGCCTCCACGGAGTCCACACGTACGGGGATGAAACGCCGGGCGTCGGTGTGCTAGCACCGCACGCACGGCATGGGCGGCGGCCGAGAGAGAGAGGGAGGGGCGGCGGCTAGGAGGTGGCGCGGCTCACAGGGGTGTCGCCCCCCTAGCCCCTCCCTCGTATATATAGGGCGTACTAATGGGCTTCAATCTCATAGGCCCATTAGTAACCCTAATCCCTCTTGGATCAATATCCTCTTGGGCCTTTAAACCGTATTGTGATGATGGGCTCTTGGGCATATCACCAATAGGTTTGTCGTAGAGAATGGATATCTGTCTCACCCAACTCTGCAGGGAACACCACTCTGAAGTTAGGCTCCCGCCTTGCATCGGCATCCCAATCAGCAATGATGTCTTGTGCTTGACGGATGGTCTTCATTGTCCTGATGTCATATCCGGTGAAACTCTCAAGACTAGCTTCATCATGTAATAAGAGGCGGCTCCATTCTTTCCGGTTCTCAAGACTTTTCCCCACTTCTTGGATTAACTTCCCAACTGCAGCACCCCCGGGCTTCAATGAGACTGGCAAGAAGATCATTCCTTCATGTTCGATGAACCTGCCGCCTATCTGAATGACCTTATCTGGGTTCTGCCTTGCCCAAGTGCATGAGACCTTGATGTATCGGAGAACGTTTCTAGCCCTGTTCTGACGCACAATTTGCAACCCAGATGTTGGTGGACTGTGTCGTGGCGGCGTCCATGGCCAGACATACTGAGAAGTGATGGTCTGTCCAACGTCTGGGAAGAAAAACGGACCGGACTTGAGTACCCGCCGCTTCTCCAAGTCTACCTCTAACATGGAGTCCCTCTTGAAGAAGTAGACCACGCTATCGTCTCTGGGGTTGACCGTACCAGTGCTAGCAAATCTGTAGGCCCAAGCCAACACTACGGGAAATCCCATATTTGCCGTGCGCCATACTATTTGCCGTGTGTCTAATGTCGGGCACACGACAAAAGGGCTATTCGCCGTGTGCCACATATAAAGCACACGGCAAACACTGGGCACACGGCGAACAAAACTTTTGCCGTGTGTAGCTAAAAAACACACACGACAAACTTCAACCACACGGCAAAATTTTGAATCCCGTTACACCTGTCTCTTATTTGCCGTGTGCTTACGGATTAAACCCACGGCAAACTCTAAACACTCGACAAACATTTCAAACACATAACGGGAAAAAAATTGCCATGTGCCGCCCCTTGGCACTCAGCAAACAACCACATTTGCCGAGTGTTTTATATGTTTGCCGTGTGCCTGGACCCTAGCACACGGCAAAGTATTGATAAAAAGGTTAAATTAACGCTCCCAAATTTTTTTCAAGAATACACTTATTGTGTATGGACCATAATGTTAACATCTGGTATTTTTCTAATTCTCTTTGCTATATTTAATTATTTAAATTCATTAATCACATTTCTTAGATTTAAGTCTTATTTGTACTGTTAGTGATTTGAGCAATGTAGAAAAATTCATCCAAAAATTATATTCTTGTTGTTGAGTCCAATCTGAGGCCGTATCCATGAAATCAGAGGCAATATCGACTACCCTTATCCCGAACCATGATCGGTAACATGAGGCCGAATCATTTTAAAATTTTATAAATAGCATATGAAGTCCAGAAATCGTAAAAAATTTCATGATACAATAATTTTGTGTGCTTAGACTATGGTAAAAAATTGAGTAGATTTCTCGTATGTTTGACATACACTCCTTACTAACCGAAGCATATCTAGAGAAGATCCATAGTGGTTAAGACGGGATCATTCTTATTTCAAGTCAAAGTGATGGTCGAAATGGGTTTTCACATTCAAAAAATTTCTATATGCAATATCGTACTTAGATTCCTTAATGCAAAAATTTGGTCATTTTTTGGATCCATTTATGAATTTTATTTTTTTTGCAGTTAAATCATATCATCGTAATATACATTAAATTAAGCTATAACCACATGAAATAATGTTTTTTTGAAAATAATCATCAAACGTGTAATATTTATGCAATTTGGCAAAAAAGACACTAAAGTTTGTTAAATCAAATTTGGTTAAACACACAGTGGAAACGATTTGGTTTATACAATTTGAAATGCATGAAATAATAGAATTTTTTGATTAGAATTGTAAACCATGAGTTGTTCAGTGTTTTTGGAAATGTGTTTTCAATGCTCATTCGATAAAATGTTATGAAACAATTTTTCAAATGTAATTAGTTCAGTCAAAAAATTTTTTGCAGAAAATTGTTTGCCATGTGTCTGTGTCTGTGTCTGTGTCTGGGCCCGTAGTGCAAGTGCGCCCCCCCCCCCCCCCCCCCCCCCCCCCCCTCCCCGCTCTCTGTTTCCCTGATGTCCCCAAGAAGCACAGTCTTTTGATAGAACCAAGGATCCATATCCTCAAGTGGACGATTTAATGCCCAGGTGCTGATCGCGAGTGAACCGTGGTAATAGTGCAGAAGGCCATATAGCAAATACCCGCAGCTTGGCATGACAAAGCGACAACGCCCGATCTCGGCTGACAGCATTGGGTTGGGGACGCTGCCGGCGTGGTTGTCAGGCAGAGGGAAAGGCAAGTATCTCGGTGCAAGCACGCCCTCAGAGAAGGGGTTAAGGATGAGAAGCCCCCCACTACGAGATCAACGAATACGAGGCACCCCGAATGGCTAATCACGAGGTGAGTTTGCAGTGCGGATACCTGATCTCGTACGGAAGGGGGTGGCTCGACGTCGCTGTTGCTCCAGCGCTGCGTCCGGCTGCTGTACGTGGCGAGCTTGAGTTCCTCTGGATGGAACTGCGCGAGGATGAAGTGGCGGCCGGCGCCAAGAGTATCCGCGATGATGCCCAACTTGTGGGTGGAGAGGCGGCACCCCGGGGATGAGGACGACGGAGAGGTCCTGGGCGTCGAAGACGAGGGGATGACGCAGGATGTCGCCGTCGTCCTTCTCCTGGGAGCTGCAGAAGACGGCGAATCCGGTGTGCTCGAAGGAGTGGACGAAGCCGAAGGCGTGGCGACGCCCGGGCAGCGGTAGCACGTCGCGACGCACGGCGAGGGAGGAGGCCCGCGGTGGCGCGCGGAGCAGGAGCGAGGCGTCTTCGCCGCTGTTGAACTCCGTTCCGTCCGGGAAGTCCACGTCGCGACGCATCGCTGCCGAGGGAGCCTCGTCCACGGACGCGGAGGCGGAGCTGCCGCGCGACGGCCCCGAGCCGCCGTCGCGCGAGCACGACGCGGAGGCGGCGCCGGCGGGCCGCGACCCCGGCATCCGCGTCGAGGTGGGGGACGCTTCAGGGGGTGGCGGTTGCGGGCTCTCGGCTGGGGCACGGCGTTTGTGGAGGAGGTTTTTGGTGGGGAGGGGCGTCGGAGCAATTGAAGAAGAGAGGAGGCGGGGCCCAGCGCCTGGGGATTTGAAATGCCGGTTGGGAAGAAGGGAATGTAAGCGCCAGCAGCGGCCAGCTGGCGTAAGCGCCAGCGTGGCAGGGTCAGGCCAACCGCCTTTGCTTTCCGAAACGCTGAGGCGCTTGCCCTCGATCGCGCTCTCCGCACGGCAGACGGCACTGCGCCATGTCAACACGCGCGCGCCACGGGTTACCCCCGTCGTCCATGGCTGGCACCGGCCGGCGTCGCGTCCGCACCCCTGTTGGATGGCTGCGTTGCCATCGACGGCGTCGTGCTCGTGCCTGCTGATTGTCAGGGCCTCGGTTAGGTTGCCGCACCGTCCTTGGGCAGGCACGCCGGTGTCACGCGCGGTGCGACAGCCACATTGGATGCGTGACGTGTGTGTCCAGCAGGGCATTGTGGGGCCAGTGTGTGCGTTGGCCTCTGGGTATGAATACCCACGCCATGTAAAGGAGAAAACAGATTTTGGAATTAAAGAAAAAAAAGGAAATAGAGTGGGGGTCAGGGTTCTTTCCCTCCCCCAAGTTATCGCATCTGCTCTCCGATTTGCTCGTGTTCACGTCGCCGGCGATTGCCGCGGTTTAGGGATACGACAAATTGGTATCAGATTCGGGCGTTCCTCGACGCCGCTACCGTTCCGCCGCTCCATTCCCTTCTGGTCAGCCCGTCCCCTCGGTGCTTGACCCACTCCGCCGCGAATCACACGATTCCGGCGTCCTCCGCCCCGCTTTCCGACGACCGTCGCTAGCGGCCACCGCAAATCGCCGGTTAGCCAGTTCCGGCGCCGTCGACCACATCAATTTCGCGCCGCTTAGGTCTGTAGTGGATTCGAAGATACCGCGGCTAGGGACGGTGTGGTCTGCATCACGGGCGCGGCATCGAGCGATTCGGTGCTGTGCGTGGGCTTCGCAGTGCGACTGCTGTACTCCGGCGGCTTAGCGACCCTGCTCGGGCCTCATTGAGGTGCATCAAGTCGAGCAGCTGTTGCTCTGCTTACGGTGCAGTCGCCACGGCACCCCCTAAGCCCTCCGTGCAGACTCAGATCCTCCTCGGCCGGATGGAGGAGCGTTCACAGGTGGAGGACACTCATTGGGATCAGGTTATGGAGAGTTTGGATCTTCTGTTTGCGCGCGTCACCGACATTGGCCGCGATCAGCAACAGATCCGCGCTCAATTGACTCACAACACCGAGGTGATGGAAGGATATGGTCATGCTCAGGAGATTCTCACTCGCAAGGTGGAGGTTACGAGTCAGGTTGTGAACAAGTGGACCTCGGATTTCATAGGGACAGATGCGCCACGACAACCTCCTTCTCCGATTCATGTTCCTACAGGTGAGATCCATCCCATCCACCCCCAATTTCCTTCGGGTCGTCCAGTTTCTGACCATCAGGGGGGTAGTCGCACTTACATCCCTAAGCTCTCATTCCCTCGCTTTGATGGCCGCCATCCCAAAATCTGGCGAGATAAGTGCATGGATTATTTTCATATTTGCAATGTTCCTGAACACATGTGGGTCACTACTGCTTCATTGCATTTGGATGATAATGCTGCTAGTTGGTTTCAGATGTACAGGTTACAAAAAGGGGGGGTAGGTACTTGGTTACAGTTTGTTCTGGCAGTGGAAGAGCAATGATATCTGGGCTTTTGCAGTTGTGGATGCTCCTGAGTCCAAGGTTTCCTCAAAGGTACCTCCTGCTGTGCAGTCTTTGCTGGATTCATACTCAGATCTATTTGCTATTCCTACTACTCTTCCCCCACAAAGAGTACATGATCATGCTATCCCATTACATCCTACTGTTGTTCCTGTCAATGCTAGACCTTATAAGTATTCCCCAACACACAAATCTGAAATTGAGAAGCAAGTGAAAGACCTCTTGGCAGCAGGGTTGATTACTCACAGCTCTAGTCCTTTTGCTTCTCCTGTACTTTTGGTTCAAAAGAAAGATGGTAGTTGGAGATTTTGTGTTGATTATCGTAAACTTAATGATCTGACCATCAAAAATAGGTTCCCTATGCCAGTAATTGAGGAAATTCTGGATGAATTGTTTGGAGCCAAATACTTCACAAAACTGGATATGAGGGCAGGCTATCATAAGATCAGGATGGTGTTAGGGGATGAATATAAGACAGCCTTCAAGACACATCATGGCCATTATCAGTTCAGAGTGATGCCTTTTGGCCTTACAAATGCCCCAGCTACTTTCCAATGTCTCATGAATGATATTTTGGGTCCTTTCCTGAGAAAGTTTGTGCTAGTATTTCTGGATGATATTCTTATTTACAGCCCCTCTTTGGAATCTCATCTTAGTCATCTCAATCAAGTGTTTGACAAGTTGAGGGAACATCAGTTATACTTGAAGCACAGCAAATGCTCTTTTGCCCAGTCTCAACTTGAATATTTAGGCCACATCATATCTGCTGAGGGAGTGGCTACTGATTCTTCCAAAACCAGTGCTATGTACAACTGGCCTACACCCACTAGTTTCACTGAGTTAAGGGGATTCTTGGGGTTGACAGGCTACTATAGAAGATTTGTCAAGAACTATGGTCTGCTGGCCAAGCCACTCACTAATTTGTTGAAATGCAAACAGTTTGTGTGGTCTACAACTGCCCAAAAGGCTTTTGTTAGTCTGAAGGAGGCAATGGTAACTACTCCAGTTTTGGGCCTTCCTGATTTCACCAGTCCTTTTATTGTGGAAACTGATGCTTGTGACAATGGTATTGGAGCAGTGCTCATCCAACATGACAAACCTTTGGCTTTTCTCAGCAAAGCATTAGGACCTACACACATACACTTGTCCATATATGAGAAAGAGTTTTTGGCATTAATTATGGCTGTGGAAAGATGGTGTCCTTATCTGCAGCTACAAGAGTTCTTGATACGCACTGACCACAAAAGCTTGGCATATCTCACTGAACAGAACCTTCATTCTGAAATGCAACGTAAAGCTATGACTCGCATGATGGGGCTTCAATTCAAGGTAGTGTATCGACAAGGCAAAGAGAATGTTGTTGCTGATGCTCTCTCCCGTGTTGGGCACCTCATGTCTCTGCAAGCTGTATCTATGTCCCACCCAGCCTGGCTGCAAGAAGTTTCCAATTCGTATAGAACTGACAGCTTGGCTCAACAACTGCTTACTCAGCTTGCCATTCATAGTCCTGATTCAGCTGGCTACTCTCTTCAGAATGGTCTCATTCGATTCAAAGGCAGATTGTGGATAGGTAACAATTCTGCACTACAAACTAAAATTATTGCAGCATTTCATGCTAGCCCCATTGGAGGTCATTCTGGCATTACCGCTACCTATCATCGCATCAAGGGTCTCTTTTATTGGAAAGGGCTGAAGCAAGCAGTAGAAAGTTTTGTTCAGCAATGTGATGTGTGTCAGCACACACATGATCACCCAGCTGGTTTACTACAGCCACTCCCTATCCCTATGGGTGCTTGGCAGGACTGGTCCATGGATTTCGTGGAAGGTTTACCAGTTGTGGAAGGCTATTCAGTAATCTTGGTGGTGGTCGATCGTCTGACCAAATATGCTCATTTTTTGCCGGTCAGACATCCCTACACTGTGCAATCGATTGCCAAGTTACTACTGGATCAGGTCATTCGATTGCATGGATTTCCCACTACAATCGTCAGTGATCGTGATAAGATATTCCTGAGTTCTTTTTGGAAAGAGCTGTTCAAGCTACATGGTACACAATTGCTTATGCGCACAGCATATCATCCCCAAACCGACGGGCAGACAGAGCGGGTGAATCAATGTCTGGAAATGTTCTTGCGCTGTTCAGTGCATGATAAACCCAAACAGTGGAAAGCTTGGCTGCCTTTGGCTGAACTTTGGTACAATTCATCATATCACTCGGCTCTCGGCTATTCACCCTTCAAAGCATTATATGGTCGCGATCCTATCATGCCAACGGTGCCACCTGAAACTTCAGATGCTTCCACCACAGTTGCTGAGTTACTTGCCACTCGTCAGGAACAGTTACTTATGTTGAAGGAGCAATTGGCTCGCGCTCAGAATCGTATGAAAGACATATGCTGATCGTAACCGAGTTGAGCGTCACTTTCAAGTCGGAGAACAAGTGCTACTGAAGTTACAACCGTATGCTCAGTCCTCGGTGGCTAATCGACCATTTCCTAAGTTGGCTTTCAAATACTTTGGGCCCTATTCTGTTACAGAAAAGATCGGTGCAGTGGCTTATCGCTTGGCTTTACCTGCTGATTGCAAGATACACGACGTCTTTCATGTCTCCCAATTGAAACCGTTTACTGCTAACTATTCTCCAGTGTATTCAGATGTGACCAAGATAGCTCACCTGGATACGGTCACGCTTCAACCGGAGGCAATTCTGGAGCGTCGGTTGGTCAAGAAGGGAAATGCTGCCATTCCACAAGTACGGGTCAAATGGTCCCACCTGCCAGCGGATTCAGCGACATGGGAGGACTTGTATGTGCTACGCCAGCGATTTCCTACATCTGCTGCTTGGGGACAAGCAGTCTCTCCAGCGGGGGGAGGTGTCACGCGCGGTGCGACGGCCACATCGGATGCGTGACATGTGTGTGTCCAGCGGGGCATTGTGGGCCCAGTGTGTGCGTTGACCTCTGGGTATGAATACCCACGCCATGTAAAGGAGAAAACAGATTTTGGAATTAAAGAAAAAAGGAAATAGAGTGGGGGTCAGGGTTCTTCCCCTCCCCCAAGTTATCGCATCTGCTCTCCGATTTGCTCGTGTTCACGTCGCCGGCGATTGCCGCGGTTTAGGGATACGACAGCCGGCCGCCGTCGCGCGCACCAGAAGACGCTGCACGACGAGCTACCATGCCGGCCAGGCCGTCAACTACCATCACGGCGACGACGGCGTGCTTTCTGCCACGGCGTTCTGTGTCTCTGCAACCTCAAGCAGTGGCCACGGAGCCGGTGGCGGTGTCCACTGATATATGTTACTTCATCCATCATGGATCTTCCTTGAATCTACCATTGTGCCTACATCAGACTGCATGCAAACGAGGAGGACTTCTCTCTTCTACCATAAGGACAGTGTGAGCAAGACATTCCGAGTGCTGCAAATTAAAATGACATGACATTTTGTGCCCATGCTATCGCTAACGGGCAACAACGTAGATACAACTGAATGGCCTACTAACCACAGAAGCCTTTGCAGCAACTTCACAAGTAAAACTCTATTTGCGACAGGTGTATACATGCATTTGAATTTAAGAGGTTGCTAAATATCCTTTTGTTTGCTCTAGAAAACTTGAGTGATAGCATGCGCACAGGAAGCATGCAACCTTGCAAGTGACAAGCCCTACTGTCATGGACGCACTTGACAAGCCTATGAAGGAAACCTCCCAACACATCTGAACAATGACATCTCGTTTACTTTAGCTAGAATTTCGTGGAAAATGTCTAAGTCAAGCAAAATAAGACATAGCCCAATGGTTTACCCACTACTGCAAAAAAAGGTTTGTAGGGGCGGGTGCGGCGTCCGCCCCTGCTTTTCACAGCTAAAATAGCTGTTTGCAGGGGACAGGTGCGGCGTCCACCCCTAAAATGTATTTTCAGGGACGGGTGAGGGGGTCACCCGCACCTACGACAGAATAAAAAATTAAAAAAAGCCTGCTGCCCGCTGCTGGGGCCTGCACCGTCGCTGCCCCTGGCCGCACGCCAGCGGCCCCAGATCCGCGGCCGCTTGGCCCGCCAAGCCGGTAGCTCTCGCCTGCACCGCCGCGCCGCTCGGCCGCCACGCTCGCAACTCTCGCCTCCTTCGGCGGCGGACAGGCGGGCGCGCGCAGCCTCCGCGTCGCCAACGTGCTCGCGCGGCGGTCTCTATGAGGAGCTTCTCCAACGGGAGGGAGGTGTCCTAGACCAGGGGGTCTTCGCGCCGCCGCCGGGGAGGCTCGCCGCGGCCGTGGTCGCCACGCCACAGTCGCCGCCGCCGCTCACTGCGCCAAGGACCCCGCCGGCCGCCGCCCAGATCTGCGGGCTTTCCATGGAGGCCCAGATCCGCCGCCATAGAGGCCGCTGCGGGAGCCCGCCTCGCCGCCGGCCACGCGGTAGCTGCTCCTCCCCGCAGGCCGACGCGGGAGGCCGCCGCGGGAGCTGCCCCTCCCCGCCGCCTGCTGCGGGAGGCCGCCGCAGGAGCCCCCGCTCATGGTCAGGAGTGAAGAGAGAGATGACCGAGGTGAGACAGAAGGAGAGATAGAGAATAGGAGAGAGAGGGGCTGAGAGAACGAGAGGTCAGGGATAAGATAAGGCCGGGCTGCACCCGCTTCTCTCGTTTGAATTCTTTATGGCTGGGTCACCCGCTTCATTCCAATTTTTCAAGGTGGAGGTGCCCGCTTCAGTGTGTTCGAATTTTTCAGGGGCGGGGAAGGGATGACCCGCCCCTAGAGATACCACCATTTGTAGGGGCGGGTGATGGGGTGATCCATGCCTAAAAATATATTTTTAGGGACGGGTCGGATGCTACAGTAACTCTGGTTTATTTGTAGCAGCATGTGAAATTTTGGTCTGCCCCTAAAAAAATTCACGGTGTTGCTGCAAATCGTTTTTGTAGTAATGACCACTACTAACAATTGTCACGACTCCTCTCTCTCTCTCAATGCAGTATTTAGAACCTAGAGAGAGAGGATCTAACAAGAGGCACACACGAACAAGACAGAAATCTAGATTGAATTACAACTCACAAATTCCTCCAATGGAGAAAGTCCAGTTGGATGATTTGGCATGTGATTGAAAGCAAATTCTGCATGAGATAAAATTTTACGCCATTGTTTGGGGTTGTCACCAACAAGAGCACGCAGCATATTGCCCAAGCTCCTATTCACAAAATCGGTGTGACCATCTATTTGTGGATGATAAGCTATACTGAAATTCCTCCATAAATATCGCTAAAAATTAGACAAACTCAGTATATCGATCTGAAGTAATACTTCATGGGATACCTTGGAAGCACACAAACTCATGAATGAACATATGAGTATATGCCAAGCCGGCGCGCGGCCAAATGGACTACCACTTAAAAAACAAGCAGGTTAATTTTAAAATATTAATCGAAAAATTTGAAAATAAAAAATTCCAAGTCCGAATGAGGCAAAACATTTACAATCTGTTCAAGAGATTTTATTTGCTTTTATCTAAAATATTTACTGAAATGATTTTGTGTTATCAAATTTAATTCTTGATTTCTAAAAGTTTCAAAAACAATTATAGTGCATTTTTGCCACGAAGCGTTTTCTAGAAAAATCTCTAGGCATCATATTAAGGTAGTATAATCTCATTTTTTGTTTTTGTATACATCGAAAAGGTCGTGAAGTTCTCTTGGCAGGTATCTCGTGAAATCAACAGGAGAATCTACTCCGGCGAGACTTGCTAGCCGTCGATGTGTCATCGAAAGGATCGAATCGTCACCATATCCTTTCCCACGACCACCCCGCGCCGGTCGGCTCGCCTCGCCGGCTTCCCACCCACCGGACCACCACGCTCCACAGCACCACCACCGCGCGCAGCCATGGCGTCCTCATCCTCCACCTACCTCATGCTCCCCTGCTCCCGCGCTCCCCTGGCTCCATTCCCAAGGCCACTGCCGAGCCCCCATGTCGCGAGGCCCGCTTTGGCCGGCATCACCAGGGGCGCCAGAGCCGGTGACCCTCTGTTCAGCGCCGCCGCGTGCCGCACGGCAGGGCGGCCCAGGGGGTGGGCCCAAATATGCCGGGACTCCTCACTCCAGGGTCCACCCGGCGCCGGCTCTCCTGCGCAGGAACAAGAGGATAAGAAGAAGGAAGAGGCGGTGGCGGGGGCAGCAGCACGGATTGCGAGTGGTAGTGGAAGCGGAGGTGGGAAGCTGAGCGACTGGACCACGTCGGTGCTCCTCTTCGGCATCTGGGCGGGGCTCATGTACTACGTCTTCCAACTCGCGCCCAACCAGACACCGGTACGGGATTCAGTATGCTCTGTTGTGAAATGTGGATTGGAAATTTGGAATTCCCTTGCTACTGCTTGTCAGTGACGATAATAGGTTTTAGTTTCGCGCATTTACATAGCTTCTGTCTTCTGAAGTCGATTCTCACTAGAGTTGCTTAGCATCACATGCTCTTGATTGCGCTATCTGGCAAAATGTTACTATGTCCCATGATATGGTTGCCCAGCCTGCACTGCTCCCTCCATGGCATCTCCACCCACCACCTATGGTTTTGATTGGATTGGCAGGGGGAAAAGCCGTAATTCATTTATCCAGGCCCAATATGTAGCTATCTACCAAACACAGCAAACTAGGATGCACTTTTGAAGGAAACTTCTACAAGACTGTGAGGAGGATTAATTGATCAGTTATTAGGTGGTTTTCAGTAGTTCTGCAGTATCTTAATCCTGCACCATTTCATATGTGATGTAATTGGCCAGTATCAACTAAGACAATCATGATCAACTGAGATATTTTGGAATTAAGTTCGAATAAACTCCTGATATTTTGGAAATCTCTGTTCTTCATGAAATGTGTGCCCATTGATTCTGCATTCTTCAAAATACTGATTGTTCCGGTTGCTGCCTGTTTGGATGCATGCCTCCTAAAATCATGCTATCTTCTGCAAAGGGTGTCTATGTGTTGCAGGAACTAATCACATGCTGGATGCATAGACTTATTTTTTTATCTATGTTCCTAACTTGGCATAGATCTAAACGACATGTACTTGTGTTTTCAGCATATGGAGAAATAATGCTAATTTGTGACTCCACTCTGGCTGCAGTACAGAGACACATACTTCTTGCAGAAACTTTTAAATCTGAAAGGTGATGATGGCTTTCGAATGAATGAAGTTCTTGTGGCTCTATGGTACATTATGGGCCTCTGGCCACTAGTCTACAGTATGTTGCTTCTTCCTACTGGCAGAAGGTAAGAATAATATTGTATTTAATTTATCTTATGTCATTGTTTACGTGTGTGTTTTTAATTTGCCATGTGCATTCAGCTCATGCTGTATGAATGTTCTATAGTTAATTAGTGATGAAGGCTGTGGTGTACATGCTTGCAATTTTTTTGATCTTATTGGGTTGATCTTAAAGCGTTCATTAATCCTTGGTACAGTTGTTAAACCAATATGGTCCTGATGAAAAATGATCTACAATAACAATAACAATAACAATAACAACAACAACAACAACGCAGAGATGGTCCTTTGTGTGTGACAAAAAATGACCAACAGCAACACTGCCTTCCCAAGCAAGCTGGGGGTAATAGTTAGATTCTCTTGCATGCTGTTGTAATAACACCTTGTACTGTAAGATCATTTAAATTGTTATATTGATATGCTGATATAGTGATAGTTAAATGCCGCATGACTTGTAGAATCTTTATTTTATGGAATAAGCCAACCCAAACAACTTTATTGCCCAGCATGCTGTTGAACTAGCCTACTGTGTGCTGCTTTTTTCCCACTGGGAGAACAGAAATGAATATGTGAATTTCCAAATCTATGAAATGGCCCATTTAATTAATTGCTAATTAAGTTGTATACTAAAGAACCATATCACATTTCATTTGTATTCTATCTTTTTTTATTGTGTTTGAATAATGTATTCAGGTCAGCTCTTACAGAACAATTCATGACATGTTCTTTAACTAATAAAATGTTTGTAATCATCTTCTATTCAGAAGATAATGTTATGGACCCCTCCCATAACTGCAATGTTTTCACGCTTCTCATGGACTGCAATTATTTTAGCCATATAGTTCATGTGAATTACATTCACATCCTTCTGGATCTTTTCAAAAAAACCAGGGCTGCTCCCGTATAAGGAGCGAATTACATTCACCTCCTTTTGATAGTACATTGTCACTATTATATTGTAGATTACTAAATTCATGATTCTTCCTATCTTTTGTGTATGTATATGTGTATGGATGTAAATGTAATATATTCTCGTTTCTCACTAGCATGTATAGGACAGTGCCTATATTTGCATCGACTAGAAATGGGTGGTCGTCTCAAAACTTAAAACTGGACATATCTATGTCCAAATTTTGGAGATACTAGTCATTTTGCATTTATTGTTCTCCTTGCCACTCATATGATTTTTTTTTTCATGAGTACAAGTTTTCATGGTAAAAATACACATCAGAAGAAAAAATATGATTGTAGCAGCAAGTTTTTTCTATGGTACTGTCTTCTCTATTAATAATCTAACAGTAAAATTGTACTGCAGTTCCAAAAGCAAGATTCCTGTATGGCCATTCCTGGTTCTTTCATGCATTGGGGGAGCATATGCTTTGATTCCATACTTTGTCCTATGGAAGCCTCCTCCACCTCCCATTGATGAAGATGAAATTGGGCAATGGCCATTAAAATTTCTTGAGTCAAAGTTAACTGCAGGAGTACGCTTTAGCTTTACTTCATTATGTTTCACACTATATTGGGTCATTATTGACTATTTCTTTCAAATCATTCTACAGGTGGTGTTTGCCCTGGGCATTGGACTGATTATATACGCAGGCAAAGCTGGTGGTGATGATTGGAAGGAATTCATTCGATACTTTAGGGAGAGCAAGTTTGTAAGTTCTGCAGCATGGTCTTGACTGAAAGAGTAATAACAAATGTTATGTCATATTATAAAGTAAATTGTTGCACTATTGACTTTCATATATTTACATATATCCCGGATATTCATCAATTTTAGTTAGTTGTTGCTTTGACACCCCTAAACAATTTTGACACTTAGTGGTGGAACACAGAGAAACATTCCAGAGTTTCAATTTGCTGATGATGCCATAATTTCTTTCTCTCACTGGTTCACTTCCATGCATTTCATCAAAATGGATCTAATCATTACTGTGAGGGTCGAATTAACCTTTCATTTCTTTTATGTCATGTATCAGATTCATGCCACCTGCCTTGATTTCACTTTGCTATCGACCTTCTCACCATTCTGGGTCTACAATGACATGACAGCGCGACGATGGTAAGCACGAAAGCACTAATGCTTAACATTATGTAGAAATGTGTTTTATTTTTTATTTTAAACAAATATTGTGTAGAGAAGTTGTATGATAGACTTTACAGTGCCTGAGTTAAATGATAGCAATGAAAACATTCATCACATGAGAGTGAGACTAAGCTAATGCTTGGCTTTATCCTTTGCTTAACAGGAAAAATGGTTCATGGCTTCTGCCGCTTGCACTGATACCTTTTGTGGGGCCCTCACTGTACCTTCTATTACGCCCATCACTTTCTTCTCTGCTGGCAGCATCTGTTTCACCATCTGATGAAATTCAGAAATAATTAGCGTCTAACTTATAGCCAATGAAGATTTTGGTTGTGATCAGATGTCATGTGTAGGTTGATCTGGAGATTTGACTTGTAAGCCTGAATGCTATGTCTATGTGATCTGGAGAAAATCCACAGTTTTGCATGTCGATGCAGTATTCAAACTTGAAAGCATGTCTGGACAGGGAAGTCATTCTCTACAATATCTTCTCCTGGGCTCCTGACAAATTATCGAGGTTATACTCATGGAGTATTCAGCAATGTTTCAACCCATGAAGACAAGCAATTTATAGTATGGAGCAAGTACTCCGTATTCGGATATTATACTGCTGTATTGGTTGTATAGAAAATGTTCTGTTACAGTGACCCATATGTAAGAAGCCAGAGCAGCGGTACAGACTGATGAATAGCTAACCACTGATTGCTATTCAGATTATGATAATCTATAAGTTGTGGAGGAGGTGCTTTCAGATTATAATCTGTCCTAACAAACTACCCATCGTATTTGGGTAGAAATTACGCACTAATACCATTACATACACCGAACTGGTATTTCGTTTTCTCCCACCTGTTTGGCCTCCTCCTTATCTCCCTCTCCTCCTTTCCTCAATTTCCCTCCCAACTCGTTGAGATCTGGACGGATTCCAGCCCAAATAGCCAGCTGCTTAAGATTGCACGACGCCTCCTTCATGTTGCAACTGCAATTCTGTTGTTGATTTCGGATTAGTTTGTTGACACCCAAAATTGGCAAATACTGAGTATGCTGGACAATCTGGGCGAACCGGTCGGACCGGTCATGTAAACTAGTCAGACCGATTTGGGTAACAATGTGAAAATGCCAATTGGACTGCACCAGTGCGTAGATCTCATCGAGACAATCGAAATGCATATATAGAACATCCAATTTGGACTACGGATGAGGAAGTTATGCTCCCGGAAGATCTGCACCCCGGTCAGACCGATCCATAGACCGGTCCGAAACGCCCAATCCGAGTTAGGAGTTGTATTTTGATATGGAATTTGTTAGGGTTTCGACTCCTAATGGTACAGACCTCCCCACCCTAGCGTTTCCAACCGAATTGAGGGCATCTCAATTGAATCAATACATTTATCCTTTACTTTTATCTCTAAACCCTAGCTTTTCCAACCCCTTGTTGTTCTTCGCTCGTCTCTACGGTGTTCGAGGGCGTTTTGGGTGGCCTATTGAACAAGGACAACCCTAGATCTGCGAGCTCCGATGTGGTCCCTCCCGAGCTCGCGGTTTTAGGTTTCCGCGACGTCTCTGCCTCAACCGGTCTGCAGAATCGGTCTGACCAGCCTGCGCAGGACTTCGCTGGTGAGGATCGTTTGCGATCCGCGCGTGCTAGCGTTTTCGTGTGTTGACCAGATTTGCGTCAACATATTTTGGCGACTCCACTGGGGAAGAAGAAATCTTCATCGGCAGCCATGGCCGGTGATGTAGCAGATGCATCTAAGATAGACCCCGAGGACATCATCGATGCTGAGTACGACAACATACCTGGGAAGTGTCGCATGCAATTCGAGGCCCAGCTCAAGAGGGAGCACGAAGAGGCCACGAGGAGATTGCTTGCATGCTACGAGAGGACTCGGCAAGGCGTGATCCAGAAGCATGAATTCATCATGCTGTCGAACCCATCTACTTCCACGACAAGCAATGTAAGCATTGCCAGCCGATTTTATTAATCAGTTTGTAGATGCTCTCGAGAAGAGAATTGATAAATCTACACGAGTATTTTCTATTAGAATTAATAATCAATTTCAAGCCTCGACTAAGGGTAAAGGTGTGGATCATAATTATTCTACTGGAACCCTTAACCCTAGTTTATCGGCAGCATCCGCATCTATATCACAACTGTTGTATAGTATGTCACCGAACTATTTCGCTGGGCAGTCACTGCCACCACGTTCGGCCCTAACAAACATGGCCGAACCAGTCAGACCGGTCCAACCGACTGATTAGACCGGTGTGACGGTGATCAGCCCGGCAACACCAACACTGTTTGCATCAGTTCCTTGTTCGGCTGGCCATTGCCGAATGAATGAATTGACAAATTTTGATTCCTCATATATTACTGTAGCATGCAGTGTGCCGCCTATTTTTCACGAGGATCGAGTGTCCATCTTGGGCCGATTCCGGACAATGTGCATAATAATATGTTAAGGCATGCACCCGTTAGTTATCTACAAACGATGTCACAAACTAATCCCATTACACATCGTCTAACTTCTAACGCACAAGCATCTATAAGTAGAAATTATGAAGCCGATCTTACTGGAATAAAAGAAGATCTGGCTAATATGTTTTAAGCCAAACTCGGAGTGGATATGATTAGATCTCGTTTGCATTAAAAACGATATCCCGATGACTTCGATTTGGTTTCTTATCCTGTTGGCTGGTGTGTTCCTGATTTGATAAAATTCAACGATGATGATAATACAACAACTTGAGAACACATTAGTCAATATATGGCCCAACATGGAGAACCTAGTTCTAGGGATGCTTTGCGTGTTCGCTTGTTTTCTTTGTCTTTGACTGGAACTGCTTTCTCTTGATTTTCTTCATTGCCTCCAAATTCGGTCCACTCGTGGAACGAATTAGAACAAAAATTCCATGATCACTTTTATAGTGGAGTCAATGAAGCGAAATTGACATATTTGACATTGGTTAGACAGGGTAGAGATGAGTCCATCCATGATTACTTTAGAAGATTCAAAGATGTAAAAACTCGATGTGTTAATTTTTCAATTTTTGAAAGGGATTTGGCTAGTTGGGCTCTTGGTGGTTTGTCTTCTCCTTTTAAAGAAAAGCTCGAAGGTTATGATTATCCTTACATTAGTCAACTTCAAATTAGAGCTTTGCTCCAAGAGTCCAAATTTAAAAAGGCCAAAGAAACTTGTGAGACCCATCATTCCAACACATATTGATTGTGAATCCGATAATTCGAACGATGGGAAAAAAGGAAGTTTATGTTGCTGAGCTTGTATGGTCTTCTGAGGCTATACCTTATTCTTATTCATCACTTAAGCCGATTCAAAAGAATCGGCAAGAAGAAGCTCGTTTTACTTTTGATGTTTCTAAATGTGATTGCATATTTGATGAATTGCATAGGAATGGAAACATCAAATTGTCTCATGTCATACCGCCGCTTGAGAAATTAAAGCGGCGTGCATATTGCAAGTGGCATGATTCTTCTTCTCATGCAACCAAGAATTGCAACATTTTCCATCGACAGATACAATCAGCCATTAATGAAGGACAATTGGCTTTGCATGAGACTCTAGTTGACAAGGCGTCATTCCCTGTTCACATCATTGATTTGAGCAACGCAAAAGTGCTCATTCGGCCGGAACCGAAGGAACTAAAGGGAAAAATGTGATCATTGGTGAAGAAAGGGCGAAACATGTCAACGACAAGATTCTGGCTAGAGTAGTGATGTTAGAAAAGGCTTCAGATGGCAAGGAGTCATTGAGAACTACTTTGAAAGCTACAAGACCAGGGGGTAAGCAAGTTTCTCGCAGAACTTGAGTGGGCCTATCACTCAGGTGTGGCCGGTTAGACCAGCCTCTTCGACCGGTCGGACCGGTCATCTCCAGGGCTGACCCGAAACATTCAAGCCCAAGTGTTCGAAAGTGGGTAGTTGGAAGGTGAATGAATGAAAGGTGCAAGGAGAAGTTGTGAAGCAGAAGCTAACCTTTGATCAGTTGCTTAACAAGTATGCAAAGGCCGTTCCAAAGGATCGGTTGTTGAAAAGGACACCAAGGGCACCTCTGCATCAAGGCAAACCTGCATCACCTAGACGATTCAGCAAGCGCAGAGATGATGTCACCACCATGTTCCCTCCTCAGAAGGTGTATCCTACTATGACATGGGCGCCGCTGACATCAGATTCTTCTCGCCCAGCGTGGGAGCACGAAGGGATTTGGATGCAATGCTATCCGATGCCACATCCACCATCTCACCCGAGGGGAGGGAACTTCAGAAAACCTGTGTTTGACAGGTTATCGCAACCGGTGCATGACTGATTGGGCTCTCACCAATCAGGTCCAAGGCAAAAGCCTACATTGGTCACACCGGTCCAGAACCGGCTAGACCGGTGCCATCAGGGATCAGGTCAGTTTCATTCTCCAAGATAGGTGTATCGTGTCAAGGAGAAGAAAGAAGCGGTACAATCCACTATTGATTTAGAGAAGATCAAATCCGATGCTATTGTGCAGATCAGCAACATCAAGGTGGTTGTCAATGAGGAGGGCACAAGACCGATGGTTCTTGGTAAATCGGTTGATACTTCTGTCCAGAGGTTGATCATGGCTGGTGATCATGAGGCCAGCAGCAGCAACATTACAACATCGAAGTGCCTTCAACCAAGATGGTGTCCATTTGGGTTGACTCGTACTCAAAAGAGGAAGCTGCAGTGCCTATGATGTCAAGAGAAGAAGGGACAGGAGGCTGAAAAACTGAAGGCTGGGCAATTTAACAAATGCAGGCCCATCATCCCTCCGAGCAAGGTGTGGCAGGTGAAGTCAACTGACCAGCAAGCCGGACCGATCGGACCGCCCTTACCGACCGGTCAGACCGGTACAACCGATCGGTTTGAGTGCCCTGACCAACCGGTCAGACTGGTTCAGCCTGTAGTTGAGCAGAAGCCGAATCAGAAACTCCCATTTTGGCTTCTTGTAATGGAGAAATACTACTGGCACCTTTAGTACAAGATAATGAGGAGCTAGTGGATCATGAGGCTACGGTAAGAATGCAGCAACGTGGAGCTCAACGAGACTTTAGTGCTCGGGGGACAAAAAATCGGCAAATGGTAATTTACCTCATGAAATTTCTATTCAATAGATCAGTTTGCAAAGGGTTCTCAAGGCTTTTTATTATGTTTTGAAGTCTTGAACTGGTTCAAAAATTTAATATTAGCAAATAAAGTCGAATTAGAAATTTTTATATTCGAGCTATAAAGTTTGCAAACTGTCAGTGAGAAAAAATAGAGATACTTTAAAACAATGATCATCAGGTCATCATGTTCAAAAGATAATTCATGCTAAAGATCGATGTTCAATAATGCAAGGGGGTACATTATGAACAAACCGGTCTAAGTGCCATTGACACTAATCTGACCAGTTGGGCTGCTACTTCGGCTATTGAGGTTTCATAACTTATTGAGGCCATGGTTAGTAGTTAAAAAGCTTGTTGTTGGACATTTGCATAATTGAAGATATATTGGAAGACAAGGTGAAAAAAATCAGAAGGGTTCAAGAGTAATCTGGCCATGATCCAATCAAGATATTGTGGCGACCGATTAACTTTATAGCAATTCGGTCATTCTATGCATCCCTAGCTTACAAGTGTGAGAATGATTTTCAATTGGTGTTTCAAGAATTCACAGCCGAGGTAATAATGTACTCAGGCTTGGCTCGGCATGAAGCAGAATTGAGGTAAGGATATTGAGCATAATCAAATGACATGACCGATATACATTATCGCCCTTGAAAGCAAGGCATGATTGGCACAGGTGCTTCTCATTGTTTCAGTGCAAATTTTTTTCGATAAAGGTTTCTCCCTGCTTTTAAAGAAAGCATATAGGTTTGATACAAGCATTCAGGGTCGGGGTTACCGACTTACAAAAGAAGCACCAAATACAAAGGATTTCATGCTAAACGACTACAAGAGTTCTCAAGCATGGGTAGAAAGAAGAAACTAGAACAGGTCTTGCGATGGTGGGCGATCTCGGACTTTCTCCAGGAACTCCTCACACCATCTTTTCGTCTAAGATCTCCATCCATCTAGGGTAATTTTGTCAGCCTCTCGGAGCAGCACCTGCCATCGCTGTAAGACAGTATCAAGTTTAAAGAGGACTTCAGTCGGTAGTTTAAGGAAAACCCCCTTCAATAGCTATCTTGTTTCGAATATTCCAAAGAACCCAAAACACCCCAGCTATAACGAAACATTTTAAGTCATAATTTCGACACCCAAGAGGGAGCCACTCTTCCAACAGGTCCTTCATCGACATGGAGATTTTATTCCACCCAGTGCTTCCTTCACACAAACCCATGTAAATTGTGCAAGTGGGCAGGTAAAACCCAGTGCAATTTTGGGCTTTGAGAAATGTTTCTTGGTACGCAAGCTTTACCAAGAAATAGGGGGGGGCATATTTTGACACCCAAAATTGGCAAATACCGAGTTTGCTGGACAATCTGGGTGAACCGATCAGACCGGTCATGTAAACCGGTCAGACCGAT
Organism: Panicum virgatum; assembly: GCF_016808335.1. Lineage (NCBI taxonomy): Eukaryota > Viridiplantae > Streptophyta > Magnoliopsida > Poales > Poaceae > Panicum > Panicum virgatum. The sequence continues at coordinate 30,968,599 of NC_053150.1, read as the reverse complement.
GTGGGTATCAATGTCAAAATGCCAATTAGATTGCACTATTGCGTATATCTCATCAAGACGATCAAAATGCATATATAGAGCGTCCAATTTGGTCTCCAAATGAGGAAGTTATGCCTCCCGGAAGACTTGCACTCCGGTTTTACCGGTCAGACCAGTCCAGGACGGTCGGACGGGTCCATAAACCGGTCAGATCGGTCCGAAATGCCCAATCCAAGTTAGGAATTGTATTTTGACATGGATTTTGTTAGGGTTTCGACTCCTAATGGGTACAGACCTCCCCACCCTATATATATGAAGGGCCACGACCAATTGAGGGCATCCCAATAGAATCAATACATTTATCCTTTACTTTTATCTCCAAACCCTAACTTTTCCAACTCATTGCTGTTCTTCGCTCGTCTCTAAGGTAATCGAGGGCGTTCTGGATGGCCTGCTGACTCTAGGACAACCCTAGATCTGCGAGCTCCGATGTGGTCCCTCCCGAGCTCGCGGTTTTAGGTTTCTGCGGCATCTCTGCCTCAACCGGTCTGACTGGTCTGTAGAACTGATCTGACCGGCCTATGCAGGACTTCACTGGTGAGGATCTTTTGTGATCCGGCATGCTATCGCTTTCATGTGTTGACCAGATTTGCGTCAACACAGTTGTGTATGTTTTTTTTTTTCATATCCTATCATGTATGTTGATTTGGGATCGATTGTCTTTGTTTGTAGAAATGATTTTGGATGAATTGTCTACATTTGAGGATCGTTTTGTCTGTGAATTTTAGGATCGGTCAGTTCGGTCGGAATTGAAGACCGAGCAGAACTGATAAAAGCTGAAGTCGATTGTCTCAATAAAATGATGGAACCAATAGGTTCTGATTTTCAGGTAACCAAATTTTATAGATAACCCAGGAACCAAACCCATAAGTTCGATCTAATCGAGTGCCTATGCCTGTTTGTATTCATGGTATTACTACATTTCAGCAAACGATATAGTTAGTTGAGAGTATATATCATCTAGTATTACTCAATCCATTTTAATATTTGTAATATGCTAATTAGTGTATTGTAAAACTAATTAGCTTATTCGAGTACTATTTGGAACACGAAAACCTAATCTCACTTTCTCTATCTTGAAATATAAGGTATTTTGCTTTGTTCTAAGTTAAATCAATATAAATATGATCAAATCTACAGAGAAGAAAATTAACACGTACTTCCTCCATCCCGCAAAGACTGTTCGTTTAGAAAAATTTAGACATACTACTAGTACTGGAAAATGACTATATTACCTCTAATTAGCTATAGAAGTTGTGATTGAAGAACATGTTGTTTATTTGGTTCCCTAGATCCTGAACAAATGCAAATGCATCAGAATCATAAAAGTTACATCTTGTCAGTGTTTTACTAGGATACCCTTAGGTAGAGAGATGATCGTGGGGGATCGCCGAGATCAGGGACACGATGGTGCAAGCAACACAAGAGTTCAGACAGGTTCGGGCCATAGATGTTGCGAAATACCATACGTCCTGTGTGGATTGTATTGCCTTGTGTGTAGCGATATGCGTCAAGAGATGTCTCTTAATGAGAGGGATCCCTGCTCGCTCTTATATAGACTGAGGGAGTAGGGTTACAGGGAAACCTTAAGTCGGTGGAGGTCTAAGGACTTACCCGAACACTACTCGAGTGGTTTCCAACCATTCCAACTAGTTCCTAAGCCTACACGACTAGTTACATGACACATGAGTACAAGGCATGCTCTATCCTATACATGGCACTGATCTGTGCCACATCAGGTACCTTGTGGCCTCGGGTCTGACAAGCCCCCGAGCTCTACGTAGCTAAGCAGTCGCAAGTCTTTGAGTACTTCCGAAGCCAATGCTGGGTGGTTCATGAACTTCACGCAGATTGAGCCTTTCGAGTACTTCCTGATCTGCGCCGAGGCTGCGTGGTGCTCCTGCTCGAGTAGTCTTGACGCCCTCGGGTAGAAAATCCTTAAATATAGAGTGCGACGGAAAATTGCACTCCATCAAGTTGCCCCCGAGTCTTGGGTTGAATCGAAGATTCAGGCCGAGGGTAAATCTTGAATTTGGCTGATTTAACTTTCAAATAAGTCTAGAAAAATAAATTCCGGGTGACACGTACCCAGTAACCCCCGAGCCTTGAATCCAAATTCTAGATTTGGAAAAAGGATCCAAAACTATCATGGCATTCTCGGAATTGTCCCATCTTTTTCGGGACGAGTCCCTGAAAAGATGGCGCCACGCCTGTTGGACTGGCGAGATAAGTGCGCACAGTGAGGAGTACTTTGACTTCCCCAAAATTACCATCTTTGCCATCGCACGGTATAGTTAGCCTAGTGGTGACTTAGGGTTAAAGTCATTTGCCTGTTGAGTTCCTTAACACTTTCTCCGCCGCCACCACCATTCTTAGATCTACATCCTTCATTCCTTCTGAGCTTGCTTCCTCCCTTCCCGTCTTGAGCCCTCGATCTAGGAACCCAATCGCTAAATTAGAGATGGGCGGAAAGAAGGATGCACCGAAGGGGAAGGCCCAGGAATCTTCTCCCTCCACCGGGGAATGAAAAAAAAAAAGAAAGTGCACCGATTCCACCCTCCTCCAACTCGTGGAGGAGAGTCTGCTTGAGCCTCGCAAAGTATTTCAGCGGAGGGAATCTGTTTCGGACGCGGCTCCTTTTGAAAACGTAGATGAACTTGTCTTGTTTCAACAGTTTATAGAGTGCGGTCTTACTCTTCCAGCCTCTTATTTCCTTCGAGGCTTGTTTTCTTTCTATGTCCACCATCTAAATCCCAATTCTATTCTTCACCTCTCTATTTTTGTCCATTTCTATGAGGCATTCCTTGGAATGCAGCCTCACTGGAATTTATTTTGCTATCTCTTCCACCTCAAACCCCAACCCAACAGCATCAATCCCAGTCGAATTGGCGGCTATGGGTTTCAACTCAATCAGGGGCGAGGGTTCAAGTACTTAGAGTATAGTACTCCGAATAGTTTATCTGGGTGGAAGAATTGCTAGTACTACATAGGGAACCACGCACCTTCACTCCCTTGGTGAACACATGAAGCCCCCATGCTGAAAGATTGTAGGAAATCCGAGGTCACAGATGAAGAAATGCATCAGGTGCTGGATCTTCTGGAGAAGATCCAAGAATGGAAAAGGATTGGGGTCACCTGCGCCACCGTCCTGTTGTCCTAGCTGCAGAGGCACATCCAGCCTCTGCAGCAGAGGACACATTTCGGTTACCAGTATACTGGGGTCGCGGACCCTTCTTGCCTTACCCTCGAGGAGCTAGACGGTGGGCTAGCCCTGAAGATGCTGAAGCAGGCACTTCTCGGTGTTCATACTTTGCCCGTCGTCCCCGACTTGTTTAGTGTCGAAAGGCCTCTGACTCATGTGAGTTCTTGACTCGAGTCCGAGTACTTTTTCCCTTCGCTTTTTGGGTGTTTCTTTTCTAATTTCTACTTTCTTGTGTGTAGGAACAAGTTGCATTATATCAGAGTCATCCCCCTCGTGCCGAGTCCTCTCGTGCGTACTGACTGCTGAATACTCGATTTTCCTTTGATTGGGTGTGTTTCAGATATTTGTTTTTCCTTGACAGATGAGCTGGGGAAGAGGTCAGCCGAGGAGGCTGAAATAGCCCCTAGTGACAAGGCCCCATCTCATCCTCCTAAGAAGAGGACCTCCTACCATGCTTATCTTGATAATTGAAACTTGGAATGGTTTAAACTTCAGGTTCCTTATCTTCCCTTGCTTAGAAACTTGGGTTTTATAAATTTTCAAAATCAAGCATAGCCTAGCTCCTCAGTTTGTTCTCTCGGATCTCTCTCTCTCTCTCTCTTTTGCTTTTTTGGATTCCTCACTAAGGAAAATTGCTGCATTATTTTTCTCCTACATCTGGAAAGGCTTTTGTGGAGCTTAGGGTAGAGAAGAAGTTGAAGGCATACCTGTTTCTCATATGTTGCTGAGTCAAAGACCGGATCCTAAAGAGAAAACAAGTCATAATCCTTGATGAAGATGTGCATGTGTGTCAATATTTCAGTGGATAGTGTATGAACTCCTTTTCATGAACCGTCCCTCTCTATTTTCATTCTTTGGACATGGGCGTTCTCTCTGTTTTGAAATAGCTGGACCTTCATGTGTCCAACCCCTTTTTTTCGAATACTTGGACCTTCATGTGTCCAATTTTTTTCATCATGGTTTCTTGAGCATGTCTTTTATTTCTTTTTTTTGAATGGCCCACGTCCTTTTTCTTGGAATGATAACTTGGAGAAAGTAGTCATGAATAACATGGAATTTTATTTTGTGGGATGGATGGATGTGTGAAATGTTCTTGCGCAACTTCCAGTGTAGAAGTTGGCAAATATGTGGAGTGTACGTGATCTTAATCATGGGAGTATGAAATGTATCTCACAAAGAGTCAACAATTTTACAAAGCTCAATGAGATGACAAGTTATATATGTGAAAAGTTTTCAACAACATAGCTTTGGATAGAAATTTCATAAACAAACGAGGAGCCATGCTATTGAGTTTTTAATTTTATAAAAAAATTACAATTACTTTACAAAGGTTCCATTCGTTCAACCATATCTCAAGAGTCAATTATTAGATAGCATGGGTTCTCTATCAAGTTTTAGTTCACAAGAACAAAGTGGAAGTCAAGGAATAAGGAGTATGCAAGTTTATCATGAAGTGCATGGAGTGCAAAACATTTTTTTTGAAAATTTTCAGTTTTTAAACTTTCATGTAAGTAGGGAAGTGTGCGACTGCAGGAGTGCAAACCAGCGTGTGTGTCGAAGCAGACGTTGCAGAAACTTCACCAATGTTTTGCCGACCCTAGGGGTTGGCTGACCCCTTGGTTGAGCCTTTTACATCTTACTTTGTGTTGGCATTTCTTAACGTCGCTCCTAGGAGGTGTTAGTTCCCAGTAACGCGCCAGAAATGTCGGTGGGCATTCCATAGCATAATCACTATGAACGAGTTAGGTCCATAGCAACGACGCCATGAAACTCCGTGATGTATGCCTTTACGATTACAGAAGGATCCGCAAGCGCACGGATATACCGTTGTAGCATTTCACCCGAAAATATTTAGGATATCGTTGCTTATATTTTCCCAAGGGATGGCGTGGTGTGTAAAGATATTTACCAGATACATAACCATAATAGTATGAGATAAGTGCAGACTGCTAATTATACAAGGGTAAGTGATAATAAAGATAATCGAGAGTAATGTGACACACACAGATCAGCCAATTCTCATGAATAAAGAATAAACGAATGCACCTAAGGTTGGTGGAAGCATAGGCAAACAAAATCCTGGTATACTATTCATATTAGCAAAGAGTTATGATATATTTACGAGAAAAAAATTAAGAGACCAGGAAGGAATAACTTATCATCCAAATTAAGGGCTCGTTCGGCACCACAGGATTGATGTTGTGACTGTTTTGAATCCTGGCCAGGAAGGAGTGAAACCAGTTGTGTCACTGAATCCTGGTGAACGTCCATTCCAGGCCAGGATCAAAGCCACTAGGAATGAAAACATGCGTTCGGCAGCACTGGGAACAAAAACAAAGCTTCAACAGGATTCCAACTAATCAAATTTTACCAGCAGCAACTCATCAAATCCTTACAATAACATCAAATCAAGCACTTGAAACTCGTACATTTGCACGTACAGACCCACATCCAAACAAAACCATTACAGTGCAACAATGTCATATTTTCAAAGGAAAAGCAGAACATTGGATGTATACGTGACCGAAGTGATTACAGTGCAACAATATCAATGAATGAAGGGTCAATCATATGTACTATAAATAAGAGAAACCAGAGTATGAGAAAACCTAACAAAGCGGCTTGATCTAAATACAATGCTAATATGAGCAGTAATGCCCATTCTATACTCATTATGATCAATACTTCTCCAGGCCACACTAGTGGCTCCCATACTGTTCTCTCAGAATGCATATTGAAGTTCATATAGCCCTCGACAGAGGCAAAATCCAGGGACATCTCCATGACTAATACCCAAGCATCTGAACCGAGAAGGCAAAGCTTGTAAGTTGTAACTAATGTTATATATAACTGAGACAAAAATCACAATTAAGATAGAAACTTGCAGGGAAATGTTTTGTTCTCGACAAAGAAGAGGAAAAGAAATGCAACAAGTAGGCCAGAGCCAAATACATACATGTAGCCAACCACTGTAGCAGGAGGTGAATGAAATTTTCAGTTGCCAATTTCAGAAGGTACAATTTTGACTAGGAGGTCACACTTTGAGTTACTACCTGTGGTCATCTTGACAGATGAAAAGAAAAACACCCCAAAAAATGCAAGGGCAATCTGTAAATTTATACAGATGAAGAAAAACAGCTTGTACACTGTATTCATTGACTCTGAAAAAATTTGTTATGGACGTTGTTGGGATTGAGATCAGGAGAGAGGGAGAGGGCTGGTGCACTACAGTACCGTAGGTATGGTTCACTGCTGGCGGTGGCGGCGGCTAGGGTTGCAGGGGCGCAAGAAGGCCTGCCGCGGGGCTTTGCCCGCGGCCGGGCAAGAGAGAAGGGTTTTCCTTCTAATCTCTTGCTTGATTAGATTGATACATCTCCTCTCCTTATATAGAGAGGTTTGACTTTGCCCCTAAGCAGGCAACTAATTAACCCAAATGGGCTAAGGCCTAATAGTTCCTCGACTCCTCTAACACTACTCCCCACCCGGACATGCGCTCATCCTCGAGCTGCAACCTAACGATGACTCCACTGGACGCAAACTGAACACCTAAGAACAAGCCTTTTACATCTCAGCTTATTTTAAATAAATTGCGACTCTTTATTTTTGACTCCTGAAGATACGGCGGACACCCTCTACGTGCTGGACCTCCACGTGTGTAGCCACCTAGATCCCATGGAGACCATTGGAATGAGAGGAGTGCGACGTCCTCTCGGCGGCCGGTAGTGGAAAGTGGTGGCGCTAGGCAATGCACCCCCCCCCCCGGTGACAAAGTGGAAACCGCCTCCCCTACCGCCGCTGCCATTGAGTTGGAATTCGCCGACCGTGGAGAGAACACGATGCTCGTGCATGAAGACAGCTGCGGACCCGCGTGATTGCTGGTGGCCGTCCGACGGGGCGAGAACGGGCCCCCCTTTGCCGAGGTCAACCGCCATCAAGGTCGCCTCGTGCATCTACCGATGCATCTCCTGCAGCCAGCGCCGCGCTAGGAAGTCGCGTGCTGCAGCCTGCAGTCGCACCGGCGCCGCAGAGACATGGCAGGGACGACTGGACGCCACCACTTGAAGATGGGGCGCGGCCTGCAGTTGCGCCACCGCTGCCTGGATGCCATTCATGCCCCTGTAGAAGATGCCCTCGCAGTGCTGCTGTGGTGGCACGGGGCTGGGGCGGTCAACGACGGGGAGACGGGCGCCGAACTCACAGGAAGGACCCACTGCGCGAAGAAGCTCTCAGGGATGACTGAAACTGCCGCCGAAAAAGACCGGATGTACCCGACCGATGTCAGGCCCGGCGGCAGCACGGAGGGCGATGCCCTGCCTGCGAGCGCTGCCAGACGTGCGGAGATGTCATCCATCTGGCACTGCAAGGCATAGACGGCCGCTGTCAACGTGTTGAGGGCGCCCGTGGAAGGCGCAGACTGCTGCGCAGGCAGCGGTGGTGTGCTGGCCGTGGTGGTGGCGAAAACTGGCAGCGCGACGGGTGAACCAGGGCCAGCCATGGCCGCCGTGGTGGGGAACATGGCTGGCGCAGCAGGGGCAGATCGATGCCTGATCTCTGATACCAGATTGTTATGGACGTTGTTAGGATTGAGATCATGAGAGAGTGAGAGGACTGGTGCGCTACAGTACTTGTGGGTACGGTTCACTGCTGGCGGCGGCGGCGGCTAGGGTTGCAGGGGCGCAAGAAGGCCTGCCGCGGGGCTTTGCCCGCGGCCGGGCAAGAGGGAATGTTTTCCTTCTAATCTCTTGCTTGATTAGATTGATACATCTCCTCTCATTATATAGAGAGGTTTGACTTTGCCCCTAAGCAACCAACTAATTAACCCTAATGGGCTAAGGCCCAATAGGCCCTCGACTCCTCTAATAAAATTGAGAACCGAATAGAAGAAGGTTAATGAATTCACCTTGCACATTCATTTTCCATAACAGCATACTCAAGAGTGTAATGTAATTATAATTTACCTATCAAGGAACCGAAAATCACAAGACAACTGCTAGAGCAAGGAAATAAGAATAAGATATCATCCTGTAAGGCCCATCCTTCAGAACATGCATTTTCATCATAATTTTTAGCTTCTCCTGCTTCTCATACACTAGAAATGTCATGATAACCTAAGAGAAAAGTGAGTCAATTTGCAAGCTCCACTGATACTGACTATTATCATGTTAAATGAATTTGCGGTCATACTTACAGTATGTTACATCAATACATCTCATGATACTCAATGGGAAATGAAGTTCAATTATCCATGTGAAGAATAATGCACTAAGAAGAGGACAGATCCAATTTAAGACTTGTCCCAACTTTGGGCTTCCTATCTTTTACATATTCAAGTAGCATTTCTACCCAAGATCCTTTGATAAATTTGAGATAAGCATCAGATACTTGTAGGAAAAACCATAAGCTATCAGAAAAAGAGACATATTTAGATACTGATTCGTCAGATGTGAGATTATGGAAAACAAAGCACATACTGCATTCACCAAGCGTGGAACCCATAACTTTGGGATAAACTTCAGAAATTGTTTACATAGCACAAATTATAATCATACATAAGTGAGCGTCACTTTTCAAATTTGCCAATCTATACATAAACCGAACAATCAGAGTGAGATCTTGTAGAAATATCTAGCATGCAATTGTTAACTGTTAACATGTTTCTATCAGTGTCGAAGTATCTTGTAGAAATACAGAAACCCCCAAAAAATTCAATATTTTAAGGAACGTTTTTCTATAAAAAATATTTGAAGGAATGGTACAAATAAGAGCAAAATACACTAATTTAGCTCAGTAATCTAATCAATTACTCAATTAGCCAGGGGAGCAAGCAATGATTAAATGATGGAATCAACAATATGAACATATGACTACTCTTGGTAACATCCAAACATGCATTTCAAAGGAATATGCAAGTCCTAGGAAATCCACTAGGACACCCATTTCATAACCATACACAAATACAAGTACAGACAGAAAACGAACAACCACATCAACGACCGCGAACTGATCTCGTTAAGTGACAGTCATATCGAGCCCAAGAAGCCGATGCCAACACAACACGGAGTAGCAACCAACACCAACTAACTAGAGCCATCAACGAGATCAAGAAACCAAAATCAAGATCCCTAACCCTAGGACATGGGAAATGGAGAGGGGATGGAAGATAGCGATTAGGATTTACCAACGAGAAGGTAGCTGCCGAGGAGATCGACGCGTCACAGCCGCCCCGAGTCACCTTGCCGTCGTTGTTGCCTCGCGCCGCCCCGCCGTCACCTCCACCGCGGGTGTTTGTGGTAGCCTGGTGGGTAGGAAGCCGCGCCATCGTGGACTCACCCCGCCGCGCCATCGTGGACTCACCCCGCCGCGCCATAGTCACCTTGCGCCGCCGGCCGCGCCGCAGACGCCTCGCCGTGCATCGCCTCTCGCGTCCCTCGCGCCGCCAGCCGCAAGCCAGATTAGAGCCGGAGGGTAGGTGACCCGGTTCCAATCCGGGCCAGTAACGGTGAGAGGGAGACCAAGCCAGCCTGAATCAATTCCGGCCAGGCCAAACCGAACGGGGCATCCCCAACCGGTTTCCATCCGGACTGGCGTAAACCACCTGGAACGGACCTGAAACGGTTCGATCCGGCCGCAAATGAACGGGCCCTAAGGCCTCGTTCGACAGGGGTTTTTTGATTCCGGGCCTGTTTTGATTTCCAGGCCCGGTTTAAGTTATTCCACCCGTGTCACTCATTCCTGGTCATCAGCCGTTCCAGGCCAGGATCAAAACCAGTGCAGATCTTCGGTTGTGCAACATGGAATGGAACCAAGCCAGTGCTCTGCCTCAGAGCAACAGATCAACTCACAACAACTCTTCTATTTTGCTAACAGACATATAACACTCCGAGCTGAAACATCCATCAACCAACATGCAAAAAAAAAAGATGTTAACTCAGCAGCTGGTTCAGCACAACAGATCAGCAGCTGATTTAATACAACTGCAAGCAGCTATAATCCATTGACAGATTTATCAAATGCCACCATTGCAGCTGTAACTACAAGGCACACACGCACACTACTCAAGTCCCTACAGATTCATCCATCCATCAATCCATACTTCTACATAATCCCCACACTCCAACTGAAAGCTGAAATCCAAAGACACCAGTGCATGCCTGAAGAGTCAAAGAGAACACCTGAAGTTAATATTACAGTGTACATGCATAAATTTTCAGGTAAAACATTAAGTTACAGTTACACTTTTGTGAATAATAAAGAGAGCAAACAATCAGTCAAGCTTTTGTGAATAACAAAGAGAGCAAACAATCACTTTTGTGAAGAACAAAGACAGCAAAATTAAGTTACAGAAATCTTAGTCTGAAAATAGCACATGCAAGATGTGGCTGTGTGCAGTCATTAAAATTCCAAGTTGCAATGCCCTAAAGTCTAAACTGATATTGCGTCACAGCACAAGTAAATTCAGAAGAGATGTCATAAAAATTGAGCAGGCAACCAATGTCAACATGATCAAACTGTACATATACATCAGACCATACAACATCAGTTTTGCCAAACAGTCATATATTTATCAAGCACAAATAAGCAGCTTCCTGAAAAGGCACAAATAATTCAGGCAGGTTCTTTATCAAGCTATTATCGACCATTCCTAAAAAAGCAGCTTCTTTTTTGGTTCATCAGTACAATGTGTTGGTATAAGAAACACGAAACAGCATGGTGTTCATTCATCTGGCATCTAATTCCTGCATTCAGATTAATTTTTTGTATATATAACAGGAGGGTTTAGATCACTACTTCATTTTGAATCACATTCAGGGGATCAGTCAATGAATGAATTGCAGCTGCATGGCTCGACCGATATGGTGCTGATTGCATTTTTGAAATATGGTGTTGTGTTTAACTGATGAACAATATTTGATCTACATTGAAACATCAATCAGTTTCCTTAAGCTATGGTCATATGGAGCATCTGATCCATGTTACAGGGAAAAAAAAGTTTGACAAGGAAGAGAACTAACCTTTGGTGATGCTAGGCCATTTCACTTCAGCCAACATAATGCACACTCCAGGCCATCTTCACATGCACTCAGAAAGATTTCTCTATTTTCTAGGATCTTAAAAACTGAATAAGCCTTTACCTTCTCTTCCTTGGTAACATCCATTGTGCCCAACATAGACACACACTTCTTGATGGAGTAATCTGCAGCTTGCGAACATTCCTTCTCTCTAGCCAACTGTGTAATTTCTTCCTCAGATTCTTTGCTCTTCATCTCGATGTACCTCTCCATCATGCACTCAACTCGTAAACTCTTAGTACTCTTCTTATCTTGTTTTTCTTGTCTCCATTTTGGTATTGCAGCCTGTCTTATTTGCTTTTCAGTCACAGCTTTGTCAGCTTGAGTTTTTTTGTCAGCCTTGTCAGCTTGAGTTTCTTTGTCAGCTATGTCTCCTTGCTCTCTCAAGTTTCTTTGCACCTCACTTACATCTGGATCTTCAATTTCTTCCCTCTCGAGTATCTTTGCTCGTCAAGCAGCACAACATCATCATCATCATCCAATTCCGGTAGCAGGTTGAGGGGTGCTTCATCTTCCATTGAATCAATGGTGGTGCAGTTGTACTTTCCCTCAGCAAGATGGCCTACATAAGAACAAGAAAACAATACACAATTTGAAAAAACATAACGCAATAAAGAAGATCAGAATTCATTAATTTGGACAGCAAAGATTAAAACTTACCGTCATATAGCTCACCAAGTGCTTCATACAATGGAAAGCTGGCTTTGTTGTTTCGAAACTTCTTGATCTTTGGGAACGATTGTTCCAAGTTATCCCACATAGCTGAAGATCCCTCGACCATACATCTCTTTTCATTCCAAGAGGACCCACTTTGTTGTCTTGCCGCTTTTAGCATCTTGTAATCTCTCTTTAATTGACTTCCTTCTCTTGAATTTGACTTTTGCTGAATGATATGTATCTGTTCCGAGCATGGAATTCCTTCACCATTCTATTCCAACCTTCTGAGTTCCAGCCATTATCTCCTCTGCATCCACTATCTTTGTAGTAGTGAAGGATTTCAATGAGTGACTTCTCCAACTCTTTATTCCAAACTGCTCTTTGTTTGCCTAAAAAAACAATGGTCAGTCATTTACATACATAATAAATATACATTGTGATTAGTATTGAGAAATTATGAATAAACAATAAATACCATACCTTTTGGAGAGCTTGCTATCTTCTTGGCAAATCTGCTCTGAGGAGAGACTTTCTTCATGTTACTACTTGTCATACCTAGTATTCTACCAAACTTTGCAACTGGCGATCCCCTTGAACTCATACAGACTTTGGGTGAACCTTTCCCAACCATAACTATCATATTATACATAACTTTATTCAATTACTACATAATATTAATCAATTATTACAACTCATGGGAAAAAACTAATGTCGACTAATCTCCATGTACATGTTGCTGATATTGGACCCACATCTCTTGAGCAATTGAGTCTCTTAGTGCGCTGCCTTCTGCACTGCTAGCTGCATTGCCCTGATCACCACTTGGCAAAACAACAAAGTCTTCAGGGTTGATATTATCTGGCTGATCATCCAGCCACTCCTCCTCTCCTTCCATTTCCCTGATTAGATTGTGAAATATAACAGCTGCAATGGGTAACTTTACTTGATTCTTCAACATATGGAAGGTTGCGACTTTAAGAATAGGAAAGCGCTTCTTAAGCACTCCTAAAGTCCATTCCACATGGTTCCTTAGTAAAGCGTGGCGATGATTGAACAACTCTTTTGAATTTTGTGGTCTTCCATGACTAGGCCCAAACTCTTTCAAGTGGTATCCGACTCCCCGATACGGTGCTAGAAAAGACGAGGTGTTTGCATAGCCTCCATCAACAAGATAAAACTTGCCTGGAGGCACCGCAAATCCTTTGCTCATGGCAGACCTCAACACTCTAGAATCCGTAGCAGATCCCTCCCATCCACTAGAAACAAACGTGATTTAAGGTCAAAATCACAAGCAATCATAACATTGATGCTCAGTGTGTTCTTCCTATTTCTAAAAGGGGCAGTTTTTTCAGAGGTAATGGAAATAGGAATGTGGGTGCCATCAATGCACTACTAGAAAACAAGCCTTATGTCCACCCCAAAAATACCGGTAGGTACCGGTTCATCTCCATACCGGTACTTTTGGGGTGGATAGAATTTATGAATGAGCCTTAGGTACCGGTTGGTATTATCACCCGGTACCTAAAGCTCTCCATAGGTACCGGGTGGTAACTTTTATATTAGTACCGGGTGGTACCACCAACTGGTATCTATAGACGAGCCTTAGGTACCGGTTGGTGTTACCAACTGGTACCTTAGGAGCCTTAGGTACCGGGTGGTACCACCAACCGGTACCTTAGGCTCATCTATTGGTTACTTTAAAAGAAAAATATCTACTTCTCGATCAGAACAACTGTGTAGCTGAGATGGTAAAGGAGCAACGTGCGAGGCTAGAGGTCGCGAGTTCAAGTCCCAACCAAAGAGAATATTTTGCGTGAATTTTGAAGGCTTAGGCACCGGTTGTTTTACCCGGTACCAAAGGCTCAGCCTTTGGTACCACTTTGGGGGTACCGGTTCAAAAAACCGGTACCAAAAGCTCCTTGCAACCGGTGCCTTAAGCCAATTTTCTAGTAGTGATGGCACCGAGGCAGTTCCTAAAGAATGGATAAAATCTTGGATTTGTGGCAATTTTTGGATGGACTTGATTAGGGTTGGGAGGTTTGAGGAATTCGCGAGCAAGACCAGGGAGAACATTCCTAAAGAAGTGGTTTATGTGGCGGTGAAATGTATCATTACTGTGGTGAAATTTGATCTGTAGATCCTCATAAGAAGAGTTGTGGCTGAGCATGTAAAGAAAGAATCCAAGTTTCTCCTCGACCTTGATTCTTGTATCGGGGACAAGTTTGTTCCTGTGAAGGGAATCAGCCAAATAACTGAAGATCCAAGGTTCCATCCTAAAAGCTACCAAACAGTTCTTCACGTGTCCTTGGAGCAACCGACGGACCTCCTCCTCGCCCGATTCCTTAGGGCTATGACGTTGTTTCTTTTGCCCTCCTCGGTTAGACTCCAAAAGAGAAAGGGCAGGGAGAATAAACAGCATCATATCATCGTCATCTTCCTCCCTCCTCTTTCTAATACGGTCTCTCAAAGTCATATCCATTGGATTACTATATGAAAAAATAGCAGGGAAGTCATATATTTTATTAAGCTACCAAACACTCATACAAAAGAACAAGATAGTCATATAGAATAGGGCAATCATATAGAACTACTGGAGTACCTTTCGGAGTCAAAATCGGGTCCCAAGAAGGAGGTGGCTCGTCTTCGCCCGTTCTAGGAACTGCTGATACAATCAAAAAGCACAAATTATAGATTCTTAAGAATTAAAGATATCAGAAAACAATTGTAGTAGGAAAATATTAAGCATACGTGAAACAAGTCCCAAAACAAAAGGCAATTTAAACAAGCAAATGGTTAATTTAACAGCTAGTGGCAAGATGCAAGGAGGACAATGCAGGACAACATATTCCATATAATACCTTCATTGCAAAAACTGCATTAGTAGAAGAGCATGCAAAACAGAGTCACAAAGCATTCGAGCAACCAGAATTCACATCTTAGGACAGACTTGCAAACACAACAGGTAGTGTCTATGTGAGTATGTCGCAAACCACTGCCAGTCACAGCTTCCTAGCTTTTGCCCTCACGTCCAGCTGGTTGCCAAGCACTAACAGCTCTAAACAATTTTTTGTGATCTGAGATTTTGGATGCAAAGGGCGTCATCGTGCACAGCGACCAGCCTCCGACACCCACCCTGCTCTGCTCGTCGCCTCCCCTCCTCGGCTACCTACACCCACCACCACCAAGAACCCCCGCAAGATTCGCGCGCCCGGGCCGCCGGCCATGGCCAGATCGGCGCCGGGGCTGCCGCCGCAGTACTACGCGGCCGCGCGCTCCAGCCACCGCTCGTCCTCCCCCGCGGCGTCCTGCGTCGTGGCCCTCCTCTTCCTCCTCCTGGCCGCCGGCGGCGCCGCGGCCGCGCTGTTCCTGCTCTACCGCCCGCGCGCGCCGGCCATCGCCGTCACGGCCGTGCAGCTGGCCGCCTTCGTCGCTGCCAATGGCACCATCGCCTTCACCTTCGAGCATCTCGCTTCCGCGCGCAACCCCAACCGCGCCCCTCTCGCGCACTACGACAGCTCCCTCCGCAGCGCCTGCTCCGGCAAGTAGCGGACCCAAGAACACCACAAAAGCAAGACCGGGTCCAAATCGAGAGAATAGAGGAAAGAGGAGGAGGGTGGCACCTTACCGGCAAGAAGGGGAGAAGGTAGCGGAGGTGGTTGTGCCGCGCCGTGACGCGGTCGCCTCCTCGGCCGCCAGGACGCCGCCTCACCTCCGGCGCTGCCAGGTCGCGCCTCCAGGAGCCACGAGCCTCGAGTAGCGCCGTCAGGAGCTGGATTGATTCCTGGAACTTTGAGGTCCGGATCGATTCCGGAGCGGAATGGGCCGGAATGGCCCGTTTTCATTCCGAACTGGGTCTAAATGAACGGAATTTTTTTCATTTTTATATTTTTTTTCCGATTTGTCAAAAATATATGCCGAAATTTTTTTTACAAAAATGTCATCCTGCCGCCAGTACAACAGAAATACATCAGAAATAATATCAGGTATACATTAGAAATACATTAGAAAGTACAACAGAAATACGTATGGAATTACGTGTCGTGATAATATGAATACAGCAGATAATATGAAATTTTCACCAATATAAGAGAAATTTATAACATGAATACATCAGAAATACATCAGGTATACATCATATTGCAAAAATATAAAAAATATTAAACTCATATATATAATACATGATTATACAATTTTCCAACAATTTTCAACAATAAATTATGTGTCGTGATAATATAAATACAACAGATAATATGAAATTTTCACCAATATAAGAGAAATTTATAACATGAATATATCAAAAATACATCAGGTATACATCATATTGCAACAATATAAAAAATATTAAACTCATATATATATAATACATGATTATACAGTTTTCCAACAATTTTCAACAATAAGAAAATGATTCTACGATTCTCTAACAAGTTTCGACAATAACGAAATGATTCGAGGATTCTCCAACAATTTTCTACAATTTTCCATGATCCTCCAATAATTTTCTAAATTATCTATGATTTTTCTACCTAATTCTATAGTGTTCTACCTATTTTCATAATTTCCTAACTATTTTCTCCTATTTATTTCCTATGTTTTTTTTGACTTTTGCAACATAATTAAAAAATCCTAACTATTTTCTATAATTCCCCAACTATTTTCTTTATTTCCTAACAATTTTCTATATTTTCTAACTATTATCTACAATTATTACAATAGTCCAAATAATTAAAAAAAGCTGATGTCGGCATGTAGTAGTGTTGACGTCAGCAAGGGCTTACGTTGCCCTGCGTCGAACCTGGGCGGCGGGGCGTGGGCGGCCGGCAAGCAGGACGGCTACCAAACCGCGCGGAAGGGGCACCGGCGGGGCAGGGCCGGCGGTGCGGGGGTGGAGGGCGGCGCGTCGGCGGTCCAGGGGCGGCACACTGTCCGGGGGCGGCGCGCGGTCGGGGCGGCGGCCGTCAAGGGTGGCCGGGGGGCGGCGCGGGGCGGTGGTGGTCGACCGAAGGCGGGCTGCGCGGCGCGTGTCGGCGTCGAAGGGGGCTCCCGGGGCGGTGGGTCGGCGACGAGGGCGCCGCGGTCGAGGAAGAAGCGGCGGCGGTCGAGGGCGCGCGCGCGGGCCGGGCGGCGTCGAGGCAGGGACTGGCGAGCGGGACGTGCGCCGCAGGTCGGCGTGCAGGGGCGCGCTCGGTGTGGAGGTCCAGTAGCGGAGGTCGTCGGGAGGTCCTGCAGCGGCGGTGGTTGCGGGATGGCGGCGGCGACGACGACGTGAGCGAGGGAGTGAGAACGAGAGGGGGAATGAGGAAATCGATCTAAGTGCTGGGTTATATAGGTGCGACAGATTAGTACCGGGCCGTGGCTGCGCCCGGTACTAATCTGGTCACTTTAGTACCGGGCCTTGGCTCTGCCCGGTACTAAACTGCCTCCACCGGCGGAAAATTTTCGTGGAGGCAGTTTAGTACCGGGCAAAGCCTTCGCTCAGAACTAAAACAAAACTTTTTATATTTTGCTGCCATTGTTGTTGGTAATGGATTATGCATTTCTAATGGGTAAAAAATTGATAATTGACTTTAAAATAGAAGGATATAATAATTTGAGCATGCAAAATTATTGTATAATACTTTTCATTAACAAAAATTTGTAGAATATAGGTTTATGCGTATAAAATTTGTTACATTTTCCTTTTATATGTTTCTGGTGTGTAACATATTTAAAAATGCTAATATATATTACAAAAAATTTTATACGCAATGGGTTGAAGATCTTCTCGTTGTTTCATTTCTTTCAGGTCGTGTCTTGCTTCGAGTGTATCTTTTCCCTGGCCATAAGTACCAAGGAAACCTAGTACATTCACGCAAAGATTCTTTGTCAGGTGCATGACATCAATTGCATTGCGGACCTCCAAGGCTTCCCAATAAGGTAACTCCCACAATATAGACTTCTTCCACATCGGGGCATGGCCGTTTTCATCATTCGGAACTGGTTGGCTGCCGCGACTCTTTCCGAACACTACATGAACATCCTTTATCACCAAGAAAACACGCTTTCCGTCATGGAACATAGGCTTAGCACGAGTTTCTGGTTCCCCTTTGAAATGTTTTTCTTTTCTTCTCAAAGGGTGTTTGAGGGGCAGAAATCGACGATGGCCCATATAGACGACCTTCCGAGAATTTTTCAGGTACAAGCTGCCGGTTTCATCTAAGCATTGGGTGCAGACCTGATATCCCTTGTTCGACTGCCCAGACAGGTTGCTAAGTGCAGGCCAACCGTTGATGGTTACGAAAAAGAATGCTCGGAGGTCGAAATTCTCTTGTTTGTACTCGTCCCACACACGTACACCTTCTGGCTTCCACTACAATAAAAGCTCATCAACCAACGGTCTTAGATACACATCAATATCGTTGCCAGATTATTTGGGGCCTTGGATAAGCGCCGGCATCAATATATACTTTCTCTTCATGCATAGCCAAGAAGGAAGGTTAAACATACAAAGGGTCACAGGCCATGTACTGTGACTGCTCCCCCACTCACCGAATGGATTCATTCCATCTGTACTTAAACCAAACCTTATGTTCCTTGGGTCGCTGTCAAAATCTGGGAATTGTCTATCCACGTTTCTACATGGAGACCCATCTGCAGGGTGTCTTATCAGCTGATCTTGCTTGCGCTCTTCTTTGTGCCACTGCATCAACTTAGCGTTTGTTTTGTTTCTGAACAAGCGCTTCAAGCGTGGTATTATCGGGAAATACCACATCACCTTAGCCGGTACTTTTTTCCTTGCGGGCTCACCGTCGACATCACCAGAATCATTTTGCCTGATCTTATACCGCTTTGCGTCACAGACAGGACATGCATCCAGTTCCTCGTATTCACCACGATAGAGGATACAATCATTAGAACATGCATGAATCTTCTGTACGTCCAACCCAAGACGGCAAACAAACTTTTTGGCTTCGTAAGTTGTCGGGGGCAGTTCGTTCCCCTCTGGAAGCATCTTCTTTATAAGTCGTCCTAGTAGCTCCTCAAATCCCTTATCTGAAACACCATTGGCTGCCTTCCACTGCAGCATTTCCAGTGTGGTGCCCAATTTTTTTAACCCCTGCTTGCAATCTGGATACAACATTTTCCTGTGATCCTCCAACATCTTCTCAAACTTCTTTGACTCCTTCAAAGTTTCAGTGTCTCTGTGTGCATCGACCAAAACCTGACCTAGTTCGTCAGGTGGTTGTTGTTCTTATGCAGCATTTGCTTCTGCCACATGCATTGGTTCATCTTCAAAGACACCCGCTTCACACAAGTGAGCCCAGTCTGGGATGTTATCATCATTATTATCTTCTTCATTGTCTTTCAGCGGAACTCTAGATTCACCGTGCTTGGTCCAAACAGTATAGTTATCCTTGAAACCCTTCTAAAAAAGGTGGACATGTAGAGTATGCCTTTTTGAGAACTCCTTTTGATTTCTACAAATGCGGCATGGACACAACATGAAACTTTTTGACGACTTGTAGGTCTCAGCAGCATCGAGGAAAGTTTTAAGACCGTTAATCCATGCCATTGTGCACCGCTGGCCGTACATCCATTGTCGATCCATCTAAAAAAATATATTCCGTTCGATAAGCAATTTATTAAGTGCAAAAAAGAATTTGACATTTTTTTAATAACAAATATTTTTATTACATCCAACACAATTTATTTAACAACACATACATAGATTGCATTCGAAAAATAACACAAACATCCCAAAAACAAACATGCTACTTAAAAATTTGCACAAAACCACATAGGTTTTCAAATGTCCTTGCGTGGGAACGCATAATGCTCTGACGGATTTCTAGCTGGCCCAGAAGATGATGGCGGAGCTGGAACCTCCGGATTTGGTGGTGATGAACCGCAACGCCGCAACAAATCCTCAAGATCAAACAGAGGTTCCTCGCCCCTTGCCACACATTCTCTATATTCTTTTTCCAAATAACGGAGCGCTACCCTATGAAAAGCGCTAGGTTTCTTGCACCGACGACCTACTGGAGTTGTGCCCTTCTCTCCAGAAGGACAACGATCACCCCCACCGGCGCCACTCCTTCCAGCTGCTGAAACCATATTTTACTGGAAAACACTATTATTTTTCACAACAATATAAATTCTTACAATTACAATAAAATCTGAATAGATTAATAATTACAATTACAATAAATTACAATACATCAATAAAATAATAATTACAATTACAATAAATCAATAATTTGCTATCACAATTACAATTAAAGTGTACCCTTGTTACCACCAAGTCTGAAATGTAATAAAATTAGAGTTGCTATTGAGGCATTAGTCATCATTGTGTGCCATGCTATGTCACAGCTCTGTCTAAGCCTTTATTCTTCTTCGGTCATGACCTCACCCCTATCTACATAATCAAGGGTCTAGAAAGAGCTGTGACAGAGCAGGCACAATGTGACTAATGCCCCAATAGCAACACTACTTCGTTTATATTTCACACTTGCTGGTAAGTGTCTGTGAACGACAATACAAAATAACATTAATTCTCAATCAGAATAACATGAATAAATTAATTGAAATAAATATCTAATTAATTGAAATAAATCTCTATATCTCCTAATTATTTTGACACCCTTCAGTTTCAGGCGAACACTCTTTTCAATATCCAGAAATCATCTAGTAGAAAAAAAACTTTATTTCGGAATATATATATATCGGTAACCTCGACCCTGCAGTGATGATAATGCCTTTCGGGGGGACACGGTGCGGTACAAGGATGTCACCAATCGGCCAGTCGCAGCACCAACATTTCCGGATAATAGGAACACAGCAGTTGGCACAGGCAGCGTGCTCGTTGATTTGCTCTCAGTGCAACAATGGCCATGCTGACTGCATCAAATGCTGTGTTCGTATCAACCGGAAGTGCTGGTGATGCGACCAGCCGATTCGCGACGTCCTTATAGCACATCGTGTATCCCCGAAAGGTAGTACCATCACTGTTGGATGGAGATTAATGACGTATACTTGTTTCGAAATAAAGAGTTTTTTAGCTTCTAGATGATTTCAACGTGAGCCTGAATAAATACATCACTAGAACGTCAAAATAATCCATTCATAATACAAAAAATTCTATTATACTCCTTTCAATAATTTATTAGAAAAATCAACTATCCACAATATGGTCATATATACAAGTAAATCCTCTAATCTCATTCTAAAAATTTCCACTGTCCACATATACTCATCTCATTAGAAAAATAAAAAATATACTACGGTCGTTTCTAATATATAGGAAATGATTGAAAAATATCTCTATAAATTATCAACATTCAACCTAGCCATAAAAGCTTCGCTCAAATTGAAGTGATGGGTACTATATATCTCAAATCAATGAATAAATCAAAGAAATCATGCTCATTCTCACTAATTCTAAAATCACAAATTTCTCTAACTATGGAGTATAAAACAAAGCATGAAGACAATCAATAAAGGGAGAATGAAGTTGCAAACCTTTAGCGCACTAGGATGAGTAGAACACTCACTAAAACTGGAAAAAATGGCGGCACCTCTCCAAGAGAAAGAAGAATTCGAGCTCGAGCTGCTCTGGTGAAATGGTGCAGGCTCGGGCTTGGAGAGGATGAAGGCGCCAATTTATAGAGGACGCATTAGTACCGGCTAGTGGCTCGAGCCGGTACTAAAGCTCTACATTTAGTACCGGTTGGAGCCATCAGCCGGCACCAAATTTCCTGGATGCCATTTAGTACCGGCTAGTGCTAAATGGTCACTAGCCGTTGCATGCCGGTGTCGGTGGTGCACTTTAGTGCCGGCTGGTGCCTCCAGCCGGTACTAAATGGCTCACAGGGGCACTGTTGCTTCGGACCGGTACTAAGGGCCATGGACGAATGAGCCGT
Source organism: Panicum virgatum (assembly GCF_016808335.1). Taxonomy (NCBI): domain Eukaryota; kingdom Viridiplantae; phylum Streptophyta; class Magnoliopsida; order Poales; family Poaceae; genus Panicum; species Panicum virgatum. The sequence continues at coordinate 30,946,730 of NC_053150.1, read as the reverse complement.
TTTCTAGTAGTGGATGATGATGATGGTAAAAATAATAATATTAGTAGTAATTATAATATATATTCTTTCATCTTTATTAAACAAACTTATAAAATTACATATCACGTACAATGGATCGGACAGATATGTGTGTGTGTGTAGCCATACGTAGTAGTTATAGTATATATTTAACTATTTATACTTACCACGAGTGGATCAGTCGGTTGGACTGTACATATAAGCATGGTTTCTAGTAGTATTTACTAGTAATGTACGTAGCTGCTCGTGGGTTGGGCGAAGGATGAAGTCAAGTTTGACCAATGCGTCGGCGGGGTTTCCAACATGTATCTTTTGGCGGACTGTTGTGGCATGGTTCTCGAATGGAGGAGCACCCCATGTTTGTCGTCCGCTTCGTTCCCAGGCGACGAGGAGCGTGGACATCTTGCCCCAGTAGATTACCCATGTGGCATGGATGGCGGAGATGTGGGTCCGGCGCTCCCACCGGTTCCCGCCGCTGAACTGCATCCGGATGGGCTTGAATCTGATGGCCTCACAATACATGACAATAGACCTTCTAAAAGCATCCTTGATTCGGCCTGTCTGGCTTCTGGCACGGTCGCACGTCGCCATTGTGTTTACGGCGAATACGGCGGAACCCTCGCCGAGAGGTACCTTCCAGAGTACTTTGTGGCCACCTTTAATGAGGGCGCCGTAGTTCTCCCCGAACGGGAGGGCAGTGGCGCCCCGTACACCTGATGCGAAACTGTTGACGAAGTACCAGTGGTTACTGCCGTTAGCAAAACCGTATAAATACAGGTCGTCCTCAGCCAGGGCAAGTGTGGCACTGTTTGCCCGGACCCACTGCGGCCCCGAGGTGACGTGCAGCATGATCCATCCATGGGGGGCGCCCCTGAAATCGCTTCGGCGTGGGCCCAGGACGTATCTACCGTCGATGTCTCTTGGGTTGTACGGTGGGTTGCTTGGCGTCTTCAGCAGCGCCTCTAACTGCGTGTAGAGGTGTTGGTATGGTTGGGTGGCCAGGTTGAAGTAAACATGTCTGGTACGCGTGGCTTGGGCTTGGCCGCCGCCGCTCAGGGCAGCCAGCAGGGAAAGTAGTGCTGCCACTGCAGGGAACAGGAAGGCATGCATATGATGCATGGTGGACTTCTGGTGTGTTGCCGCTCTGGCTTCTAATTAGCTCTATCTCTCTCTCTCTCTATATATATAATATAAGTCTCGAGACATGCCATGATCGAGAGTTTTACTCCGGGAAATCATCCTCTTCGGACGATCACACACTCTGTGTGTACATTTACAGAGATGGCTGGATCGAGCGTTTTACTCCGGGAAATCATCGTTTTGGGACGATCACACACTGTGTGTGTGTGCAGAGATGGCTTGATCGAGCGTTTTACTCCGACAATCATGCACTGTGGCAACGGACAAACCGAAACAACGCAAGCACCTGCACTACCGGAAATCCGCTGTATGCCGTGTGCCTCCAGCTTTGCCGAGTGCCAAATATCGGGCACTCGGCAAAGAGACCACTTACCGAGTGCCACTACAGGAAATCTCTTAATTCAAAATGATTTTTTGTGACATTTATATAAAGCGTCATAAACTGGCAACATCTATGACAATTTAAGAATTTTCGTCACAGATTTACAAATGGCCCATTTAGGCTCCAATTTGGGTCCAGTTTCTATGACGAACCTTTGATAACCGTCATAGATTGAAAATTTAAATCGTCACAGATTTGATACTGTACTCAACCACAATTAACTTGACAAAACAAATATGTTGCTTACTTTAAAGAAAATAAGATGTATTACTTTTTTTTTCTTAAAAAACGTGGGTGTTGTGCAAGGTAGGAAATAAGAAAAAATAAGTTGCCTTCATTTGCATGTGATGGAAGAAAAAAAATTCTCCCGCAGAATTGGTGATAAGAAAAATAAAGAGCTGCTCACCAAAAAAAAGGATAAAAATTGGTTAAAAAAGAGAGAATGGAGCATTCGAACCATTATCTCAAAGACCTGGCCGCAGCACATTACCACTGTTCCACACCTTCATTTGTGAAATAGTTTGATACTATGCATTATATACTAATATCTATGCTTTAATTTAGAAAAATAATAAAAACCTGGGCTTATAGGTCATCGAGCACTGCGGGATTCAAACCCTGGGCATGGCGGTAAGACCCGGGTGCCCTACCAATGCGCCAAGTCTTTTTTTGACTATGCTAAATAATAAATTATATAATATTGTTGTAATGTGGCCCTACAGACGTGTGAATCACTCAACAAACAGGCGACAGACGACATGTCACCTGTTTACCGAGTGCCTGCACTCGGCAAAGAAAAGGCACATGGCATACCCTCTCTTTGCCGAGTGTCTTAGGGGCTGCACACGGCAAAGACGGCGCATGTGCCCGCCACGAGCGCCGGCGGTGCGCCGGCCGGGCAGCCAGCCATTAGGCTTTGCCGTATGCAGCCACAAAGGCACGTGGCAAAGCCTTGTATGCTGAGTGCCAAACTTCCATCAGCCGGCAAAGGCTAGCCTTTGCTGAGTGTCTTTTGTTGGCACTCGGCAAACCAATTTTTTTCCTTTTGCCTTCAAAATTTTTTCTTGTCTTCTCAAACTTGAAATGTTACTCACTTGTGATATATGATATATTTATCAATTGCTTTATTATATTTCCTCATTTTATTTTGTTTGCTGAAAATTATCGGTCGAAGTTAAATATAAACTGCAAGTGGGTCGAAATTTCAAAATAATTAAAAGGGAAATGATATTCATATTATTAAATCAAAACTGAGGCCGTATCCGGAAAAGAACTGCAAATTTGAAACATCTTGATCACGAAACTCGATCGCAAATCTATGCCCATTCCTTGACCCGGTAGCTATTTGTGAGTCCAGGCATTATAGGCCAATGTTGTGGAAGGATGACCACGATGAGCTAAGCAAGTGTTCAACGTGCAAGGCAAAACATGATAAGCAAAAAAGGCACACCGAAATATCATAAGGATATCTCGGTGCCTACATATCGCTCCAGATGCAATGTTCACGGGATAGGGATATCATATGGGCACCATACCACTTTAAGTAAGTATAGTCACAATCATTTTTTATAATATGCACTTGCTTCGAGTAAATGTCTAAGAAATCATATATGATATTTTTGCAGAAGGCAATGGATTGCATTTATGATACAGCCAAAGCGTTGAAGAATGCTTGTATTGGACTCTGCTGATTTTGCGCCGACCAGATACGCTGAATTCGTATCCATCCTCAACATGTTAGCAAAGTACTATTCTCTACATGGACATCATGCTAAATCTTACAAATATAAATAACTTCTTATTTCTTTGTTTTATAAAAAATAGGGTTTGCAAGCACTACATTTACAATGGAGGAATTCATCCTGCTGATAGAAAATAAAAAATAGTGATGCGCACAAACTTTCCATACCACAAGCAACCTGCATGTTCCGTGTACTGTGGATACTATGTGTGTGAACACATGAGACAGCTCGGGAGATACACAAAAGACCCCGAACGTGTAAGCATCTACTCTTTGCTAGGATAGATGCATAACTGCATATTGTAAGTGCTTGCATATAACACTTGACTGAATTTTTCCATGGATTTTTTATTTGCAAGATCAACGGGAAACCCACGAAGGTCCACTCAATGAGCAACAACTTCTCCCTATAGTCCACGATTTATGTCGTTTTATTTTGCATGAAGTGGTCCATATAGCTAGAGAAATTGTTCACCCTGAGCATGAATTGTCAACCGACAAAAAATATGGAAGCCTCCGTTAGTGGGACGATCAGAAACTCTGTGACGGCAATAGTAGCATTACTCAAAGGAAATAGGACAAAATTATGCATGTATTCTATCTATGTTTTTAAAGCGGTAAGGCGAGGTGAGGCGAGGCGATCCACCACCGCCTTATCGCCTAGGCGACGCTTAGGCGGGCTAAGGCGGGCTAAGGCGAGACCTTAAGCAAGGCGAGCCGCCACCGCCTTGTCGCCTAGGCGACGCCTTGAAAACAGAGTATTCTATGCACACTTTCATGATATATGTAGTCTAATGATGCACTGTAATGATACTTCTATATGTAGTTTACTGGAGCGGGTCCTTTACCCGGCCCAAGAAACGATGATTTCTAGCTGCGAAAGACAAGGATGGGTGTCGCGCTCGCCCCTACAAAACACCAGTGGTGGCCGATTCCTCGAGCACCGAGCAGGGCCCGAGCTGCCCCACTGGAGAGACCAAACGGGGATCCGGTGAAGGAAGCTGTATTGGACCCTCAGAGCTCGCAAATGGAGCACTCTCCCTAGATTTTATGGCTGCCGTGTCTAAAGTTTGGGGGAAAAAGAGTGAAGAGGAGGTGGAAAGAATGGTCGTGGCCTCCTCGGTGGGGTACTGGAGGAAGGTCGTGGCAGGGCCCGCCGCTACCTTCCTTGCGCCCAGGCGGACTTTCGGTGCGGAGGGCGCTACGGCAGCAGCGAGGTGAGGGACGGAGGGTGAGGGTGTGTGGGGCGGCGGCCATCGCCCCTAAGCTAGGGGACGACGCGAGTGTCTGGAGACACGGGTAGCTGCGTTCCTTTTTCATTCTATAACGTCCACGATTTGATTCATTATTATATTTGCAAGTTAGAAAAAATGATTATTATATCTCTAAAGTTTATCTCAAATGTGTTATTCTGTCGTGTTATTTTCACCCAACTACATAACCAGCCTTTCCCATCTCTTTGATGTCTTTTAACACGCGGCTGAGCGGCCGCCTAGAAACGAAAGGAAAACATGATGCGAAGATAATGAAATGAAATTAGAGAGGCAACTCTAATCTTTATAATAGCAGGTCCGAATGGATAACTTAAACGTACAAAGTATTAAAGTAACAGAGAATCCAAGATCTATATGCATGTTCCAAAAACATGCACGTACGTTAACCTTTTGATAAGCCACTTAATTGTTTTCAAACAAGTCCCGCATCCAGCATGCTGTGTATGGGAATGATCTTTCCACTTCCGTTACATATATGGGACCCAACTCTTGAACCTTTGAGGTATTCAAATGATAAGATACGAGTGTTGACGATACTCTAAAGAAGGCAACCTCTTTGTAAGGATGAAATCCAAGGAAAACCATACCAATCTCCCAGTCTGTTGTAGTGGCCTGCTTGTTATCTGTGATCTCTAGGACGATACCATCGTCGGAGTCCCATCCATCGAGTTGGTCTTGCGCAGGTGCTTCAAGTTCATCCTTGGCATTATAGTCGCGAATCCATGGTTTTCTATATTTGTTAGCAAATTGAAGAAGTGGAATATTTTCCGCTACGGATTGAAGGTTTATTTTACTCTTCAATACCCACTCCATCTGACCGCAAAATTCATTAAGCAACCAAACTCGACATTGTGGGCAACTATCACCACCCTCCTGAAGTAGCGCAGAGTAGACCCCTTTTTCTGATTTTCCCAAGTAAGAGAGATCATACTCACCAACTCCGGTCCTTGATACAGGTGATTTAATCATCTGGTACTTATTGTCACCTGACAAGCTTATTCTGCAAATATATATTGGGATGTGAATTATATGATCGAAGAGAGTGGATCGAGTAATAATAATTAATTAACGATATATATACACAATGGAGAGTAGAGATACCTAATTACGGAATCGTTTCGACAACGCACATAGAGTGCTTCCTGAAAATAGACGCCCTGTTCTTCCAGGCTGCGGCTGTCGGAGCACGATAGCATATCGGCGATGGTTCCGGCAGGATCCCCTTGGCGGACAAAGGACCTCTCCTCCCACATCCATTTCCTCGAGGAGAAGACGTGTATTGTGTATGGCGACGGTGGCCAGTACTGATCTGCTGAGTAGTCTGCTGCCAGATGTTGGGTTTGGGTTTCGTCGTCGCCGTCGCCGTCTCCGTCTCCGTCGCTGGTGGTATATGTATAGAAAATGGGGATGACAAATACCTCGTAGTGCTGCGGCGACACCATGGGATCGTAGACAATCAGCTGATTGCCGACAGATTGAAGCAGCTGATCGTCGACAACTGATGATGATGATGATGCTGATGGTGATGGGAAGGCAGGCAAGGCGGCCCATTGTCGTGTGGCTGGGTTGACCACCGTCAGCTGCCCAAGCCCATGTAGAAGCAGACCATTACAGTGGTCCGCGATGCTCATGTAGCCGAAGGTGTCGAAGAAGTCGCTGAGGCGGCCGGCGGTGATGATTCGGCGCATTGTCGATGGGGGTGCGAAGAAAGATGGGCGGTGTTCGTAGTCGTTGGGGTTGCCGAAGAAGCCGTCGAGCTGGAGAGGGAGGAGGTCGACGCGGAGCATGCGTCGGACGTCGATGATGGAGCACCACTGCTTGCGGACGCAGCGTGAAGCGGCAAGGCTTCTAGGCGGGAGGCGGCGGAGGACGTCGGCGAGGATGTCGTCAGGCAGCAGCAGCACCGCCGCCGACGATCCACCGTCATCATCCTCATCCGGCTGGTTGCCGCTGCCGGCAGCCTGGTCGGGCACGTCGGGGAAGTGGTCCTCCGGCACGCGGAACGCGCTGCGCGCGCAGACGACGGCGGCGCCGAGGGCCAGCGCGGAGAACATGAGCGAGCCGAGGGAGAAGGGGTGGGCGAGGAGCGTGGCAGCGAGGGAGAGCGCGACGACGGCGGCGTAGTTGGGCCGGGCGCCGGAGAACGCGCGCCTGGCGGAGTCGAGGAGGCGGGAGACGAAGACGCGCGCCGCGGCGGGGTTGGCGGCGGCGGCGGCGACGTCGGCGGAGGAGACGGCGGTGGGGAGAGGCGGAGGGGAAGCCGCGGCCATGGTGTCTCTGTGCGGCCGGGTTTAGCGGATCTAAGAGCGGGGCCGGCGGGGAGAAGGCTCCAGATGAATGCAAAGGGAGCCGCACACCAGACACGGAACAAATGGGCAGGTCGCCACGCTGCACGTTTCCAAATACTATGGATCTTTGGAAGCTTATTTGTTGTTACATCTCGTTCAAAATTGGTGACCACTTAACAATCAACGCAAAGTTTGTGCACATTTTCCATAGTTTTAGAGATTTGTAGAAGGGAACATATCTAGTGCAACCAAAACTTCGTGAAAACTCGTGCAAACCACTGCAAAAAAGTTGTCTAAATTCACCAAAAAATCACACATGTAGATGATATGATGATACACAATATTGTATAATATTTTGTCCAAATTCGACTTCGTTTGTGAGATATAAAAACAATAAATTTCTAACAAATTATCTGGACAACTTCCTGATCTGAAATTTGTTTTTTTATATCTCACAGACGAAGTCGAGTTTAGACAAGATATTTTACAAGATTGTGTATTATTATATCATCTAGATGTGTGAATTTTTTGTGAATTTAGACAACTTTTTTGCCGTGGTTTGCATGGGTTTTCACGAAGTTGTGGTTTGTACTAGATATTTTCCCTTTGTAGAATCTAATTTCAAAGCTGCGAACGACTTCCTTAGAAAAGGAAACGCCCTATCACAAGGGTTGCTAAACAAAAATGCTCAAAAAAAAATTGCTAACAAAAGCAACAGAGTGTTGATGCAACGAACGTCCAGGGTTAGCTAGAGACGGAATGTGATGTGATGTACTATTACAAATTCATCAACAAAAAGAAGCAAACGAAGGATTAGGCAGGACAACCTCCAAAGGACCACAGGTTATGCAGCAGAACACAGGTAAGAGTTGAAGCATCACTGCCTACACTGTAAGGCCTCTTCTTCCCTCTTTTTCAAAACCAAGCTAGCACCATGTACTTGGTTCTGGAAGAAACTGAAAATACACCAGCAAAGTTCGTGCGCCATCCAGACTTCAGGTGCAAAACACCCTCCCCTTGCATTTTTCATTTATCCCTTGATTTTCTTTTTTTCTTTTAATACAACAGCATAGTACTGTACTAAACATTAACATGCAAATCACAACAGCAAAGAGTACCCTATGCAAGTTCACTTTACGAGCCATCATCCCCTATGAAGCAGAACAAGATGGACAGAATCGTCATTTCAACCTCACCATTCCCAACCCGAAGGACCAACCAAGATAACCATGTTTGTGCAAGCCAACACAGCACGAATATGCTAGGTTGCACTGAACAAGTCTGTGCCCCAGTTCCACGTGACAGTTTTAACTTCAGTTCAGCACAAATTAACTGATATCTTACAACAGTATTCTTATTAGACCATTATGCAATGAACAAGACATTAGCGAACACGATTTTCCATCTTCATCGCACGCAGCCGGCATGCATCTCCATCTGGTTTGAATTCTGTTGCGATGAGGTCTAATTCCTTTGTGGTTTATCATGCACCATACATACCAAAAGTTGATGAAAAAGGTGGATAGTGACGCAAGGAGCGAAAACTTTGGGTAATTTTGCTCCGCTACACTGTACAATATTGTTTTTTTTGCTGCAGGATATTACTCAATCTTTTCTTTGCTACTAGGCACTCTTTCTGTACTCAAACTTTTCTTTGCTACTGGGCACTCTTTATGTACACTGTACAATATCCGGTGGGCCATCGGACTAACCGATGACCCCCCATCGGACTATCCGGCCTACTAGGACCGGACTAATTCTGACGTCAGTTGAAAACCCTAGTAACACTGGATGATCCAACGCACCCAAGAATGCCCCATTGGACTAATCATCGGACTAACATCCAGAGAGCATGTTTTGGGGATTCCAGGTTTTCTCTTCGGCATCGGATGATCCGCTGCCTAGTCGGACTAAAACACTGGATCAATTACGTCAGCATTACAGTTGCAGAAGAAGGCAGTTCTTTAGCACCGGATGATCCGACGCCTCATCAGAGTAATGCGTTGGATGATCCGATGGCCTTCACGTCAGCTATCAGACCCAACAGTTACTATTCATGTGACACCTCAGGTGTCTAGCTATTAAATTAAACTTTACTGTGTGAATGATGTGTTTATTCTTGTTTGAATGTTGAAAATTTTGTAGTATAAAAGTAAGGGTATTTTGGTAATTATAAAAAATTACAAGTCCCTTTGTGCAAAAAGTTTTGACTTAGGAAGTATTTTCAACTTTGTGAAGGGCTTTCTTGCAAATGTGCCAATAATAAATATTTTGGTAGCATTATTGCATTTTAGCCCAAAAATGTTGAAATTTTGCTATCAAAAGTATTTTTCCTTAATGGAATAAAGTTTATTTGAATCTTTCAAAATATCTTCAAATCCTTTGATGTAGTGAAAATTTGCATAACATAAAAGTTGTAGATCTTGAAAAATTAAACAACTTTCAAGTTGGGCACTTTTCATTTGAGCCCTAGTTCAGTGGCAAATTTTAGTTTTTACTTCAGCCCCTGGACTTTTTGCAAATCACAGTTTAGTCCTCAACTACATCTTCCACCTCCAGCCTCCTCGGAGCCCTGGCGGCGCCGCCCCGCGGCCGGTTTTCCGGCCCACCGGCTGCCCTCGCCGCTGTTTAGCGCACCGCCAAGCCTCTCTGGTCCCTCCTGGACCCACTCCCTCTCTTGTTGGCACCTCATCCTCTCTCCACGACGTGCCGTGCCGCCGTTGCCTCTGTTTTGAAATCCGGCGAGCTCGGCCGCCCCCGGAACTGCCTTCCCGAGCCACCTCGCCGCCTCCACACGTCGCGCATGTGGCTCTGCCGCCTCTAGCACTGCCTCTGCTGGCCTTCATGCCCCGCGCCACGCCGCCCCGAAGCCCCTCTGTGCGCCACCTCGCCGGCCGCCCATGGAGAAGCTCGATTGGTCGCCAAATTCGCCTCTACTCAGTCAAGATCATCCCCGGAGTTTCTCCCCTCGCTTATCCTCCTCGCCTAGGCCTAAATAAAGCCCCGGCCGGTCCTCATCGCTGGCAACCCTCACCCTCGCCTCCCTTCACATCTCCGGCGACCTCTGTCCGCCGCCGACCCGCCGCCACAGACCTCCTCCGACCATCCCAACCCCCTAGTCAGCTTCATCGTGACCCCGTGAAGCTTATCCCCCACCTCTCGCCGTCGATCCCTTGCCGGAGCACCGTCGTCAACGTTCACCCCCCGCCGCCGTTCTCTGTTCCAACACCGACGAGCCATCTCCGGCCATCCCGCACCCACCCAAGCATACCAGCAGGTGCGCCTTGATCTCCTCTTGCTCTCTGGCCCCAAGCATACCAGCAGGTGCATCATGATCTCCTCTTGCTCTTTGTCCCCTCAGCCCTCGCTGCCAGCGACCAGTGCCGCCGGACTTGGCTCTCTGTCCCCCTTTGACTCTGCCAAGGGCCTGTTTGAAATGATTCAAATCCTTCCAAGGAGCTTTCTGCAAAACTGTAATTCCTTTTTGAGTTGAACTTTGAAAATTCATAGGAAATGGTAGAAAAATCAGAAAAATGCAAAATTAATTTTGTTGTTTTCCATGTGTTTAGCTCTATCTGATGATGTTATGGGTTTAGTTTGAAACCTTGTGTAACTAGTTTTAAAAATAGGAGTAAGATATAGTTCTTTTATTTAAAAATTTGTGCTCTAGGTTTGTTTTCTTGTGAGCCTTGTGATCTTTAAAGTATATCTAGCTTTAATAATTGGCCTGTTCTTTTCAAAAATTTCCTTCCTTATGTATTATTTGTATCTTTAAATAAATCCTTCTATGGATTATTATAAAAATCTTTGTCCATGTTATTCTGAGTAGTTAAAGTACTTGACATGGATCATCTTGATTGTTTGATTAAGTGTGTTCACAACTTTTTAGTGAAGGAAAGCTATACTCAAGTATAGTACCTTACTATTTTTTCCAACTATTGCATTTCATATAGAGATCACTCTATTTGCAGATGGAACATACGAACTTATCCAGGAATCAGGCGGGGATAATTCTGAAGCTCAGGCCAACGTCATTGAACTAACTGAAGCTCCGAACTCCGATTCGGAAGAACCAAAGTCTACTGACTCTTTAGACATCAATACAGGCAAGCCTCGATACATAATCCCACTATTTTAAACTATGCGATTCAGTACTATTTTCGTGTGCATTTAAGTTATTGGAGTTGAATGAAAACATAGATGCATAATTCTAGGTACCTATTGATTGAACACTAGAACTGAGTCCGCCTAGATGCTATGCTAATAGGACCGGTAAAAGTCGAGTGATTTCCTGTCACTCGCGAGATTTATAGGAGTTGATTGTTTACATTCTTGCAATCACTATAAGGACCATGGACGGATTTGGTTACAAGCTTCAGTTGAGATCCCTATGTGTTGATAAATTACTAAGGCCGCAGTGTGTGGTAGCGGTGGTTAAGCGTTTGAAAGTACTAGCCACATGCCATAAATATGGTACGCGGCAAGCCTAGTCACTGATCGGCCCGGCAAGTGGACATACCTCCCACTCTCTCTCATATATATATATATATATATATATATATATATATATATATATATATATATATATATATATATATATATATATATATTATGTTGCAACACCGTGACTACAAAGATGTGGTGGTTCTCTGTAGTCGGGGAGAGTGGCACTGATCCATGAATCGGAATGAAAAGCAAAAGGTTGCTTGGGAGTGACTCGATAGTACTCCAAGCATGTGTGCTAGGTTTATCCTTGCAAGGTTAGAATTCGATTCAGAATCATCCGCTTCTCACAATGATTGAGACTGCTCAATCCCTTTGCTACATAGAGTAAGAAGAGGAACAAGATTGATTCTAAATATGGTTGGATGAAGTTAATTCTTCTACCATGTTTGCTTAGATATCTGCATACCTAGAATGGTTAATACAACTAGAATTTTGAAGGCTAAAATTTAAATTAAGGACCTACTCTTTGTGGCTTTTCAGCAAAAGTAAACCCAGAGCCTTTCCGAGCTAGCATGTCTAGATAAAGGGCTACTATACACCCTCCATCGGATCAGTCTTGCTGAGTATTAGTATACTCAGACTTGTGGTGACTTTGTTTTCAGGAATGAATTTGGAAGATCCGAACACTAGTCTGACTTGGCCTAGTATTCTACCTTCTGGCTGGTCTATGGAATGGGAACCATCTTCGACCAGCAATGACTCAGAAGAATGATGTCATGCTTGTGCTTACCATGAAATCGACGACATTAGTGTTTAATTATGTTTAAATTTCCGCTGTAGAACTATAAAGTAAGCATAGCTTAATTTTATCTCTCTTCTCCGAATAAACTTGTAAAAGCTAGAACTTTAATGTACTAGCTTCAAAACTCTGTTGTAAATTACACCTCTTATCTATGTGATGTAAAATATTGTGAAATGTTGTATCTCCAACTCGCCTTCGTGCGGGACATATACTTGTGTTACGATCGGACATTCAGTGGTTATATCGGGATGTTACCCGACAGACCAAGGATTATACCGATTAAGCTGCGCTTAGATGTTTAGCATACTTGATCTAGTATAATTCAGAGTGGTTCTGCCACAGCTGATATCAGAGCAGGCAAGTATACACCGGATGATACAACAAACCTTAGAAAGGTTTTGAATAAAAGATGTGCTCAACAAAGTGTTTACAAGACTGTGTTGGACTCTTTAAGGGTTGAGCTTAGATCGTGAAGCCCTAGGGTGATGATCCAATGGGTATTAGAAGGTGGATATCAGTTATGTTATGTGCAGGAATACTAACCACAGTTCGATAGGTTAAGAGCGGATAGGATCTGTCGACTAGATAATATAGAGAGAGACGTACTTATGCCACCGAAACTAACCACGTAAGACCAATGGTTTTTGGCAGTTATTTTCAGTTGTGAGGACGATAGAATGTGCATGCATTATTTTAAAACTTGAAAATTTGGTTCAAGCTAGTTATGCCTGATCATCTTTCTAGGGTTCTTATTTTGATTGGTGGGTGAAAACTTGGTGAGTGCCTTAAAAATAAAACCTAGATTTAGTTGACCTTAGGAGAGGTAAGCTACATGTGTTTAGATCGTGTTTTGCACCCTTGATCTTTTGTTCAAGGAATGCTCAAGTGATCAACTAGTTTTGTTTATAGTTTGATCATTTTTTATTCTTTTGAAACTTTACGTTTCAATGAGTCATACCCTACAGTTTTTGTGTCCCCTTTTGGTGACATCTTACCATTTGAATTTTGTTTCAGATGGCTGATGTTCCGGGCACTCTTTTGGATGGTGCGGGCCACACCCACACCAACGGACTCCAATGGGAGGGTTTTCCTCGCCTTTTGTGGGAATCTCTCCAGCTCTATTGCTATACGGAGCCGCCACAGTACGACTGCTTCACATACACAGCAGAGGGAGTTACCCGTTGTACTGTGAAGATGACCATACCACATCACCCTTTCCGAGCTCACTGGCAGCCCATAGAGGTTGAGGCATATGGGTAGCACTTCGCTGATACTATCGAAGCCGCCGCTTTAGAGGCTATTACTATCTTCTGCAAGCAACATCCTAACAAAGTGGCAGAGTACCCTATCGGCATTTTCCCTGCCGTAGACTACCACGACCCCGAGTGGTCTTTTAGGGTGGAGCACTATGCACACCTACTTGGAGACTCAGCGGGAGATATGATACGTATGATGGTCAGATTCATGAACGCCCAGCTTCGTCATCAGGAGTTACAGCGCCGCGGTATATCCACTTGGCTAGTGAGGCACAGGTTACTCATAGCAAGTTGGATAGGCAAATCACTCAGGCGGAAGAGCTTCAGGCAGCAGTTACTACCCGGGACGAGGTGATAGCCCAATGTGAGGAGACGATAGGCCATCGGGAGGACCAAATTGTCGCAACGCAGTAATAGAATTATTTCAGGAACAGGCTCAGGATCTCACTTCGGAGCTTGAGGATGCTTATGCTTATATTGAGTACCTTCAAGAACACCCGATGCCACCCGATGTCCCAAATCAGCCTGTGGGAAACGAAGAAGAAGATCCAGAAGAGATTGAAGGAGTTTCTAACCTTGACTCTGAGCATGAAGGTCTAGAACCCAAAGCTCAGAGCAATGACCTTTCCTTCAGTAGTGAGTCTTCAGTTGGCAACCTCAACAATTTCTAGATCGTCGAAACTTTCAGGCCTGACTTTTTAGAGGTAGAATTGTGTAAATAGAAAGTGGTGTGAGATAGCCTGGAAGGAAGCACCACTAGCTATGATATAGCTATTTGGAGCAGGTTGTGATGTCTGTAGCATGTACACCGCCTTGACAGTAATTTGAAGCTTGGAATAAATGGCCATGTAATTTTGAGTTGAACTAGTTGAATAGAGTGTGAGATGTGCATGTTGTTACAATCAATATCATTCTATTTACAACTGTCTCTATTTTGCATTATACCATTTGCTAATGGAAGTAAATATAAATTGTGATCTAATGGATATCTTCCATGATACAGATGGTGGGTGACGGAGGTAGATCTACTTACCTCCCTACCGAGTAGGGTCCCTGAACCCAGGAGACTACCCTGCTCGGTGACTCGGCTACAACTACTCGGTTGTACGCAGATGGGATCCTCAGACGATTAGGATGAGAGGCTCCAACTGGAAGCCCGGATATCTAGGGATCTTAACCGACCTCCTTCCTTGTAAAACAACCCGAGCATATCATTCCTTGTACCCCTACGGCTCCTGGACTATATAAAGGAGACGTAGGCCGACCCATAGACCCTCTCCTTTTTTCGCAGCATTCCACAAACCCTAATACAACCCCGAACACAGGACGTAGGGTATTACTCTCATTGTGGCCCGAACTTGTCTAAGTCCCTGCTTCTTCGTGTTACCATCGAGCTCTTGGTCCTGAGATCCCTATCCTGTAACTCTACACCCCTGGTGGACTGGCCGGAATAACAATCTGACAGTGGGCTCAACGCGTGGTACCTCGGAAGCCTTTACCCATGTCCAAACTAGTGGGTCTCAGCAACCGCCATCGCCGCCTCCTAATCTAGCGGAAGTTATGGCCCTACAAACCGAGTTACTACGTCAACTGGTGCAGGGGCAGCAAAACTAGCCACGCCCTCAGCAACGAGGACGTGATGATCATGTTCCTCCATCATCTGGGTATCAGGATTTCTTTGGTACACAACCTCCGCTGTTCCACCCGACTGACGAACCCTTAGATGCAGATACATGGCTTGGGACCATAGAGTTGAAATTCGCTTTATTGCCAGTACCATGGTCTGAAGCAAATAAGACCCTCTTCGCCGCTCAGCAACTACGTGGCACTGCCCGCATCTGGTGGGATAATTATCGTGCCATGCTGCTCGCCGATCATGTTGTCACTTGGGAAGAATTCAGGACCGCCTTCAGGGCGCATCATATTCCCGAAGGACTTCTGGAATGGAAATTAAATGAATTCTTGGCTCTTACTCAAGGAAACCGTATTGTGCTTCAATATGCACAGGTCTTCAATCACCTGTGCCAGTACGCCGGTCATCATGCAGACAGTGATGCCAGGAAGCAGGATCGTTTCCATCGAGGTCTTAACACCGAGCTCAAGGAACGTCTTACCTTGTTCGCCCCAACAGTTTTAATGAGATGGTGAATATGGCCATTACTCAGGACGACTGCATTACAGCGCATCGTGCTGAGAAGAAGAGGAAGGCACCGACTGGACCCTCTGGTGCGCAGCCACCGAGGTATCGTTTGGTGCAAAATATATTTCCTAGGGCCCTACAAAGAAATCTTCCATTAGGCAGATGGGTTTTCAGGCCACCCCAGCAGCAAGGAGTAGCAAGACCTCCTATGCCTCAACAGCAACAGTCTGGGCCAAGGTCAAACTTTCAACAGCCCAATCGTATGAATGGTAACAATCGCTGCTTTACTTGTGGAAGTCCTGCGCACTTTGCCAGGAATTGCCCCCGAAACCAGAAGCCTGCCCAAGGTCAGAATTCTAATCAGAATAATCAAGGCAAGGGTAAAAAGCAAGTCGTTGTTGGCATTTCTTAGCGTCATCACTAGGAGTGGTTAGTTCCTAGCAACGGCGCCTCGAAAATGCCGTGTGGTATGTCTTAACGTTTACAGAAGGATCCGCAAGCGCACGGATATACCGTTGTAGCATTTCACCCGGAAGTATTCAGGGTATCGTTATTTATATTTTCCCAAGGGATGGCTAGGTTGTGTAAAGTGTATTTACTTAGTTACATAACCATGACACGTATGAGCAAGATGAAGACCACTGACTATACAGGGGTAAGTGATATATGATAAAGATAATCAGGGGTAATGTGACACACACAGAACAGCCAACTCTCATGAATAAAGAATAACAAACAATCCTAAGGTTAGTGGGAGCATAGGCAAAGATTCCTGTTATACTAATCATGTTAGTGGGTAAGTTGCGTTAGCTGCGTTGCTTAGAGCTACAGGTGCTGGGAAATTAGGGACATCGGGGAGAATGACCCGCACTGGAGAACATCTAGACCCGTTTCATCTTTGCATGAACTCCTACACCATAGCCGAACATCGGGGAGTACGCTAACCGAGAAGCAGCTTCCCGGCGTATCGACAGGGCTGTCACCACCTGCGGTCTACCCCAGTCACACCGTGGAGCACCGTCATATCCGAAGGATCCCGCATACCCGGGCACCATGCCCACATATGAGGTCACTACCCAAGCACCCTCGGGTCCCCCACCCTTCGTATGGACAGGTAAGATGCTAAGGCAAGCCCGAAAGCACAACGAACCGATATCCTTACCCAGATCATCTGGTCTAAGCATGCAACTAATATAACTTGATAAAGCATTGATCAAGGCTAAGCAAGCTACGAACATAGCAAGATAACCAAGAATGAACTCTGAATGATTAATATAAAGAAAGTCGGAATACAAAGCCATACCAGAGGCCGAGGATTGCTCGCTGACCCCGAGGACGACTAGATTTGCTAAGGAGATGAAGTACTAGCCTAGCTCCACTACCCTAAGGAATACAAGTCTGTTATCGCCATAAATTAACAGGTTAATTAATGGGCCGCGAGTGAGTTGGGCTTAATGAAGAAATTAAAGAAGGCTTACGAATCGGCTCCTGCGTGAGCGTTTGGGCCATGTGGGCCATGTATCTTTAGATTTAGTTCAGTTTGAGCTAGAGATAGAGTCCGATATGGACACGTTAGTTTAGATTGTTGTCCAAGTCTCCGGACTATAAATATGTACTCTATGACATTTGTCAAAGAAGAACGTCATCACGTTTTACAAACAACAACTCTCGGCGCACCGCCACCCCTAATTCTAGGGTTTCGTCCAAGTAAGCACCATGCTGCCCTGATCGCTTCTTGCGATCAGGGCAGCGTTGTTCTTGCTTTTACCTTGGTATTACTTGTACTGAAGCGTTTTTGATGGCGAGTAGTGCTAGTTATCCTGATTTTCATAGCATGATTTTTAGTAGATTCATCGTGCTTTTGTTGCTTGTCATCTACGAACATCATGTTATCTCTGCGCGATCATGTTTTAATCTTATACTAATTCTCGGTGCATGGAATTAGTCGTGTAGAGATGACACTCTGCTCCTTTTTTATCTAGTAGATCTAACCTGTTATGGTTAGTTCTTATACTTAAGAATTGGTGTAATATCTGCTAGTTTAGGCCTTGCAAACGGGTTGGACGATCCGGTGACGTATTAGATGCTTTGCCTTGATCTTAATAGGGATTGATCCGGAAATCGGCTTTCGCTTGTTCTTAGGCCTCTTTTCTGGTCAAGGTTCGGTTATCTTTTACGCTCGTTAGGCCTAACTACGTGTAGGATGTTCCGATCTAGCAGTGAAGCTTTTACCGTCGTGGATTAGATTAGTTAGATTTAATTGAAGTAGTTTTTGTAGTTATTTGCTTTATCCATTACCATCTGGATATGCAGATCCAATCTGACACCGGGACTCAATCGGCTCTTTAAAGCCGATGCAAGAGTCGTCCCGGGGAGCCGACCACGGCTCGGACTAATATTTACACGTGTCTGTGCTTGTAGGAAAATCGTCAAAGGCACATTCGCACCCTCCTGATCGGGTATAGATCAGGTGGCACGCCCTGCATCTCCGGAAGCGACGGCGTGTGCCAGGATCTGGGCTGTTGACCGAGGGACCGGTGCCAGCCAGCGCCCCGGCAGCCTCCCGGCTCCTCGTGTTGCTTGTCACTACTCGCCGGTGGGTTTTGACCGACAACACATTCTGGCACACCCGGTTGGACACTCATCAGCAACAACGTCCACCGCCGGAATGACTGGACCTCAGAGCCAAGCTTCGATCACCAGCCTTGTCACGTATGAAGAGCTGACCCCTGAGCACAAGCAGAAATATGATGAGGTCAAAGCTCAGTTCGAAGCCGATCTCATCGGCTCTTTCAAGAGGACCCGCAACCACGGCATCAGGTGGAAGGGGTTCTCACCCGAAGGCGCTCTCGACAACATTGACTTGTCTGTACCATCAGAGGAGCGCACCAGAGCCCTGCGCCAGGAGATGAACTACATGATGGCTCACACACTTCATCGGCACTTAGAAAGCCTGGTGAATGTGCTCGAGCGTGTGGCACATCGTGTCGTCTAGGAGGTGATCAAGAACCAGTACTCCCCATCAGGACCAATCCTGGGGAGTCACAGGGGAGAGGACTCACTTCAGTCTAGGCCGCCAATATTGTATTCGCTCACAAATCCAGGTCCGCAGGTTTCGCCGATCTACATCGTCTACAAGATCGGCGGTGATCCCAGGGAGGGCTAGTTCCTGAACGAGCCGCCTAAGGAGATCCCGCACGGCTACATGTGCATTTACATACCTGACAGCACCAGTCCAACGCGTGCGGGACATCTGGTGGGTACAGGAGCTTTAGGGGCAGATGCGGAGAAACAGGCATGGCTAGCGAAGTACACTACCGGGCCGAGTGCTGAGCCCTCGACCCCAAGAGTTCTTAGTGTGGATCAGATCAGCGCAATACTAAGGGATCAGTTCGGCATTCTACCCAAGAGAAAGGCGATCGGCTATTCCAAGCCGTACCCAAGCGAATATGACTTGATCCCGTTACCACCCAAGTATCGGCTCCCGGAGTTCACCAAGTTCATCTGGTCAGAAGGGGCCAGCTCCATCGAGCATGTGAGCCGATACCTAACTCAGCTCGGGATGATTTCGGTATTGGATCCTCTGAGGGTCCGGTTCTTCTGTGAGTCTCTCACGGGCTCAACCTTTGGATGGTACACATCATTTGCCCCAGATTCTATCCACACTTGGAGGCAGCTAGAAGATCAGTTCCACACCCAGTATCACTAAGAGGCTGCTGAAGCCGGGATTGCCGACCTTGCCCAAGTCAAGCAGAAGCGAGGGGAAAGTGTGTCGAAGTACGTGCATCGCTTCAGAGAGGTTAAGAATCGATGCTACTCATCACGCATCACAGAAAAGGAGGCAGTCGATTTGGTAGTTCTGGGGCTCGCTAAGCCGATCAAGGATCTGGCTTTTCAGTTGGAATTCACCTCTCTAGCGCACATGGTACAGAAGCTCACGACGTATGAACACTATCACCCTGAGCTGTACCAGGAAAAATTCAAGCACCATGTGAATATGGCCCAAGCAAATGATTCTGATGATTCTAGCTGGGAACAAGAAGTGGCTGTGGTAGAGTGGACCCTGGGGGCAAACCTCGTCCCGTGCAAGTGGGTCAAATAGAAGGGGCTTGTGAAGGGCTTTGATTTTGACGTGGCCAAGGCAGAGCAGATATTCGACTTACTGCTCAAGGAAAAGCAGTTGAAGCTCCCAGAGAATCACAAGCTGCCAACGACGCATGAGCTGCAGGGGAGGCTGTGCTGCAAGTGGCACCACTCGTTCACCCATGCCACGAATGACTGCAAGGAGCTGCGTCGGCAGATCCAATCGGCTATCGAGCAAGGCCGATTAATTCTTGCCCAACACACGATGAAGGTGGACAGTCAACCATTCCCACAAGCTAATGTGGTGGAGCTGTCAGATTTTAGACCTGAGGGCCAGAACTTGGCGTTCTAGATTAACATGGCAGGACCCATGCGCCGCTGTGACGAGCAGAGGAAAGAGGCCACTTCTGGCAAACGGCCCCAGGATGAAGACAAGCCGGAGCAGCAACATGTTACTGAAGAACAAGTGCGTCATATCCGCAATCAACTCCTAGCTTCTAATCGGCTTCTGGAAAATACCAGTATCAGTACAAGTTGCGCCGCCGATATGAATCGAAAGAGGAGGAGTATGAGCACCGCACAGAGAGGATGCTGGGGAGGCGCCAGGCTATACGCGACCACTGGCATTGCCCGTTCTTCAGGCCTTGGGGATGCCAGCCAGGCGAGACGTCGGTGTTCCAGCGCTTGGGGCCCAAAGCACGTCACGACGACCATATTGAGCGGCCATCCAGGGATGATCTTGAGCTAGAAGGGGAAGATAAGTATCATCATCCATGATGGTGTCCTGACAGGCTCAGCCGCTCATAGAAGCACAGAGTGCAGCGCTTACGCAATCTCGAGGAGGCAGAAGCAAGGTACCTTGACGTGCTGAGGAAAGCGCGTCCGGATCTCGCGGAGCAAGTCAGGCACCCACGAAGGGTGGAAAGGCACCCTCCAAGGAGGGAGTGGCGCCCCAAGCAGCCAAGAGCCGATGAAAAGCCATCAGCTGATGTGAATATGGTGTTCGTGCTCCCGTCGGAGTTTCGGGCACCACAACCGGAGGAATTGGCCGTCGCGCAGCTGGATCTTGGCCCACACCCGATCATCTTTGAGAAGCACAAGGAGAAAAGCTACAAGCACCTAGAGGGATTATATCTCAAGGGCCTCATCGATGGCAAGCCTGTGAACAGGATGTTGGTCGACACTAGCGCCACGGTCAATCTAATGTCGTACTCAGTACTGCGCCGATTGGGTCGTTCTGCTGCTGATCTTATCAAGACCAACGTGATGCTCAATGACTTCAACGGCCAGCCGTCGGAGGCACAGTGCGTCCTCAATGTGGAGTTGACAGTTGGCCGGAAGACCGTCCCAACCTCGTTCTTCATCGTCAACAGTAAGAGTACGTACACAGTGCTGCTTGGGAGGGATTGGATTCATGCCAATTGTTGTGTTCCTTCCACGATGCACCAGTGTTTGGTCCAATGGGATGGCGATGAAGTGGAGGTGGTCCGTACAGATGACTCCAGCGAGGTTTCGCTCGCAGACATGAACGCCTGGGACGCGGAAGGGCAAGAGCCGATCTCAGGGATCGTGCTGGAAGACTGTGATCGGATCGAAGCGACAAAAATCGGATTGAGGCTGGTCTTATCCACTGGCCTCACAGAATAAATACGTCCTGGCACGCTACAGAGCCTAGCAGGTTTAGAGAGGCCGGTCCCAGTGACCGGCCCCAAAAAATAGACAATTCTTGTTTAGAGTCGAAACTATTACATTGCGGACAGACTTTAGCCTGCTCTGGCAGTTGGTTAGCTAATGAGCATTTAGTTTCGAGGGGTAATATAGAGACGGCCGGCCCGTGCGGGCGGCCGAAAATTTTCTTTTGTCATCTCCCCGTGTTTCCTGTCGACGTGGCAGATGATGACGAGTCACCTACGTCCACAGTCGATTTTACAGGCGACGGCAAGTTGGGGTACGGGTTTGCATCTGCTGACAATTTGGAGGAAGTTGATATCGGTCCCGGGGATAAGCCACGACCAACATTTATCAGCAAGAAGCTAGACCCGAGCCTGCTTGAGCCGATGATAGCACTGTTGAGGGAATACCGGGATTGTTTCGCGTGGGATTATACTGAAATGCCTGGTCTGGATAGAAGCATCGTCGAACATCGGCTCCCGCTTATGAAAGGATTTCGGCCGTTTCAACAACGAGCAAGGCAGATGAAGGCTGAAGTCCTGGAGGAGGCCAAGAAAGAGGTGCAAAAGATGTTGGACGCAGGGTTCATCAGGCCATGTAGGTATGTAGAATGGATCTCCAGTGTGGTCCCTGTACAGAAGAAGGATGGCCGATGGGGAGTCTGCGTGCATTTCGGAGACCTCAACAGAGCGACGCCAAAGGACGAATATCCGATGCCCGTGGCAGAAATGTTGATCAAAACTGCTGCCGGTCACAAAATGCTGAGCTTTATGGATGGTAACATCGGCTACAACCAGATCTTCATGGCCCTAGAGGATATAAGCAAGACCGCGTTCAGAGTACCAGGCGCGGTCGGCTTGTTCGAGTACTTGGTTATGACCTTTGGATTGAAAAATGCCGGTGCAACGTATCAACGTGCTATGAATTACATTTTTCATGATCTCATTGGCAAGCTGGTAGAAATCTACATTGATGATGTCGTGGTCAAGTCCACATCGGTTGGGGGGCATCTGGAAGATTTGCGTAAGGTTTTGGAGCGGACTCAGAAGTTTGGGCTCAAAATGAACCCGAAGAAATGTGCCTTTGGCGCATCGGCCGGTCAGTTCTTAGGATTCCTGGTACATGAGCGAGGAATCGAGATCGGCTTGAAGAGTCAAGAAGCGGTAAAGACAATGAAGCTGCCTACTACAAAGAAGGAGTTACAGAAGCTCATCGGCCAAATCAACTTTGTCAGACGATTTATCTCCAATCTGTCTAGGCGTATCGAGCCGTTCATGGGTCTGGGGAAGATCAAGTCCGAGGATGAGTTTCACTGGGGGGCAGAACAGCAGCAGGCTCTTGATGAAATCAAGGAATATTTGTCGAAGCCTCTAGTATTGGTTTCGCCTCAATAGGACAAGCCTTTCTACGTGTACCTGTCCGTGGGTGACACTTCCATCGCCTCGGTTCTGATTCAGAAACATGACGATCAGGAGAGGGTTGTCTTCTACCTCAGCAGGCGCATGTTGGATGCCGAGACCAGGTATCCTGAGATTGAAAAGCTTTGCCTTTGTTTATTCTTTACTTGTACAAAGCTTCGACATATTTTGCTCTCGGCGGAAACGATCGTCATATGTAAATCGGATGTCATCAACCATATGCTGTCGGCTCCTATTCTAAAAGGCCGACTAGGAAAATGGATGTTTGTGTTGTCAGAATTCGATATCCGATATCAACCTGCAAAGGCAGTCAAGGGACAGGCACTGGCAGATCTCATTGCAGACAGGGTCAACACTGACGTGTCTGCACTTTTTGTACGGGCCTGGGCCATGTTTTTCGACGGATCGGCTTGTGATGATGGGTGCGGCGTAGGAATTCTTTTGGTATCGCCTCGTGGGGCGACTTATTCTTTTTCCATCAGGATGGCTACTCCATGCACCAATAATTTAGTAGAGTATGAGACCGTTCGCAAGGGGATGGAATTACTCCTAGAAGCTGGTGCAGAAGCAGTGGAAATATTTGGGGATTCGAAATAGGTGATTTCTCAGCTCACGGAAGAATATAAATGTGAGAGCGAGCTTCTTTTTCTGATATGGATGCAGTGCCATGAGTTGATGTCACAATTCAGGTACTTTAATTTCCACTGGATACGAAGGACTTTGAACAGTGAAGCCAATGACTTGGCACAAATGGCTTCCGGATACAAGGAAATAGCCGATGGGGTCGATGTAGAGGTTAAGTTTCTAGAACCTGGAGACTGGAGAGCCAATATCTTCAATTATTTGAAGGATTCGGCTCGGGGGGCACCCAGAAGGATAAGACTCAAAGCTATGAAGTATGTTCTGATAGGGGACGTCATGTTCTACAGGACTTTGGAAGGACTGCTGCTTAAACGTTTGGGGCCTTCGGAGTTGAATCGGCTCTTGCATGAGGTTCATGAAGGAGCCTGCGGTACTCATCAATCGGCTCATAAGATGAAATGGCTGATTAGACGATCGGGATATTACTGGACTACTATGCTTGAGGATTGTTTTAAATATTACAAGGGATGTCAGGCATGTCAGAGATTCGGCAAGATTCAGATGGTGCCGGCATCAGTAATGAATCCTATCATTAAGCCATGGCCATTCAGGGGTTGGGCCATGGATATGATTGGCCAGATTAACCCGCCATCTAGCAAAGGTCACCAATGGGTGTTAGCTGTCACGGATTATTTCACAAAATGGGTGGAGGCGGTACCCATGAGGTCGGTGGCATCGAAAGATGTGATCAGTTTCATTAAAGAGCACATCATTCATAGGTTTGGGATTCCTCAGACCATTATGACTGATGGAGGATCGGTCTTTATATCGGAGGAATTTAGAAAGTTTGCCGATGACACGGGGTTCAAGCTGATCAGATCATCCCCATATTATGCCCAGGCTAATGGACAGGCTGAAGCATCCAACCAGAGCCTTATCAAGCTGATCAAAAGGAAGATCGATGAATATCCTAGGCGCTGGTATGAGGTGTTGTCAGAGGCTTTGTGGGCATATCGTATTTCGTGTCACGTGTCCATCAAGACGTCACCATACCATCTGGTCTATGGTCAAGACGCTGTGTTGCCATGGGAGATCACGGCCGGATCAAGGCGTGTTGAGTTTCAGAATGATCTATCAGCTGAAGAGTATGAAGCCTTGATGAGTGATAATGTGGAGGACCTTACAGAGCTA
This sequence comes from Panicum virgatum, assembly GCF_016808335.1. Taxonomy (NCBI): domain Eukaryota; kingdom Viridiplantae; phylum Streptophyta; class Magnoliopsida; order Poales; family Poaceae; genus Panicum; species Panicum virgatum. Next base: position 30,922,298 of record NC_053150.1, on the reverse strand, counting down.
AGACTTTGGTCACTCGAGAAGATCAAGGAAAACAAGGCTAAAGTTGCTCGTGCATACAACAAAAAGGTCAAGCCGAAAGAATTCCAGGTTGGAGACCTAGTTTGGGAGGCAGTGCTACCATTGGGAACTAAAGACAGGAAGTATGGTAAGTGGTCTCCTACTTGGCATGGACCGTACAAGGTTGATCAGGTCCTGCCTAGAAATGCATACATGCTTGAAGAATTAGATGGTGTCAAGTTTCCTGTAGCCGTCAATGGCCAACACCTCAAGAAATATTTCCCGAGCATGTGGTTAGGCGAATAACAAGAGCCGATGAGATCCATCTGGCTATATTATAAAAGGCCAACACGTTGAGTTGAAATCCATCACCTCCAGGAACAGTGTGGGGAGCTGTTATGTTGCCATCGCCTCAAGGGATAGTGTGGAAAGCCAATGTGTTGCCATCACCTCCAGGGACAGTAACATTAAGGAAAGCCGATGCGTTGCCATCACCTCCAGCATATTAAAAAAAGAGCAGGATCTATTCTATCGACCAATTGTTGAGAGCATCGGGAAGCTACAGGAGATCACCAACAAATTGCCGATGCCACCAACACTGCTAATACCGGTATGACGAGCAAACTTTATTTCTTACTGCAAAATACTTGGGAATTTTGAATTTAAATAGCTTAGCTCCTCAGTGATATGCTAAATTCCTACAAGAGCCATATATACACATTTAAAACCTTTATACATATGCTGCTTGTGTTTGCATTGAGCATTGTCAAATTCTTTGTGATCCTTGTGAGATTCGCTTCATATTTTTTAAGGTCAAGATCATGTACACTCCATGTACTCAACCACTCATATGCTGACTTCTACACTAGAAGTTACGCAAGTATATGCCTTCCATCCATAAAAAATGCTCCATTCCTTTTTTGACAGAACTCTTTATATTCATCATGTAGAGAGATTTGGGCTATGTAAAAAAAGAAGCATGAGAAGAAAAAAAAGAATATATAAATGTCCGTGCCCCAAAAAGCATGAGAAGAAAAAAAAGAAGAAAGAAAAATGAAAGACAGCTCATATCTCAGCAAAAGATAAAAGGGAGAGTTCTGCAATAGGGGGATGTGAGTTCCAGCCACAAAAATTCCACACACATGCACATCTTGATCTGATTGTATGACTTGCTTTCTATATTGGATATGGTCTTTGACTTTGCAACATGTGCGGCCCGAGTATGCTACCTCTTCATTCCCTACCCTGAACTCCACAAAAAACCATACTAGAGATAGGGAGAAAGGAGGCAATATAATGCTTTGGTGAGGAATCATACACATTGAGCGATTTGAGAGAATCATTTGAGGGGTGAAGTTATTTTCTGTTCAAAAGATCTAAGTTAATTAGCCGGAGGAGTAAAGTCGATTCGTCTCTTTGCGTCGGCTATCAGTAAAGCATCAGCTATCAGAAGAGCAGCATCAGAAGAGCCGAGGCGCTGAGTCTATCATGCAGATTGAGGCGTCGACTATACAAAGTTTCAAAGCATACATACTTTGAAACTTGGGAGGCATGTGTTATCGCCATAAATTAACAGGTTAATTAATCGGCCGCGAGTGAGTTGGGCTTAATGAAGAAATTAAAGAAGGCTTACGAATCGGCTCCTGCGTGAGCGTTTGTGCCATGTGGGCCATGTATCTTTAGATTTAGTTCAGTTTGAGCTAGAGATAGAGTCCGATATGGACACGTTAGTTTAGATTGTTGTCCAAGTCTCCGGACTATAAATATGTACTCTATGACATTTGTCAAAGAAGAACGTCATCACGTTTTGCAAACAACAACTCTCGGCGCACCGCCACCCCTAATTCTAGGGTTTCGTCCAAGTAAGCGCCATGCTGCCCTGATCGCTTATTGCGATCAGGGCAGCATTGTTCTTGCTTTTACCTTGGTATTACTCGTACTGAAGCATTTTTGATGGCGAGTAGTGCTAGTTATCCTGATTTTCGTAGCATGATTTTTAATAGATTCATCGTGCTTTTGTTGCTTATCATCTACGAACATCATGTCATCTCTGCGCGATCATGTTTTAATCTTATACTAATTATCGGTGCATGGAATTAGTCGCGTAGAGATGACACTCTGCTCCTTTTTTATCTAATAGATCTAATTTGTTATGGTTAGTTCTTATACTTAAGAATTGGCGTAATATCTGCTAGTTTAGGCCTTGCAAACGGGTTGGACGATCCGGCGATGTATTAGATGCATTGCCTTAATCTTAATAGGGATTGATCCGGGAATCGGCTTTCGCTTGTTCTTAGGCCTCTTTTCTGGTCAAGGTTCGGTTATCTTTTACGCTCATTAGGCCTAACTACGCGTAGGATGTTCCGATCTAGCAGTGAAACTTTTACCGTCGTGGATTAGATTAGCTAGATTTAATTGAAGCAGTTTTTGCAGTTATTTGCTTTATCCATTACCATCTGGATATGCAGATCCAATCTGACACCGGGACTCGATCGGCTCTTTAAAGCCGATGCAAGAGTCGTCCCGAGGAGCCGACCACGGCTCGGACTAATATTTACACGTGTCTGTGGTAGTTGGCAAATCGTCAAAGGCACCTTCGCACCCTCCTGATCAGGTATAGATCAGGTGGCATGCCCTGCATCTCCGAAAACGACGGTGTGTGCCAGGATCTGGGCCGTTGACTGAGGGATCGGTGCCAGCCAGTGCCCCGGTAGCCTCCCGGCTCCTCGTGTTGCCTGTCACTACTCGCCGGTGGGTTTTGACCGACAACAAAGTAACAAGAGAGTGTAGAGAGAAAGGCTTCCAAGTGGTGTGTGAGAGAGAGTGGTGGGAGGCCCCTTTTATAGCTAGAGAGGTCGGTTCCCGCCATCTCTATACATGAAAACATGCATAATCGCCATTGAGAGGATAGGATCAGTCTTCCCGCCAAAACTCAGTGGGAAAACCTTCCATAGGGGGTCGGCCTACCCCCTCTTCCCGCCTCTAGCCACCGTCCTTCTCTGTTACACTGCCTGGTGGGTCCTAATGTCAGATGGTCGGTGCCAGGGCTTGGTTGGTCGGTTTGCTCTGGTTTGTGGGCCTCCTTTGCTCATGTTTATGCAGGGCACGATTGTCTGTGACTTCTGTCTATGTATTCATCGTGTTTTCGTCTTATTCCGGACTTGTGCTCCTGAAATCATAAATTCTCGAAAACAACTGTGGAGCTAGGTTAGTGATACAAATATGCAAGTAAGAGGTATAGTTTTCCTTCTTTATTGAGTATAGTTGTTGGTCATATTTCACACTTAACGACCGTCAACAACACCCCCAAGCTAGTCTTTTGCTCGTCCCTGAGCAAAACAAGGTGCTTGTTGTTGATCAGGAGTTGCTACAATGTTGAATTTCCAACTCATACTTAGGCACAACCAAATGCTTCTTACCTTGATTTTGAATAAGTTGGCCTTTTATTCTTACCTCTTACCTTATTCTTGTGGTGCTTATAGCTTCACCTCATCTTTGGCGGTTGAGAGTCAGAACGGTATCATAGAGTGCTCATATTTCTTTCTCTTTAGCTCAACCGTCAATCCGGAGGTTTTGTAAAGTTTTTCAAAAGAAATTTATAAAGTTTCTCGGATGATCTCTTGGATCGCTCAATGTGTATAATTCCTCACCAAGGCTTTGTACTGTGCCTTTCTTCCTCAACCTATCTCTAATGGCTATTTTTGTGGAGCTGTAGGTATGGAGGATTTGAAGGCATACCTGCTTCTCATATTTTGCTAAGTCAAAGACCGGATCCAAAGGAGAAACAAGTCATAAACCTTGATCCAGATGTGCAAGTGTGTGGATATTTTTGGTGGATGGTGTATGAACTCCTTTGTATGCACCATCTCTCACTTTTTCTTTCTTTTTGGATAAGGGGCTATCTTTTCTTTTATTTTCTTTTTTTTGACATGCCTAAGCATGTGGCATACCTTCTTTGGGTATGCATCTTTTTATTTTTCTTTTTGCATAGCACCATACCCTTGGCATATTTTTGAGAGAGAGTAGTGTCATACATGAACATGGAGTTTTATTTTGTGGATGGATGGAATTTTTGCTTTCTTCTAGTGTAGAAGCATAGCATGTGGTGGAAACGTGTACGTGATCTTGATCATGGGAGTATGAAATGAATCTCACTAAGGGTCACAACAATTTGACAAAACTCAATGAGATAGCAAGCTGCATATGTGTAAGGTTTTGCAATGAAATCAACATATGGCTTTGGATAGGAATTTTATATCATCGAGAAACTTTATTATATTTTTGTGTTTTCAAAAATTAAATACTCCGGATGTCAAGTATCACTTAGGAGAAGATCATAGCAACTCTATTTGACCATATCATAGCTTACAACAACTTAGATTTGGATCATGCTTTCTGCTACCCACAAGTTTCAAGTTTAAGGTATGAACATTGTAAGCCACCAAACCCAAAACTAGGTAGAGCATAAAGTTGTAACTAAGCATATGAAGGAAATTAACAGAGCAACTATTCATCATCTCAACAAGGAAAACTTACACCATGCTTACTACACATATTAAAATATTTTTGGTATTTTCTAAGTTTTGCAAATTTTTATTTGTTTTTAGTTATGCAAATTTTTATGGATTTTCTGATTTTGCAAATTTTTATGGGTTTCATGCAAGGTTATGAAAGCGGTAAATAGAAATGATACAAGTTACCTCTCGTGGGGGTCCTCCCCCAAGCTAGCTTCAGGCTTACTACGGCTGATCGGGGTTGAAACCCGTCTAGCGGCAGTACGCCCTCCACTCCTGTCGCTGTAACTGCGACAGCTTCATGTCGTGGAGTCTCTCACCGGTGTGACGCTGCCATGCTTGAGTGTTGCCGATGTGTTGGTTCAGCGTCTTTTGTATGTTGTCGCCCTACACCCGTAGCTCACCTAGCTGCTGGGTGATGGCACCAAAACCTCGGGACGAAGACGTCCGTCTGATGAGGTTCGGGGCTCCACCGAAGCTGGAACTAGTGGACCGGTGGCCTGGTGCCTGCCGTGTCCACTCCTCAGTTCTGGCACTGTTCCATGACGAACCACCAGCCTCATGGTGATGTGAGTGATGTGGCTGCTGAGGCGGTGGTGTCGGCTCTGCCTCCCTTCCGGTCCTGCTTCTTGTCATCCTGCCAGGCAAACCAGAAGATCTGTGCCTACGACCCCCTACTCGTGGAACGAGAGGGATGTGTGGCGGAACCACCCAAAACTACTGGGCCCGGGTGCACTGATCTTTGTTGCTAAGCAACTCTGACCCAATTTGGCACTCACCGGTAGTTCCTCGAGTGAAGCCTCGATAAAAGCCACGCTATTCCAGGATCAGCAGACAACACTCACACTCAACCTGGCCAGGGGAACCTAGACCACACGTATGGGTACCAAGTCACCCACACAACTTTTCCCCTTTCTTTCCAGTCCGTGGATCCGGGTCACCCTCGCCGACTACAGAGCCCGACGTCTCTGCACCCGTATGTCCGGACAAAAATAAAACCTACTTCTACTAAGAGGGTGAAGGGTCGTTCCACTCGCCAGTCCAATCAGGTACTTAAGTTTACCGATTACCATATTTCTCGGCATGTGGCTAGTACTTTCAAACGCTTAACGAAATTTGCCACACACCGTGACCTTAGCCATTTTGCCTACACCAGCGGGGTATCACAACTACACAACTCCGCCCATTGTCCTTATATTTCAGCAGGAATTAAAGTCAGTAAAATTTCTATTTGCTCGCGAGAGGCAGGAAACCTCTCGACTTTTACCGTACCTAGTTAGCGGGGCAACTAGACGAGAAAAAGATCCGGATAACAAACATAAGTACCTAGGGATCATGCACCTAAGGTTTTCAATCAACTCCTAGAAAACTTAAATGCGCAATAAAATTATTACAACATATACAAATAGTGGAATGAATATAAAGCGTAAAATAATGGGATTATGCACCGGGGCTTGCCTTCTTGGGCACTGTCAGGTAGAAAAATTTCTGGGGCTTGGCCCAGGCCTTGAGATAGGTTAGCATAGTTCAAATTAACCTCCTGATCAACACGAGATTCCGCGGGCACCAATTCGTAACCACCGTCGAGTAGATTTACCGTTTCTATATGCATGCAGAAATGATATTGTTACAACATGATATAAACATATTTCTTTCCTTCACTATAAAGTTGTAGTCCAGTATAGCATGTGTTTGTTGTGGTGGTCTTAGTTAACTTTATTTTCTGGGCAATCGTTTATAGAGTAGTTCTTAAATTCACTTTACTTCATAAAAGAGCTGTGTGGTTTGGTTTTCATTTTTATCATTAAAACATAACATGCTTTCACTATTTCATAACAACAAATTTACTCATGAGGTAGTGATGAAAAATTAATGTAACACAGATCATATACTCTAGCATCTATGGTATAAATTTCAGCATCTAACCATAAGCATTTACCATAACTATTCATGTAAGTAGATTACTCTAGTTGCTTCACCTTTTTGCACAGAACGTTTGACATGGGTTCTGGTGCTACAAATTTTACGGGAGCATCTACATAGCATCTAGATATGAACATGCTTATTCATTTGGGCTAAAAATGCTTCAGTAAAATTTCAGGCATTATTTCTAGAAGATGAATTACTCATGCATTAAACTAGATATGAACATGCATATTCATTTGGACTTTAATATGACCAGTACTGCATGTGAAACTTTTACCATAGCTAGTTCTCATTCTAACTAGTAACCTGTACAGAGATGAAGACCAGATATGACAGATTGCTTCCAGAACAAAAATAGCAAAACTAAGCATGATATCTCAAGCATGGATTATAACTGTAAGAATATTCAGTAAATGGTGCTCAAACTTTGCAGGCATGTTTATATGACGAAAACAAAGTTTCAAAAATAAACCTAGATTTTTCTGAGTTTTATACGATTATATATGGAATTTACAAGTTTGCAGCTTTTGATTCTAGTATTCATGTATGTTTTTCTCTTAGGCCCCTAGATTTTTGTTTCTTCTCAGGGGAAGTCCCTGGCGGACGGCTCAGAACAGAGCAGGGAAGGGCGCAGCATTTCCCGGTGAGGAGAGTCACCGGCGGCGAGGGGAAAGTGGGGGAAAAGGATGAGGAGCTCGAGAGCTACCCTTGGGTGGTCGTGGGAGGAGCGGAGGTGGTCCGTAGCGGCGGCTCCACGGAGACGGGCGAACGGCGGTGACTCTGGTCGCCGGTGGCGATGTTCCAGTGGGGGAAGGAGGGAGCGGACGGGTCGGAGAGCTTCAGGAGGCCGAGGAGCTTCTGTTCTGGGGGTTGGTTCGTGTGGAGGAAGGCCGGAGATGGGGGTTCATCGTTGGGCGGATCTCGCTGGCGATAATGGGAGGCGGCGGCGCTCCTAGGCGAGTCTGGTGGCTCTGGACACTTGAGTATGCACTGGAGAGGTCCAGTGCGAGGTGAGGAAGGTCGGGGTTTGCTCGGATTGGACAATGGGGTCGCGAGGCGATGGCTCCACGGTGGAGCTTGGGTAGCGGCGCAAATGGCAGGCCGCCGGGCGGGCTCACGCGCGAAGGGGCGAGCTGTGCCTTTTATAGGCAAGGGAGGAGGGGAAGGTTAAGCTGGGGGCGAGTTTGCTGGGGAGGACAGTGCTGGACGCGGACACTCGGCCATGGCGATGGCGTGGCGAGCAGGGGTGCGTGTCGCGGCCATGCAGCGCCAGGAGAGCTGGTTTGGGGCGAGTCTAGGGGCGGCCAGTGTGGTTTGGGCCTGGGGCTCGGCACCTGTCTGCCCAGGTGGCCGGTGCCGGCGCCGGCGTACGGCGTCGCCGGTGGATGAGGTGCAGGGAGACGGAGGTGGAAGACGCTGGCAGTGGCAGTTCTGTAATTTTCTCGAAGTTCAAAATCCAGTTATGTAAACTCAAATTTTCTCCTCCATCTTGGCTCAAATGAAAAAGTGTTGAATACCACTTTTGCTCAGTTTTTCGAGATCTACAACTTTCGTGTTATGCACTTTTTCATTCGAGCATTGGTTTGAGAGTTATTAAATTATTTCAAAAACTGTCATTTAAAGTACTTATCATTTCATGTGAATTTTGGCACTTTTACTCCTAGGCTTCAACTAGGCTTTTGTTTAACATGACATGGTGAATATGTCTATTCATTTTCTTAGGCTTCTTTGCATTGGTTTGAAGTTATTTTAACTTCCTTAACACTAGAAATAGAACTCTTGTTTATTTGAATGTTTAAATTTTGAATTAGCAAAAGTCTTTTTAAATTAAACTATGTGCCCCAAAAATATGAGTGTGTCTTTATTCTACATTTTTGACCAGTTGAGCATGAAAGTTCAAGAATATTAAAGGAACAAGTTTTATATCCACACATACTCATATACAAGGATGCATTCTTGTTTTCTATAAATATTTATTATTATTATGTGCTAAAGGAATGTTTATGGTCCCTTGTTCAAAATTTCAGTTTGTTCGCAACTCCAATTTGTCATTTAAGGAAGAACTAAATATTTTCTTACTAGACCTCCGAAGTAAGTATGTTTTATCTCTTCTTTTCCTTAAAGAAATTTCAAGATTTCAAACTACTTGTGCGTTGAATATTTGTGGCCTTATTTTATTATTTTGTTTGTACTAGTGGATCTTCACAAATCATGAATGGTTCCATTAACCATTGCAACTGATGGTTTTCCAGTTTAAATTTGATTTGCATAGAAAGTTTATAGCTCATTATGAAAGGTGTATTTTATTGCCTTATTACCACACATGTCAGTCAAGTTTAAAAGGGTACCAATTATTGTTTTTCAAACACATTGCACTCAAACACATGCACACATACATTTACACACAAGTTTGCAAGAACTATACATAGGGTTCTTATTTAAGTTTTCTTAGCTCATTTGTGTGTGAAGTTATGTTAATTGACTGGCTTTGGTTAAACTGACACTAGAGGTGTCATAGCCTACCCCCCTTAAAAAGAATCTCGTCCCGAGATTCAGGTGAATAAACTAAGTGTGGCAAGTGTGTGTACCTTTGGTTGGTGAAACCAGAAGGTAGACATTATTACCGACTTCGAGTTGCAAATATTTTCTTCTTTTTATCCAAATAACTCATTTGGCTAGAGTGGGTAGCTTTAAGATTTTCTAGTATTATCTTTGCTGGTTATTTTTCCTGATTACCAAGTCTGGTCCAAATATTTAGTGGTCTTCGGTTTGCGACAAACTCAGAGGAGTTCGACAACTTTGACCATATGATGCTTTAAATAGTGCCATTTTCAAGCTTGCTTGATAGCTGGGTGAGAACTCTGATAAAAACGGGCATTTGTCTTCATGGTTGTCATAATGAATGATGTAAGATCTTAGCATGTCTTTTAAGATTCGGTCCACTTTTCAATTTGGCCGTCGGTTCGAGGATGATAAGCTGAACTTCGGATCAGTTTGGTGACAGGAGAAGATTGCAAGGAATTTCCCAAAAAGTGTGCTAGGAGTTGAGCACCACTGTTGAATTTAATTGTATGTGGTGTGATATGTAGACCATAATGTAATCAAGATGAATACCGGCTCACTTCTTGGTAGTATGAATAGTGTGTAATTGAAGAAAAGGTCGGTTGTCGATAATGATCCAAATGGAATCAGGCCTTGGAGAGGTGCTTGGCAAAGCAATCATGAAATCCAGCATTAGTAAAAGTGAGAGTGTAATGGCTATTTATAAGTGGTCTCGGTATAGCATCAGGAGATATATTCAGCGAGAAATTTGCCTAGGGTCTTGATATACTTTGTTAATACCCAAGTGATTGGAAAGCTTTGGAAAAAGGTGACCTATGAAGAATTGCATTGGATCCACTATAGAGTTTTAAACCATACAACTCTATCCTTGTCGCAGTAAAACATTTAGGCTTCTCCATTCTTTAAAAGAGCTTGTGCTTGACGATTTTCGCAAGACAGATTCTGAGTAGTTGATAGAATTGATCATAACTGAGGAATCCAAGGTCCTAAAATTCTCAAATTTTTATGGTAGGTGCCTAAGATAATTGTGATCATTTCCTCTAGTCAACTCCAACTCAGAAACAGAGCTTAAGATAGTCAAATCCTTAAGTGTTTGCCTAAAGGTTGACCCAGATTTCAGACTGAACAGAAGGCTAGTATTTTGACTGTAAGTACCAAACCTCATGACTAAAAATTATCCAAATTTTAAAGTATATTATATACTCAGTTTTCTACAACCTTCATGTTTAACGTTTTCTCAGGAAAAGCTTTTAAGTGGGTCGAAAAATTCATGTGGCCAGACTGCTACAAGTTGACAGGATCATAGGGGTTTACCAAAAGACTGAATTTTGAGGGTTACAATTCTCCAAAAATTTTCAAAATTTTACAGCAGTAAGGAGATTTGTTTTACTACATTTTATTCCACAGGCTCAACTTATTTTGAGGTAGTTGGCCAGGTCTAAGATTTGGGTTTTCCTTCTGTACCTGCTGGTCCGCTTACATCTGACTGCCTTCTAGGATGGAGATTTTTTTTTGCAGAAACAAACTCTTCTCAAGACATTCTTGCTCAGGATACTTTTATTTAATAGTCGGTACTTGTTTTGAGAAAAATGCACACTAGTTCAATGTCATGATGTATGGTGGAGATGCCAACATGTCATGAGATTGATGATACACAATGACAACTTAAGATGCAGATAGGTTGCTTGCATTTAGTTTATGCACTCATGGTATGGATAGTATGATGCAATGCAGTACGAGATGACCATACTTGAGATAGCAATTCATAGGCTTGATGCATTTGTCCAATGCTAGTTGGTTGATGTGCGGGTCATGGTGTGTAACTGTTGATGCACATGGTTTAGATGCATGATGTGGCATATCTGTTTGGTAAGATGATCATGCATATGGCATGTGGTGCTCAGGTTGCAATGCAGATTAGCTACTGGAAGATCAGGCAAGTACTCTTAATTTCTGTTGAACCAAAATAGAACTTCAAGCAAATCAACACATTATTCAGGTTGCGACAAACAGATTGCCGAGGAGTCACTTTCACTAACCAAGATACCAGCGCGCACCTAGTAGCACAATCGTGTTGCGGTAGCACACACGAGGCCCTAGGTTCCGTCGTGGCACCTTAGGTTAGTGACGAACACCACGACAAGGTAAAACATAGCAACCCAATTAATGCTCATGGCAAGAAAGGAAGATGAAGAGCCAGATAATATTCACAATTCCTTCCCAGATGCATATGTGATTTAAATCGTGGAAATGTAATAACAATGCATCGGTAGTACTTTTGCCGCAAGTATTGCATGAATGTTGTAGTCATGATTATGCATGATATTCTAGCATTTTTGTGCACCTATTTTTAGTTTTCAAAAGACCCATTTGAGCAAGAAGGGCAATGAGAATTCCTTCAACTCGTTCAAGTAATTTCAGTCATCCCTTGTGTCATTCTTCTTTTTGTTGAGCTATTGATAACCAGCATCCTGAGGTTGGAGAGCATTGTGCTTCAACAATATGGAAGGGTTAACACCAGCAATATGGTCCCTAACATTGGTATGATTCAAAGGGTAGATGGGCAGATGAGTAGATCTCGAAAGGCATGGTTAACCGAACGTGCAGGAAGCTGCAGGTTACGAGAAAACTCATAACTCGCGTTCCGTTCATCAAAATGCCTTGAAATTTTGACAGGAGTTAGATAATTTCATGTTCTACAGCTTTGGTAGTCAACTTAGAGGCCAATTCTAAGAGTAAGATGGTCGAAATTGTCCATTACTACACCTCTGGTTTTCTGAACAAAGTCTCTGTATTTAGGCCATAACTCCTACTATATACATCTAATGAAGTTGAAATTTTGTAGCCATGAAGCTTAGGATGTTTGGAGAAACTTTGGTATTCAACCCCAAGGCTAGAACAATGGTTAAAATGGTTGAAATATTCGGTCTTTGCTTCTCTGTTCTGGCTGTTTTTCAGCAGGCCGGGCAATAGGGTTTTGCCTATAGCTCATAGTATACTTGTCCCAGGAAGCTGAAAATTGGTGAGAATCTAGATCATGTAATTTGTGACCACTTTGGCAT